>NW_023270231.1:9952937-10040541 GCF_011800145.1 Mirounga leonina
TTTCTTTCTTTCTTTCTTTCTTTCTTTCTTTCTTTCTTTCTTTCTTTCTTTCTTTCTTTTTTTTCTTTCTTTTTAAAGATTTAATTATTTATTTTAGAGAGAAAGAGAGAGAGCATGGGGGGAGGGCAGAGGGAGAGAGTCTTAAGCAGACTCCATGCTGAGTACACAGCCCGATGCAAGGCTCCATCTCATGGCCCCGACATCATGACCTGAAGCAGACCAAGAGTCGGCCACTGAACTGACTGTGCCACCCAGGTGCCCTGATGTTACCTTTTTAGATACAATACCAAAAGCATGATCCATAAAGAAATAATTGTTAAGTTGGACTACAAATTAAAACAACAATAGGAAATCATTGCATATTTATTAGAATGGCCGAAATCCAGAACACTGACAATACCAACTTCTGGGGATGATGTGGAGCAACAGGACCTCTCATACATTGCTAGGGGTAAGGCAAAATGGTATAGTCACTTTGGAAGACAGTTTGTCAGTTTCCCAACAAAACTTGAAATACTCTTACCATACAGTCCAGCAGTTGCACTCCTTGGTATTTACCAAAAGAGTTGAGAACTAATGTTTACACAAAAACCTATGCACAGATGTTTATACCAGCTTTATGTATAATTTCAAAAACTTGGAAGCAACCAACATGTCCTTCAGTAGGTGAATGGATGAATAAACTGTGGTACATTAGTTAACACTATCAAGCCATGAAAAGAGATGAGGAACCCTCAATACATATTACACAGTGAAAGAAGACAATCTGAAAAAACTATATGTTTTTTATAACTGTATGATTCCAATCGTATGACTTTCTGGAGAGGTAAATCTGTGAAGACAATAAAAAGATCAATGGCTGTTGAGGTTGGGCAGAAGAAGTCAGTGGAGCACAGTAGATTTTTAGGGCAGTGAAAATACTCTGTATGATGTTATAATAATGGGCATATGCCATTATACATTTGTCCAAATTCATAGGATATACACCAGGAGTGAACTCCAAAGTAAAGTATGGGTGATTATGATATGTCAGTGTAGTTCATACTTAGAAAATTTCGTGCCATCCTGATGAATGATGTTGGTAATGGGAAGGCTATGCATGTTTTGTGGTAACGATTGTATTGGAAATCTCTGTACCTTCCATTTTTGTTGCAAACTTAAAACTGCTCTAAAAAAATAAAGTCTTAAAAAACAGAAAAGAAAGAAATAGCTTTTGTTTTCATTGACTTTCCTGTGAAGCTTTTCTAGTTTTACTGACTTCTGCACTTTATTGTTTCTTTTGACTATTTGCTTTGGTATTAGTTTTCTATTTTTTTTTTTCTAATTTTATAAGGTGGAAGCACAGATAATTAATTTGAAACTTCTGTTATTTTCTGGTATAATGATTTAATGCTGTGACTGTTCCTTTAAGGAATGCGTTGGCTGCATCCCATAAATTTTGATATGTTATGGTTTTTATTTTTCCTTCAATTTAAAATATTTTCTAATATTTTTTGTATTTACTTTTTGGACTCATGGACTTTTTTTAGAAGTATGTCATACTATGAATTGTGCCATAGGGATGCATTTATTTGATGTGTAGTATAAACAGTACAGTGCTTGAACTGCATAGAAAAGGTCATTAACTATTATTAATCTGTTGTATTAATCACAGAACCAACACTAACAGTTATTTGTCAAGTCACCTGAATCCTGGTACCATAGATTAGAAAGTTATTCTGGGAATTATGTAAATGTTAAATTTATGATGCCTAGTACCATTCTTTGTAAATTTTAAGTCCTTAAATGCTTTTCTTTTTTGCCATCTCTTCCTCAATCTTTTTTTTTTTTCAGTACCAGTACTGTGTACCACACTTTGTTTTGTTGTTGTTGTTGCTGTTGTTTTAAAGATTTTATTTATTTATTTGAGAGAGAGAGAGAGAGAGAGAGAGAGAGAACAAGCGGGGGGGGGGCAGAGGGAGAGGGAGAAGCAGGCTCCCACTGAGCAGGGAGCCCAGTGCGGGGCTCAATCCCAGGACCCTGGGATCATGACCTGAGCCGAAGGCATCTGCTTAATTGGCTGAGCCACCCAAGTGCCCGTGTAGCACACTTTGATGCAGGGAGCTAGGTTTCAAGTATTTCATAAGGAAGTAATATGTTCCTAAATAAATGCTTAAAAAATAAAGTTGTGGTGACCTGTTTATGTTATTTAAACCAAGCAAACAGATTTTAGAGGAAGAAATACTATCACTAGGAAAATGCATTCTTTTTGAACAGTGGTATAGCTGTCTGAATATTTTTTTTGAAATAGTGAGTTTCTTAGTGTGTTGATATTTCACAAAGCAATTGGATTTGGTGAACTGCAAAATGAGAGAATCACTTTTTTTCTTTTTTTAATGATTAAGTGTAATTGGGAGCACTTTTGATCTTTCATACTTGGTCAAGATATTGACAAGTTTATTGGTTGCTGCATATTTTTATATCCTATGTAAATTCCTATGAATGTCCTTGAGCTTTGTTCAGGACGTGGTTAAGTTATTTGGAAACAACTTGATCTTTTTGGGTCTTGCTTTTCAGCTTTGTTAGATGGGATAAGAACTACATTTCTTTTAGGATTTATTTTCTTTTCTACTGAGGCAGGAACTTTTTCAGTGTTCTAACCAACATTCCTCAAATTATGAGGTTTTCCATCTTGGCTGATGGCAAGAGTCACTATTCTTAATCCTAATGAATATGTGGCATAGTTCCCTTTTAACCTTCAGGTGCTTTTTTCTGGCTGTGGGTAATAGCTTCATAGCCATGCACTGATCACCTGATTGTGCAAAGGGGACCCTCAGAAGATCTTTAGAGTTATACCTCTGTCATCTGTTTCCTCTATGCTACTCTGTCCTGCAAACTCTAGCCACCTTGGCTTTCCTAAACTTCTACTTCTGTCTCCTCAACTCAGGTAGACCTGACCACAATCTCCCTAGGTTTGCTTTTTCTGTACCACAGCCTGGTAACTTTCTCCAGCTGAGGCAGTGTCAGGGATTACCACATTTATTTCTTCTCAGAGATCACTATCATTTTTTGCCAAGCTGTTTTCCTAAGTGTCTGTGCCTTTCACTGGGATATATATATATATATATATATAGGATATATATATATATCATATATATAGGATATATATCATATATATATAATCATAAAATATATGAAAATGCTCTGTAAACCACAAAGTTCTATGTAATCATTACATTTTGCTGTTATATGAGAATGAATTAAATAGTGACTGAATGCTACAGAATATCTTAAATATTCCAACATTAGCATTGCAAATTATATATAAATTTTTTGTATTTTTAAAATAAAATATAGAAGAAGCAATGGTGAATCCCATTATATGATATGGTTATACAGAAAGTCAAGTTAATATTGATGGTAAAGAAAATTACTTTGTACTATGGATTATCCTATACCACATACCTGAAAGTCATCTTAGAGGCTCAGGTTAGTTTATGCTGCATGTCTAGATGTTTCCATCTCATGACTACCCTAATTATTTTCATCAACTTATTATTTTTCTGTTTATTTTATTCTTAATCAAAAGGAAAAACTGTGATAATGTCTTTTATTTATTTATTTTTTATTAGAAATAGATGTCTGCTGAGAAGAGAGTGCTATGTCTCAGTTTTTGCTTACTTGAAGGATGCTATTTTTTACATAATGTGAATAACTCTTGAATGTCTTTCTTCTTATGTTGCAGGTATATGAAGTATGAAAGTAAGACCTGCAGTAATTTTCCTTAAGGTAGGGACACTTTCATTTTTTGTATTTCCACTTGTTCAGCATTACCTATACACAGCACAATGAAGGGTTTCTGAGAAAGTTGACCTTATCAAAATGGAGATTATAGGGAGAAAATGCACTCACCTTGAGACAAGCTATAAGACAATTAGATATATCCCCTCTCCAAAGCTTTCTTTGCTGTCATCTTAAATCATAAATTATTGAGATTTTTGAATAAGTGAAAGTTCATTGTTTTCATCTGCTCCATCTTCAGATACTTAATGAGTACATGCTAATGCAAAAGAAAATTAAAAAAATTGATTTTTAATAGAAAAAGAGTGAAAATTATATGATGTACTTGCTGAATATTAGATATTTCATAAAGATATTCTTAATAAAGCCTATGAAGACAATAATAGGAAGAATAACATGCAAAGGGTTTGAACAGCCTTATATTACTCATTTTGGGATGTGTAATAAGTGAGGAATGTGAATAGGAAGTGAAGTAAATAACAGTCATAATTCAAAATATGGGTAGATGAATTGAAATTGAAGAGGAAGATGGTTTCAGGAAGACATGTTTATTATGTTTTATGACACAGCATGTGCCTCTCTCATTCATTTGGATAGGTGAGAGCTACTGGGAACAGATAATGGGACATGCTGACTGCATAGAACTGACAGTTGATATTGAATGAGCACATCTAAATCATGTGGATTTTTTCTATTCAAGTCCAGAGCAATTGGTTATTATGTCTTTTCAAGCAATTAAACTGTATAGGGCATGGGGCTGTGAGTTTTTTGACCATGTTGACTAGACTTTTTAACTGATTAAGATGGTCCTGGTAAATGATACTACACACTAAGTTGCTTTAGTATTTGCATAATGGTAAAATATTTCCTCTTGTATTTGTTTTTATATGGAGCAAATTAAATGCCAAGGCAACCAAGTAAAATAATCTCCCTTTAGAAAATTGAAAATAAAATTTTAAGCGCTCTCAAAACATTAAATATCCAAGGGCTATGGTGGGAAGCTCCAGGAAACAGCATATTTAAATAGGTGCAGATTGTCTTATCAGTGTCCTATTATCAACCATACAGCTCAGTATAGCAGGTATTAGACATCTGTGCAATAATAGGTAAACTGGTAGAAATGAATTACAAAAATTGTAGCACCTCTTTATTTAAATTGAAAAACTTTTTTATTTCTTTGTAATCCTCTTCAGTAAGTTATTAAATTTTTTTTTCTTAAGATGGATGGATTAAAAATATGTGACTAAGAGATGAAGATTTCAATCTAAATTATAATTATTTCCTACATCTGTTCTGATACATTTAGAATGGTTTGTGCTTGTAAATTAGGTGTTAATGAAATAAAAATGTTGTAACCATGTGGAACTTCAGAGTTGGCAATCGACTGAAGAAGATTCTGTAAATTCTCCAAGGATGTGCTACAGCAATGAAAGCTCTTGTGAGCCACCCACTAGACACAAATTGTGTCTTTATGCACTTAACTATTAAATTTAAAGTACCTAAAAATTGCCAAAGGGAAGCGTTAGTAAGAACTGTCTTTTAAAGACAAGCATTCTACTTTTATTTGTGTTTACTTTGTTTCTGAGCCAGTCAGCTGCACGATGTATAAAAGGCATAGTGTCTTATAGCCTTCTAATCTATTCCAGAGGGATGCAGAGAAATATGCCAAGTCATCTTTAGAAGATAAACCTTATAAAAGATATGAGATAAAGATTATAAGATAATTTATTTTACCAAAGGCAACTTATTCTCAAAATTATGTTTATAATCAAAATTCCAAAATAATATGCTTAGATTTATCTAAATGCGACACCTATATAATTTGTGGATTATTAGAAGTTTTGAATAATCTAGGTGAAATAAGTCAATCAGAGAAAGACAAATACCATATGATCTCACTCATACGTGGAATTTAAGAAAGAAAACAGATAAATATATGGGAAGGAGGAAAAGAAAAAAAGGAGAGAGAGAAATAGCCATAAAAACTGAGACTCTTAGCAATATAGAACAAACTGAGGGTTGATGGAGGAAGGTGGGTAGGGGATGGGCTAGATAGGTGATGGGTATTAAGGAGGGCACTTTTTATGATGAATGCTGGGTATTGTATGTAAGTGACGAATCACTGAGTTCTACTCCAGAAACCAATATTGCACTGTATGTTAACTACCAAAAGATTTTTTCGCCGTATATTTTTATTTAAATTCAATTAGCCAACATTAGCTACCTAAAATTTAAGTTAAAAAAAATAACAAAAGAAATGGTTAAATAATATGCAGATGCCTCCAACAGGTAAACAAAAATTTTTCTTGAACTTTACTTCAAGTTGTGGGTGTGTAGTTTTGCAAATAAAACATCCTATTTAATTAGATTAAATGAAAATAAAATATTTTCAGCAATGCATCAGCTAAGACAAAATTGTTACTAATTCACATCATGATTCATGAGTTATTTTGTAAGTATTCTCCAGTAAGGTACACACTTCCAAGTACATCTCACTTCACTGCTGGACTTGTCCTTGTTCTTTATGTTCTTATTTTCTTATGTGCTTTGTATTACCATTTGTTTCTCTTTTTGAAGAGAACAAACATGTATTATCAAAAGTAAGATCCCAAACAACTCTCTTTGTTAGATTGACACATTTTTTAAAATATTGCGTTTTTTAATTTATTTATTTCTGTATTGCTATTGAAAAATGAAAAAGTAAAAAAGTAGTAAAAAAGAAGAATTCAGTAAGTAATTTTTGACTAATAAATTGAAAACTGATATGTGAACAATTATCCAAATGGGGAAAAAAATAAAGACAACACTTATGGCAGTGTTTGCTTATTTGATTATGTTTTTTCTTCTGAAATATGCAAGCTTATTTTGGTGGTTGGTGATCTTTTTCAAGCACTTAAATTTAAATGATAGGATTTCAAATTAAGTTTCCCAAACTTAAAATATTTTTAAAGTGTTAATTTACCAGGTTTTTGTTTTTCTTTAAGCTTGAAAAAAGTATTTTGTCATCTGACATAGTAGTTAAGGTTCTTAAGCACCTCCCTTCTGAGCTGCCACAGGATTTAAAAGGCAGGACTGCTTTGTTTAGTCAATGTTCACATTAATGAAAAAATACTACCACCCAACTGTGTCCTTTTGTACGCACATTTTGTACAGTGTCTATTGTGAAAAACATCTCAGCTGAGCAGTTTGGTCAAGTACAGCGAAGACATACTTTGTCAATCAAATATATGTAAAAGTTAATGAACTATAATAAAGGATATTTATAGTGTCCCTTTTTTTTTTTTAAGAATTGCTAACAAAAAAATTGAATTTCAAAATAAAAGTTGGCACAAGTATTTATTTTTTGACAACTCTGGGTCCTGCCAAACAACAAAAATGCATTTATTGACTTATTTGAGGGCTCTAAATATGTAGCTCAGTATTCAAATTGCCTTTTACTGTAAGGATAAACACTTCTCCCTTTCGTGATTTTTTTCTTTTAGAATATGAATCTAAAATTGAGGAGCTGTAGTAAAAACAATTTATCACTTATGAAAAATTCTCATCCTACATCTTAGAAACCTTAATTTATGATTAATTTGTCAAGACACTAAAAACAAATTTATTTCATTCTCAAAGCATTTACCTTCATTATAGTTTCTTAAATATATTAGAGTATGAGAGATAATAAAAGCTGTAAGTTTTGAAGCATATAGGCTAATTAATCCCATTGGGTTTCCTTCCCATCAATATTTGCTGACCTAAATCATGTTTTGTTACTTGACACACATTTCTTTTACCTGGGCTATTCTTCCAGATATTATCTATGACCAACAGATGGATTTGAGAGATTTTGCATGCAAATAAAATCAATCATATTATTTTTCCAAAAAATGACTAAAATGCTTTTGCTTTTAAATTGTTTGTTTAAAATATATTTGAGTTTAGAATCAATCCATTTGCTCTTAAAATTGGAAATGATTCCAATTGAAAAGATAATTGCAAATTCTAATCACTACAGTCATATCATTCCTATATATGCTTCTCCAAAAAAAATAACTTGGTAACAAACAAACAAAAAAAAGTAAAGGACCTTTTCTCCAAAGATTTACTCTTTTAATTTATGCTTATTTACCATACCTGACTTTATCATACTCATTCATAGTTCATTGAAACTCAGGATTCTTATTTTTTGAGAGTTTTACTGTGTTTTCAAAGCTCATTTGAACAAAATACAATTTTTACAGTTCATTTAAATGTAGCACTTCCAGAGAACCATCTGAGATTTATTTCTTCAGGAAAGTTTAACAATGGTAATATAAAGAGAAGGACACTCGAAAAACAAAAAACAAACAAAAAATGCTTTAACCCACTACAGAAATACCTTATCAAGCTGGCTATGAGTATTCCAAGCATTATTATGTAAGTGCCTCTTAAAAATGCATTTATTAGATTAACAATTCACTATGAAAGGTTCTTGAAAGACTCTTTTAATTAGTTGTGCCACACTGATGAAGCTGATACTTAATCACTTTTTTACAAGTAAATATTAGGCAATGATTTTACTGGCTGATTCCAAGCAAATCATTTAGTATATCTCATGTTATTATTATTTATTTTTGTCAGCATAATGGGAGTTTTCTTTTTGTATAAAGTGAATCTTTGAAAAACTCTCTTCCCCAACATAGTCTTCTCTGAGTGTATTTTAATTTTACAAGCGTGAACAACAACTACTAGACATTAGTAAAAACAAGTGAAAGTTATGACTACTGAAGAAGAGATTACAAAATTCTCATGATTCATATTATAATGGCATCCAGATTTGAAAAGGGAAGTTAAAATAGTAGTCGTAGTAATACTAGCAGTAGTAGTAATGAAAAGTAGAACTGAAAGAAAAGAATTTGTCCAGATATAGCATTACCTTCCAATTTGAGATGACTGTCTATAAATTTCTTAAATAGTTCCAAAGAGATTTTGTATATACCCTGTAATTTGTTGTAGTCTTTTAAGATAGTTATTTCTCCAAAAATATAATCTATCTCTTTTTTTTCCAATGTACACTGAATATTTTTTGCTTTTTCTCTTGTCCATATCATTGAGAAATCATGTCTTCCATATAGTGGAGAAACGTTTGTGTTCTTGAAGATAGCTTTCTGTTCTTCCAAACTATTTAAATAAGCATTATAGTATTTTCCTCTTCTATTTTATCTTTTTTCAGTTATTTATTACTTTTCTCAACACATCTACTTATTTTCTTAAAATAAATATATAAAACACAGTACTATAATCCTAGAAAATTCTAATGGTATCCAAATTACAAACAAGTTATATTTCCAATGTGTATTTATTAGATTGATATTTGGACCTTAGAACATATTGATATAAAATCATGTGTTATAAATAGGTTATTTTTCCAGGTTGTATTACAGAACACTTACTTAAGTCAGAGTATGCAGAAAGAGTTCACATTTATATTTCAAAAAAATGTAGATAAAATGTTTTATGTTTCTTCCAAACATTAAATGAGATGTTTAGATTCATTTATAAAAAAAGATATAACTAATATCATACAAGTACTGAAATTCTAGAATTTACCATTAAAAAATTAGTTAACAAAGTTTCATAAGATTTTAGTTGGTGAAGTAGGAAAGTAAATGTGTACAATCATCCTGATACTTTCTGCTTTATGCTGCTGTTCTATCATTGAGTACTCTGGGAGGTTTTCCTACTTTGGGTCCTATTAAGACATCTGAAAACTTTGAAAAACAAAATCACCATTTCAGGCCTTCAGTTTGTTTTCATGTTCATAATTTGTCATCCCAGGGAGAATCTGCAATGAATGTTCTATAGATTCTCTTTTCAGTGGTAGTCCCATTAAAAATTCTCAGGTACTCACAGTTTTATTCCACACAAGTACAGAAGGATCTCTTTGCAAAGATAGTTATTTTTGTTCTGTTGAAAGGCTTCAATGATTCTTTCAGTTTGTTCATTTCCTTAAGGAAAAGACCAGTGTCAGACATAGTGTCCTATGGTAAAATCAACATCTGGTTGTTGTTTTTTTCCTCTAACTTGTTAAGGTCTTTGTCTAACCTCCAAAATTCTTATATCATTTTTAAATGTAAGATTAGCACTGAGCCCATGTGAGAAGTTTTTTTAAAAAGTGATAATAATTTCATTCCTGTAATAATATGTGTTTATTAAATAAAGTAAGTCATGGAATCAGGCCAAATAATTTTGTCATATATTATTATTTTTGTTGTTATTGTTATTATTTTAATAGTATAATCCACAGTAAGTCTTTTCTATTTCTGTTGTTAGATTTGGGATGTTATACATTGTAGGTGAAAATATTTTTCTTCAAACTATAGTCATAATAATAGCTTATCCTTCGATAAAACCTCTCTGGGCATTTGGTATTCTGGGCTTTTGTTTGTTCATTTGTAGTCACATCTAGGTTATTTTTTCCCCTTATAATATTTCTAATATTCCTAAAATGGTTTGGCTGACAGTTTTAGGTGATGAGAATTTCAGTACATGCTACAGTCTTTCTTCTGCGTTTTTGATAGCTATGAACACTCTATTTCTGCCTGTTCCCATCTGGGCAATAGCTTTCCTTCTAGCTCCTTGAAAATGTTTCACAGCTCATCATTCTAACAGCTTTTCCATGGAAGTTCCCCTTTTACATGCAATGTTTATTACTTTTCCCTTTTTTATTCTTGGGGACTTACTGGATTTTTATCAGATATAAAAAATAAGTGTCTAAATAAAGCTAAATATGTAATATAAATAAAATTCTTAAAAATAAGTGACTAAATAAAGCTAAATATAATATATTATGTAAATAAATGTATATTTAATATTTACAAAATATAAAAATAAAAATAAAGCAAAACCACATCCTTTAGAAAAAGCTTTAAAAATATCTCAATGATAAGATTTTATTACTTATTTCAAGTTTTAAAAATGATTAAATTTATATAAATTCTGTTCATTAACAAAAAAGAATATATGTTCTTATTTAAATAACCGAGAAGATAAAGTTCTTTTCTGGTTTCTTTTCTACTTTCCCTCAAAATGTTAGAGTAACTCAGTGCTTATTCTGTGTTTTTTTGTTTTTGTTTTTGTTTTAGCCAAACTCTTTTAGTAGGTGTCTCACCATGACTTCTAAACATAGCCTATTTGTTAAATTGCCAGACCTGACCTATCTCATAATTTTAAGATTGTGCATCTGACTCAACATGTCTTCATGGATGCCATCTTCATTAGTGTGTCCTGTGAGTTCTATTTGAAGAATAGAACTGTCTGTTTTGATCCATCTCCTTGGCTCTCATCCTAGTCCAAATGAGCACCCACCTTTCTTCTGGTGATAGCCCTTTGACTGACCTGCTTGCTTCTACTCTTGCCCCTTTACATCTTTTTACTTGCTCTTCTCTTTGCAAGAAAATTCTTACCCTGACTTTGCCCTTGAATCTCACCTTTAAGTGGGAGGATGGTAGACACAGCTAAGATAATATGTGGGAAAATACTTTTTAAACAGTAAAATTCTCTGTAAACATTAGGCATTATTTTTCTTAACATGACATTTTATACATACCTGGTCTGGTCCACAAGTAAACTCGGATTTCTCCCCAGATCTGCTCCTTCTGCAGAATTCCCTGTCAGTTATGACAATATTGTCCACTCAGTAGCTGGGAGAGAAACGTCTGTAGCCATCTGTAATATTCATTCATCCTACCCTTTCGTTGGCTGACCACTCAATCACCAGTACTGAAATTAACTTCCTTAATATATTTCAAGCCAATCATCTCGACTAATAATCCTCTAGTCCATCATAATGTTTTATTTCAATGAACTGAACATTTAATTGACTTCTCTGAATACACCCTTCTATTTAATCCTTACCTCATCTGTAGTCCCTATTGCTACAACGTTATAAAATCTAAATTAGTTGATGTTACTCCTGCTTACATCCTTCAACAGTATTTTTTAAACTTTAATGGGATGTGCACTTAAATCATTTGGTAAGATTGGTAAAATGATTTTGATTAGTTAACTCTGGGGTGGAGTCCAAGATTCTGCATTTCTAACAAGTTCCCAGTTGATGCCAGTGCTTCTTGGATAATACTTTGAGTAGTAAGGATTAGATGACTCCCAGCCATACTTAGAAACTAAAACCCATCCATGGTCTATAAATTCATACGTGATCAATCAATCTCCTCTTTACCTTCTTTAACAGCCTTTTTTCATTTGTTGCAACTTCCTTCCTCAATCTCTATATTCTGGGCCTTCTTTCAGTTCTTTGAAAGCATCATGCTAATTTTTTTTGCCTCAAGGTATTTGTATAATAAGCTCAACTCTGTTTGTAATAACACACCTCTTACCCAATACTCACCCTTTTCTAGGTAATTCTTACTTATCTTAGATGCCTTAACTTAAATCCCACTTCTTCAAGGAAGTCTTACTTGACTTATATACTTCTGTCTTTTTAAAAAATTTCTTTTCTATTATATCCTGTGTCCCCCTCATAGTATGTATAATAGCTGTGATTAAATAATCATTTATATTATCAATGTTTCAATATCTGTAACCTTCCAAAGATGTAAATTCATTGAAAGCAGTTCCTCCCCCACCTCTGGTTCAGGTCTGCATCTCCTGTACTTAGCATAATAGGTGCTGTATTTCCTGCATTTAGCCACATAGTTGATGGTCTACAAATAGTTGTTAACTGTGATTATTTATGAAGAGTATCTATCCTTTTTCTTCATAGAAAGGGAATAGAATTTATCAGATTTAGAATTTTGGAGCCTGCTGAAGGAACAAATAGAGAGGCTAATAGTTTTGCTTGCTATCTGTGAAGAAAGTGAAGTATTCCCTGATAGTCACATCTATCAGTGGAGAACAAAATGATAGATGGGAGAAAGATCAGCTAATTCTTGTGAAAATGAGTTGGCACTTGGTCTAGTAACAAACCAGTTACTAAAAGTAGTGTGATGAGAGTAGATAGGATAAACAGGGCTGAGGAAACTAGAGATAAAAACTAAGGGTGCCTGGGTGGCTCAGTTGGTCAAGTGTCTGCCTTCAGCTCAGGTCATGGTCCCAGAGTCCTGGGATTGAGTCCCATGTCAGGCTCCCTGCTCAGCAGGGAGTCTCCTTGTCTGCCCCTCCCCTGGCTCATGCTCTCTCTCTCACTCTCTCTCTCAGATAAATAAATAAAATCTTAAAAAAAATACGTAGAGACATGGGAGGGTGACATCTGGGATGTGGTTGGTTGGCTGCAATAGACTCAAGTCAAGGCATTATAGTTTGGGAAAGGAAATTGTCAGAGTTCAGAGGACCAAGGAGCAGAGTGAAAGCCTCAGTTATGCATGGGCTGAATGAAGGAATGAAGAAGAGGGAATACTCAAGTTTGAGTTCAGAGTCAAATCAGGAGAGAATTGCTGCTGAATGCTAAGCAAAGACACAATGAAGCCACAAGTGTTAAAGTCCTGAGATAGGATAGTCAGGAAATTTGAAGACGGGATGGTAGACTAGGGATTGAGGTACGTAAGACCAGGCATCTAATGCCTTAGGACACTGCAGGAAGGACTGCAGTTGAGTGTTCTAATGACCACACCACATCTCCTTGGCAAGCTCACTGTGCTTCACATATGATCTTTCTTGTGGAGAGGAGTATAATATGGATAAGGCAAGCTGGGGTAGGCAAAAAGCACCTACACTCAGTGTTCAGAAGCAGAGATGGATATTGTTTCAGAGCACTTTATTTGCCTCAGTTAACCAACTTTGTTCCTAGACTGATATCAAAGGATATGGTGGGAAATACCAGTGCCTAAATAAAGCCTTGGAAAATTTTTTTGAAATAAGGAAAGTTGGCCATGGAGACCTTTCTGTCCTGCTTTCTGTATTTACTACCTATCTCTTAATGGTTTTCTTTCCAAGTCTACTGGATCTCTCCCACTGACCTAACCCAGTGCGTTTCAAAAATAAGCTTGTGTTGAAATGATCTTGAAGTCTTGTTAAACTCAGATTCCTGCTTCCCATCCCCTCAGAATTTCTGATTCACTAGGAATAGGTGGGACCCAACAATTTGCATTTCTAACAAGTTCCCAGTGGATGTTGATGCTATTGGCCCAGACCCACACTTTGAAAACAATTGACTTAAAACTTCTACCCTGCTACTTTATCCAAATTTGTCATTCCCTGATGTAAGAAGCCTATTTAACTAAAATCGCATGTTTCCCTAGATCTGAAACACATAAACTAAAATCAAAATTATTTTAGGGCATATAAATTCAGCAAAATTTAGTCATCTGATGAAATCATGTATACAAATATGTGAATAATAGCAACAATAATTTCTCCAGCTTCATTCGATTTTTGTTGACTGAGATGGGTCTCTAATGAGAAGAACCTCAAGCAATATGACCAAATGAAGGGGGAAACCTTCTAAATTGTAAGGAAGGATTTTCCTGGGCAGAGTGTTCATATATTTGATGGAGTCAAATTACTTCTTCTGTTGTACTTCCTTCACTTCTAAATCTACATGCTCCACAAATTTGCAAGTTCTCCCCCACCCCCCAACCCCAGGTTTACCATTTAATTTCTAGCAATTCTAGCGCAGGTGGTGGAATAGAAATTGTGTGTCCAAAGTAAAGGAAGGTAGGGTGACATGCAAGTGAATTCTTTATATGTTAGAAACCACCTGTTCCATATATTTTGGCCATCACCAGAAATTTTTAAATGTCAGGATTCATCTTTCTTTAAATATTTTCCGCAAGTTTGAGCATATTGCCTTGTTTGAAAGTGTCTGTGAAAGAACCATTTATTTTTGTCAAGGAACATTGTTCACCATGGCACTTGTTAAAAAAAGTAAATTAGACTCTAGAGTACTGCAAAATTACTCTCTCTTACATCACATGGCATTTCAATGAAAACATAAGAAAATACTCTGATTTGCAGGGGTTATATTTTTAGTAGTGTCCTCTTAAGTGATTTTTAACATAATAGTAGAAGTGCTAATTGCTGTGGTGACTTCAAAGGTGAAATCTTGCTTCAAATTCAATGGCTTGATTTTGCATCTTTATCTAAGCCTTAGGTCACATGACTTAAAGCCGAAAATGACTACAAAGTATTATTTTGTGTTTTAGCTTAAATAAGGAAGACAAAATAGAGTCCATTGGAAGGAAAGCTAGAAACACTCACAAAAGCTGTCAGTCATATATGCTGTTTGACTTTTTAAAATATGCCTTGTATTTTTAAGAGAGTAAATGTGTTCTTAGAATTCAGAGCTTCTGTTTTCTTACTCAAAAGGTGTTTTTAAGTATTTAAAATACAGTAAACTAACTTCCTCCCTCCCTCCTTCCCTTCCCTTCTTCCTCCCATCCTTTCTATCTTTTTCTTTCTTTCTTTCTCTCTCTATTTCCTTCCTTCCTTCCTTCCTTCCTTCCTTCCTTCCTTCCTTCCTTCCTTCCTTCCTTTCTTTTCTTTCTTTCTTTCTTTCTTTCTTTCTTTCTTTCTTTCTCTCTCTCTATTTCTCTCTCTTTCTTTCTTTCTGCCAAATTTGTTTTGTGTTTTTCCTCCCTTTTAATCACAGATAGAAAAGATATTCTGTGTGTCACTTAGTAATTCTTCAGCCAAGATATCTTCAACCATATTACAATGGACAAGGTAATTTCTTAGATTTCACCAGTTTAATAGCCTGACCACTTAATATTTGGAAAATAGAAAGGATATTCAGATTGCTGCCATAAATTCAAACTACATCTCCTCTTATATATCAGCTTTGATAATATGTCCTGAAATATATTAGAAGCAAGTGAGTTTTTGAAATTAAGGTCCATTGTTTTTTAGTATTATCTTGATCCATATGAACAAAAATTGGGAAACCAGATCTTTTATTTCAAATTTACAACTTGATTATTATGATAATGCATTTCCTTAGCAGTTTGGTTTTGTTCACCAACACTGTGGGTCCTATTGCACAAGCCTTCTTTACATTGTTTTTTGTTTGGGGGGATGGGGCAGAGGGAGAGGGAGAGAGAGAATCTTAAGCAGGCTCCATGCTTAGATGCAGGGTCTGATCTCACAACCCTGAGATGGTGAGCTGAGCCCAAATCAAGAGTCAGTGTTTAATTGACTGAGCCACCCAAGCACTTTTTTTTTTTTGAGAGAGAGAGAGAGTACATTGTTTTAATAGTTTATCCAATCACCTTTAAAAAAATCACACCAAAATTAATATCACTGCATTTAAAACACTAATAGGGGCACCTGGGTGGCTCAGTCATTAAGCGTCTGCCTTTGGCTTAGGTCATGATCCCAGGGTCCTAGAATTGAGCCCCACATCGGGCTCCCTGCTCAGCAGGAAGCCTGCTTCTTCCTCTCACACTCCCCCTGCTTGTGTTCCCTCTCTCTCTGTGTCTCTCTCTGTCAAATAAATAAATAAAATCTTTAAAAATAAATAAATAAAAATAAAACACTGTAATAGACTCATAAAGAATATTTAATAATTAATAAACTTGAGTCTGCACACAAGTAGCTTACAGTCTTTGTAGGTTGAATTGAATAGAGATTTTTAGACGCCAGAACTAAGTTCATTTAAAACCAAGCATAGAAAGTTTTTGATCCCTATATTTTAAAAAAGGATTCCTTTCTCTACTTTTTGTTCCCCCAAATTCACTTTTCCAAAATGACTTCTGCAATTGCTACATCTACTCCCACGGCTACTCCAACTGACCCAGTTACTCATCCTGCTACTCTAGCCACTTTGCTAGGTAGGCACAGCTTCTCTAACCAGCTAGTGTGTCTGTCTAAGCTACTCTGATTATCCCCTGGTTTTTCCATTTGGCCTATCTCTTTCAATTAGAACAGGTACTAGGAATAATTAAGCTTATCTTTCAAGTGAGTTTCTTATTTGTGTTTCTGACTTCAACCTATTCAGATTCCTAGTTCTTTTTCTTCTTCCAGAACAGTAGTGTTCAAAAAAATAATAATAAATAAAAATAAATTTGAAAAATAGCACTGGAACCCTATTTCCACATATATCTACCAAATTAAGCAAGTAAGCAAACACATAAACAAACACCAGTTAAAAGTGATAATGTTCTGATATGGAGTCTTACCATCTTCACTTCTGATTTGCCCCATAAATTAGTGCCTAGGGTGAAAATACAACCTGATTTTAAATCAGTGATCTAGGACAGGAGCTGGCAAACTAGGGGTCATGGTTCAAATTCTGTTCATGGACTGTTTTTGTACAGCCCTTGAGCTGTGGATGCTTTTAACATTTTTAAATGTTTGGAAAAAAGTCAAAAGAAGAAGAATATTTCTTGACATATGAAAAGTATATTACATTAAAACTTCAGTGTCTGTAGACCAAAGTGTATTGAAATACATTCAGGCTCATTTGTTTATGTATGACTTAGAGCATTGGAGCTGAATAGTTACAACCAATACCCTATGACTCACACACTAAAACATTTATTGCCTATCCCTCTATAGAAAAATGTTGTCAATTACTAATGTAGAATATGGGCTCTTACAGTGGTTCACTCCCAGAAATCATTTTGCACTTTGAGAGACAATGAAATACAACTATATTCAACCTCAAGTAGCTAAAACAAATTGATGGAGACATTATGTATTCTAGCACACATAAGCATTAGAGTACCAAAGGCTTAAGAAATATCTGTGGGGAAAACAAAATGCTTAAAGTTAAGGAAAAAAAATCATAATTGAAAGTGCCATTATTTAATTTTATCAGTAGAATACTTCAGTCATTTTACAGAACATCTGTATTTTTAAGGCATATCATTTCAGGAATTGTGAACCTGAGGTTCCTGGTGTTAGCCTTCAGCCAGTTTCCTGAAGGAACTCTAATAGGGCCAAGGAAAGATCCCAATTCATTTCACCTGTCCATTCCCTCTCTCCTAAGGCTGATGGAATAGTTATGCCATGTGTTAATCCACCCCTTCTTTTGATCACTGCGTGGTTAGTTTTATGAAGGAAATATGACCAAAATGAAATATACATTAGAAATTAATTTATTTAACAAATATAAAGAAATTCCATTGAGATCCATCTACTTTGAAGAATGGGAGGTATTTTGACAGATGGAAATGGTAATTGGAGTAATATTTAAGATGAAAGGTAAAGCTTGAACAAAAATCCATTGATGGGAGGGTATGGTATGTATTTGGGAAATATATGTATTTCTAAGCTACTAGAACATATGGCACATATATAAAAATTACTTAGGACATATAAGATGATCTTGAATGTGATAATAATTTGCTAAAGCAGTGGAGAGCCCCTCAAATTTTTATGAGGCAGAGGGCTTTGATCAAACCTATGCTTTAGAATTACAGTCTCTAAAGTGGTGTGTGCATTACCATGGCTTGGACATCACAATCCTTTGAAATATTGAACACAATATTGGAACTCCTTATATTTGTTTTTAATCTATGTGTTATAATAAAGAGCTTTGTAATGCTAGATGGGTTCATCTGGCACTGGCATTTGATATGTGTGTCAAACAGTTTCATGTCAGACATAGACAGTCAAGTATCCTTAACCAAGTGTGGAGATTTTAAGCCAGTGGGAATGGCAGTTCACTCTTCATTTCATCTAGCTTTCAATTCACCGTTACTTATTGACATTTATGTCTACCTGATAGTGGATTCATGTATTATATTTTCCAGCTTTAAGCTTAACTTTGGAAAACAGATTAATGTTTTATGAAAAAAAAAGATCATTCTAATAATGCAAGCATAAGCAATTAACAAAAATGACAGTGATGCCACAAATTTAATCATAAACTGTTGGTCACCAACATAATGAGGTCAGACAATTATGATCTGATCTGCCTGTAAGTTGGCCAAAAACAAATTATTAAGGGACAACTGGAGTTTACAAAAAATATCCACTATTATTAGTGATATAAATTTGTAATCATGCTTAGGAGGCAATTAAAAATATTATTTTATTTTCATCTCACCCTTCAAACATATCTATTATATCATGTTGTTTTATCATGTGAAAAATTGATATTAGCACAGTAGTTCAATACACAATGTTATAAATAAATGCTATAGTGTATATTAGAGGTCAACTTCACAACCTTTGACTGCTAAGTGTGAGTAATGAAAAAACTTCTGAGTGGATTAAAGTAGAGATTATAGATCTACAAGAAGTAATCTACAATGAAGGGACATTTGGAAGTACTTTCCCTGGCCCTGGCATGAATTGGGATTGTGTCAATTATGAAAGGAAAGGAGGTAACATGTGCCTGGGATATTATGAGATGACATGGATGAGATGAAGAAGTCAGAGAGCACAGTGAAGCTGAATGCATGAGTGATGCCTCAATATGTGTGCAGTGATATCAAAAGGGAAAAAAAGGTAAACTTAGGAACACAGTGAAGTTCCTTTTTGTCTTTTTAAAAACATAATTATTTAACATTGATTTCATTGTTTTCACTAATACATTTCTTGAATAGAATTTGGTGATCTAAGTCATCCCTGAAAAGTGAAAAGCTAACAGAAGAAATTAATTGACCTGTATTTTCAATACTGATCGCCACATGAAGTATAGAACAGATGTTTTCTGATTTAAGGTGTGTGTGTGTGTGTGTGTGTGTGATTTCTCACTTATCATGTTGTAGTACGGATTGTTTTAGCAGATTTTCCATTTTGAGAAACATAATACACACTTTTGGAGGTTGTCATTATATGTTACTTCATATTACAAGATTCCCACTCTGAACTGTATTTAAAACTTCCACGTCCTAAGAGTTAAAATGGCTCTAAAAGTAATTTCTCTTTGTACTCATGTTTTATTTTTTAATTAACATGTAGTTGAATCAGTTGCTGTATCACATATTAGATAACTGGAATAGTGTAAAACTTAAAATACAAAACTTCACAATAAAATTTGATTTCTTTATTTCTGTTAGTTGTGTGTATTTGGCACGTTTGGGTTGCTGCTTCATATGCATACAAATAATATTGTTTTCATATATGACTGAACTCTATCTAGTACAATATTTTAGAGTAAAACTTCTATTTCAAAAATTTCTATACCAGATGGAGAAGTGCCTTTATCAACAGGAAAGAAGTGATAATAATTGTTGTGATAATGATGTAGACCATCAGTATTATTTTTGTATGCTACTGATTGAAATCATTGAATACTTAGTGATCGCTCAATTCCTTTCCATAGCTGAGTCCTTCAGAGCCTGTGAATACAGTAACTAATGCTGTTTCCTTTTTGTCTACTTGCCAGCAAGCATAGCATCAGAAATGTGACCATCTTCTATTAACTAAAAAGTGTCAGGTGGCATGTATACTTCTGTACTCAGCCCTACACTTTACTGAACATATTTTATCTTGATTTTTTTCTCTGAATATAGTTGCTATATTTATTATTGTAAGCCATCTAAGACAAATTGTGCAAAAATCTTATATGAATATATAAATATTATACTTTCAAACATAGAAAAATATATTGATGATTCCTAGAATATTTTTTATTTTGTATAATTTTGTCAGTGATTGTCAGTGATACTGTGGCTAATACTGACCTTTTACAGAAAGTATATGAACACTGGATATAATCCAAATTTCAGATTTAAAAAGAACTATCAAATTGAATTTAAAAAAAATAAAAAGAACTGTAAAAGCATTATTCCTTTCAAATTTTACAAAGAATAGGTGTTTTTCCCATAACAGTAATACATGAAATTATGAAATTATAGGAAATTTTCAGATAATAGAAAATAGCCATCCTGCTCAGTGATATGTTAATATATTACTTTTTATTCATTTGTGTGTGTGTGTGTGTGTGTGTGTGTGTGTGAACTTAAAGATAATTGCAAATCTGAGTGCACATTTTCCAGATGATGTTTAAAATGTCCTTACAGAACTTTCACAGTTTTCTCACCCATACCTAATTCCTTAGGACTTTTTTTTTTAAAGATTTTATTTATTTATTTGACAGAGAAACAGAGAGAGAGGGAACACAAGCAGGGGGAGTAGGAGAGGGAGAAGTAGGTTTCCTGCGGAGCAGGGAGCCCGATGCGGGGCTCTATCCCAGGACCCTGGGATCATGGCCTAAGCCAAAGGCAGATGCTTAACGACTGAGCCACCCAGGCACCCCTCCTTAGGACTTTTTTAAAGCAACCTACATTCATCAAGCTTTTCCACAGTGTCGACTTAGTTTTCATACAAACAATAATTTTGTTTGTTTGTGGGTATAGTTGGGCTTATTAGAGAAAAGCCCAGGAGTTGTGATGATTGAGCTACTGTTGGGCATCAATAGGTGAATTTTGGGAGCTATTTTTGATTGTACTTAGCTGGAAAGGGAAATTTTAAAGTAAAATGCTAGGATTCACTATATATCAGGATTCCCCTTTATTCAGGTATTTGCTCTATAATTTACTTAATTTTGCCTTACAAACACAGCTTGAGAAATGTCATTGATTAGGTGTAAGGTGTGAAAAATAGGAGAGCAAAAAGAGGTTACTAAGTTAAAATATATTTGGGGAAAAGAGGTCTTCCCTCTTTTATCAACTTCTATATTTGGAAACATTTACTTAATTTTTTACAACAAATTGTGTAATTTTCAATATGAAAATTTTAAATTAAATCATTTAATTTTAAAAGTTGGAAAGTTAAATGACAAACATTATTTTAGATTTGCAGTAAAATGTGTTTTATTCTTTACCAAATATACACAGTTTTGAAATTCTATCTCATAATTTTCTAAGGCTCCTAGTTTATTTATAAATCTTAGTTTATTTATCTTTCAGCTGAGCATTGTTCTTAACCTTATATAGTAAGGTCATTTATATGTTGAATTTCTATATTCTTGTTCTGTGTAATTTACAATCTAAATATTGCATCAGTGGGTTTTTTCTAATAGACGTCAATAGGAACCATTTCCATTTATGAACTTAAGGTGACATAATTTAAATTAAACAATAATGTGACAGTGGTAGAGATACCAAAACATATTATGTACCAAGAACATGGATTGAGCTGATTGTCATACAACGGAGTCACAGACACAAACCACAAATGCCAGGCAAGGTTTATTGGAAAATACCTACAAGCAAAGAAATAGAGTGCATGTATTATGTGAACTCTGATTATCTCACCATTTAGTCAAGGTATAGATGGTCAACATGCCAGGAGAGATGCTTTACATATTTATATTTTGTGGGCAGTGGGAGCCTCTGCTTAGAGAAGGGGCCTTATTAGAAAGACATAGCCTCTGTCTCCCAGTGACTGGCATCAGCCTGTTCTTCTGTTGAGATAATTCAGATCTCCTGAGCCGGTTCTTTATTAAAACACTAAAAGTGGAAGGGAAATGAACCTCCAGTGCGTGCAAAGATTCATCAGGGTATTCAGGTACCATCTTTTCCTCTTCAAGTCCAGAAACTATTCATGTTTTAGCTTGTCAAATATGTCATTCCTGGGTAAATCTCTCACTGAGAGGAAATGGTAAAACGGTGTTATAACTCCCAATGATATGTTTTTTTTCAGAACCTCTTTGTAGTGAAACAATATAAAAACAATATAAATCTTCTTACTTCTGCAGTTACCTAATATAATTTATATAATCAAATCTAAATAATTTCTCATGAATTGCCTCATCCATAATGCCTATGGGCAGAGTGAGAAAAGTCATCCCATTTACACAAGCAATGTTCATCCTTTGTCCAACAAGGGAAAACCAAATTAAGGGAATACAACTTCATTATATAAGACAGAGGAAAAGGTGTTTTATATATATATACACACACACACACACACATATATATAATACACACACACACGTAATGGTCAGTATTTACTGAAAATTTACTAAAAAATTATCATTCATTCCAGAAGGCAATGAAAAAATCAAAAATCAAGAGAAAAAAGAAATGGCAATAGAAATAGGTCCACAGGTGTTGTATATATTGAAGTTTTCAGACATGAGATTTAAAGTAATCATGGTTCACATTTTCAAGAAAAATAGCTGATAGGAATCCACAAAAAGAAAAAACAAAGAATTAAATTGACATTCTAGTACAGAAAAAATATAACTGAATTGAGAACTTAATAAAACAGGAGATTAGACTTATAGAAGAGAGAATTAGCAAATTGGAATGATGATTTTGAAACAAAGAAAGGAAAAAAAAGACATATGGGCAAAATGAAAATTTCTAACAGACATATAAGTCTTAGAAGGAGAATAGAGAGAATAGGACCAATGCAGTACTTGGTGTTTTACTTAATTTTATAAGAATTTTCCCAAAGTTAAAGATGAGAGATAATGATCAAGATGCTATTTATTTATCTTTTTAAAATATTTTGTTTATTTAGAGGGAGAGAGAGAGAGCAAGCAGAGGGAGGGGCACAAGGAGAGAGAGAATCTTAAGCAGACTCTGTACTGAGTGTGGAGCCTGAAGTGGTGCTTGATCTCACAACCCCAAGATAATGGCCTGAGCTGAAATCAAGAATCAGACGCTCAACTGACTGAGCAACCCAGGTTCCCCAAATCAAGATGCTATTTAAAGGAACTACCAAAAGAACAACCATGGAGAAGGCCTAGAAATTACCACTCCAAATTGTTAAGGGAAGACAACCAGTTTCATGGTCAATGCTTTTTGGGGGGGAGGGGGAAGTGAACTCTTACATTGTACCTAATGTATACTTAAGATGTCTGATGTATTGATAGTACATTTCTTCCAGAAATTCTGAAATGGAATTGGACAAAAGAATATCCAAAACTAAGCAAACTAAGTAAGAGTCTATTATTAACTCCAAGAAAAAAATTTGTATCAAGAAGGGAATGTCACCATCTATGAACCATTGCTTTTCTTGGAAAGAAGGAGAGATAACTGTGTTTTGAGGACATGTTATATAAAAAATTAAATCCTCTTATTTTTTGGTAATATTACACAATAAATATTTAAAAGTGAAAATAATAAATAACAATATAAGCATATTATGTTAAAGTATAGAAGACAGAAAATGTCAAAAAATTAAATAGTTGATAACATTTTTTTATTCTAGTAAAAGGGAAGCAAGAGGGCAAAAGATACAAGGTGATGTATGCTGGGAACAAGGTCTCTGTTTCTCTTATAAGTCTATGTCTTACCTATAAATCTTATAAGCCTTTATCTTATCCTCTATATGTGAATAATAATAGTCCTTACCTTGTCTGTTTTTTTTAAGGCTCAAGTTATACAAAAATGTTAGCACATTGTCAGTCACAAAGTAACTGCTCATTAAGTGCTAGTTATTTAATTAGTAGATTAATAGAAGTAAAATAGAAGTGATTATAGCAATTTTAGGAATTAAGACATTATTTCAATTGGTTAACTTTATGTATTTTGCAAGCAAGTTGGCAAATTAATATATAAACTGTGTAAATATGGTTCATCTTCCATGACTTCCTTTTTTTAAAATTTTTTATTGTATGTTAATCACCATACATTACATCATTAGTTTTTGATGTAGTGTTCCATGATTCATTGTTTGTGTATAACACCCCGTGCTCCATGCAGAATGTGCCCTCTTTAATACCCATTACCAGGCTAACCCATCCTCCCACCCCCTCCCCTCTAGAACCCTCAGTTTGTTTTTCAGAGTCCATCGTCTCTCATTGTTCGTCTCCCCTTCCAATTTCCCCTCCTTCATTCTTCCCCTCCTGCTATCTTCTTTTTTTTTTTTTTAACATATATTGTATTATTTGTTTCAGAGGTAGAGATCTGTGATTCAACAGCGCTGTGAATTGTGCAAGACTGTTGCATCCATGACTTTCTTTGCTCTCCTCTCTATACTTCCTTTTCTGAAATGTATGTCTGAGAGTTTGGTTAATGGATCAGAATCTTGACTCTTTCTACATTTCAACCTTGAGCATTCTTTAAATTGGCAATGCCACATCCCAACTATCCCCTGATATTCTATTCTCCAGAATTCATCTGGGGTGACATCTTTAGTCCTAGGGCTGGGAGAAAAAATAAAGAGCTGTACCAGTCTGTATCTATGATATCACTAATTTTCAACCCACATGTAAACTGCATTCCGCATGCATTTCCTCCATAAGCCATATTTCGTTGGTTAATAGTGATTAATTTTATGTAAATTTTAAATAAAAGTTTAAGCAAAAAACACAATATCATAGAAGTACTTGAAGTAATGAAATTGTTTCCTTTATTGCAAATTTTATTTTAAACCCTCCCAATTATCATCTTCATTGACAATATAATCAGGACTTAATGCTGAGTTGTTGTTAATTTTTAATGCTACTTATGTTGTTTAATACAGTGTATAATTTGGCACTGAATCTTTTAGTAGAACTAAGCTTTGACATCCTCTATAATCCTCTACTCAAAACTAATATTTTTAATCAATTAACACCCTTCTCCTTCCCACCCCACCTGTATTACATCTTAGAATGTATTATAGTAGTGCAGAATGTTTAACATTTTAAAATATTTATAAATGGGATTTCACTTTTAGAAAGTCAAAATCATTACAGAGATAGTAAAATCTTCTCCCAGGATTAAAAATATCATAGTTATAAAATATTATAGCTGGAAGTAACTTGACTTCTCAGCAAATTTTCAGCTATAGACTTTTTCTGTTAATCAAGATGTGTCACTGCTTCTAACTGTTCTAAATGAAGCTGAATATTTAGAATAAGTCTGTCTTTTTTGGAAAAAAAATATTGTAAAATTGTAGTTCATTTAAATCCTCAGAGACTTTTTACCAACATGATGCTTGAGCACCAGTTTTCCTGTGACTTTCACCCTGAGTTAAGGATGCATTTCTTGAGGCTTAGTTTATTAAGACCAGATAATGTTTTCAAAGGGATGCATAGCTCCCATTCCCTTGGGAATATGTGGGTGCCTGTCTAGTCTGAATTTCAGATACTGACAGAGAATCGTAATTACAATATAGCTGCAGTTTCATGAATATTCAATTACTCCATAAAAAGAATTAACTTGAGCCATAGATCAATTACATGAACGTTGATAAATTCCTTTAGCAAGTATGATATTTTCAGGGAACAAATTCAGGTGCAAGAGAAATGTCATTTTCTTTACTTTTTTCTATAATCCAAATTAACCATTCTGTGTGATAGCAGAAAATTTAATGTCCAGTTTCTTAGTTATTTCAGGTTTAAACTCCATCATAGGCTGCTCTCCTCCTTTTTGCTCTCTTCTCTTTCCTGAGATGGCATCAAAATCCGGGGGGGGGATGGGATGAGGTAGTTTCTATGACTTGCATAATGCTATTGTATGAAAGAAGGTCCCAGCACCACTTTTTCATCCTCAATGGTGTTACTTACCCACTGGGTCTTTCTTTTATCTGATCACAAAAGGTTGGTATCTGCCATTAAGAAGTTCATGTTCTCACTTGGTCACTAGCTCTACTGTCCATTGTAGCATTGGAGAATTACTCTTCTGGTCCAAACTTAAGATCTTTTGGGGCTAATACTGTTCATTACATTCCATGTTTATAACCACACTGGGAAAACAAACAAACAAACAAACAAATACATGGCCGCTCACTGCAACATACTGGGTTTACATGTAGGTTATGAAAGTCTCTCTCAGGTTCTTTAGATAGCAATCTGCTCTTTTATTTCATATCCTGAATGGCGGGGGACTCTGTGGGTTGTGTATCAGACAAAAGGTGAAGCACAATTCATGTCTATTCTTCAATGCTCAAACCTGTATGGGAGTTTTATTCCACTCTCCAGCTAACTCTGGATGTCCTGCAGGATGCAAAGCTTCTGATCGAAGTTTAACCCTCTTATGTTCTACTTCAGCTCCCCTTCCTCTCTAGTTTGTAGGAGTTGGTTTAGGTGGGGATGGCAGTGTCAAGCTGGGCAAGAGGTAAACAAAAAAACAAAACACCACAAGTGTGCTAATGTCTCCCCATATCACACAGCTATACTTCTTTGAAAGTTATGCTCAGGACTAAAATCCCGAGTGTGTTGAGTTATGATTGTTTGATTAGAAAGTTCCCAATTGATCATCAGTGATGGAAATTATTATAGGATAATGAATACTGCATTCTAACAACATCAGTAATGGTACTCCCTTCAATCACAATCTTGAGGTTATCAAATGTCATAAAAAATGAAAGCCCCCCAAAAATCAAAAGTCCAGAAATTGAGAAGAAAGAAAAGAAAGGTAAAGGAGAAAGGAATGCTGGAGCCCTATTTCTTGTATTATTTAGGACCTGGTTTCTTCCCGTTCTATTTAACCAACATTCACATGATCCATGAAGTCCTCCTTCACTCTGACCAATCCTGTTGCCTCATACCTATTTGCTTGCACTGTGCTCTTAACTCATGTATCAGTGTTCCCCTTTTTAAAGCTCAAGCACTGTATTTTGCATATAGAAGCCTGTTAGTATCTGTCTGTTTTATATAAGTATATATTGTGTGTCTGGTGAATATTGTATAAGTGAAATGTTGTTTATTTAAATATTTTATCATTTAAAATATAGGTTGAAAAATTTTAAAAACATTTAGCTTGCTGGAGTGTTTTAGGTAAGAAACCTGGTCCTTTGCCAAAATACCAGGTATAAAGGGTGGTTTAGACTTGAGAGGCAAGAATGGAAATACAAGACTGAGATTAAGATGGTTCATAGGTCAAGGTTGAGAGTCAGAGAGCAGGTTCAAAAGAGCCAAAATTTAAGGTCAGAGTCAAGAACTCTGGGCTCTGTTTCTGGTTGGAACTCTAGGCTTGAGGATATCATGTTTAGGCTCTGTTGAAACAAGGTAACATAGTGATTAAAAGTATTCCAACTGCCCATTCTGAGGTCAGCTAGTCATGTATATGAATCCTCATTTACTCTTATGACTTCATAAATTTAGTCAAGTTGTTTAAACTTTATGGATTTTTTTTTTTTTATAAAATAAGAGTATTAATAGGACTTACATAGTAGGATTCATAGTGAAGTTCTTCAGGTAGATCAGAAAAATTTATTCTCTTTCTCTTTCATGGTTTATTTTGTGGCTTATTTGGAGATACTGTGGGCAGCTAAATCTCCACCAGCTGGTTATAATTTCTCCCTCAGTCTACTCATCTAAGGTTCTAGTTCCAATGGGTATTTCCTAAAGCTAATGAACTTAAACTCAGGGATCTTCCCAAGCTCTGGGAGGGAACTTAGCAATATGTTTGCATGGCTATGTTTTTGCTAATTTTTAAAACTAAGATACACTTTATATTATTTTTCATAAATCCCCCCTACCCCACAAAATTCCATGTTTCAGGATCTACATAATCCAATTCTGCCCAGCCTGGGCTTTTTTTGCTGAAGTCACCTTACCCTTTAAAATCCTCCCAGATCACAATTTTGAACAACCATAGACTGACATTATTTCAAGAGCCAGTGTATGCACTTCAAGTGCGATGTGATAGCGATCCACCATTTTTCTCAAACTCTAGAGGAAGCACATCATCATCTCTAATCAGCACCTTCTCTTCAACCTCACTCAGTTGTATTGAGCCCATGAATCAGTTGATGTCACTAGGAATGGACTTCCTAAAGCTATCCTTCACTAGGCTTTATTCTCCCATGGATAGGGGAATTAGTATTCATAACACACTATCAGTTCTTTCCAAAGAAATGTTCTCATGAATTTCCAAATTTCTCTGTCTCCAACATTTTTTATAGTCTAGGGATGATGATCAACTAAAGATTATACAACAGGTTCTTGGGTACCTCATTTGTAAGTCCTGCTTTGGAGATGTAGCATATCACAATGGAAAGTAGAAGGCACTTATGGTCTTAGTGCCTCTGATGAACTGAGTAAGGATGCATTTTAACAACTATCTCACATATACAAAACCTGAAGAATACCTAGAAAATAGTGAAAATTCAAAAAAAATTAGCTATTATCTCTCAGTATGCCTCTCAGAACTGGCCTGGGTCTAGAAATGACCGATGGAATGATGTCTGAGTCATTGAAACCAGTTTTATAAGAAATTACAGGAGAAAGGTGGGAAGGGTGAAGAGAGCTACTGTAAGTATGATATTAACTTTTTAGAAGACTAATGTTAATTTATCTTTGAAAAAATGAAAATAATATTGTAAGCAGAAATAGTCATATTTCTAATTTGGGGATATATAATTTGCAATTTTTTTTTACATTAAACAAGTCTATATTGAGTTGAGTCAAGTTATTTTTAAAATTCTTTTTACACTTTCTGATAAGGATCAGATTAATGTAATTTAATTGCACTTAACTATTATAATTTGCATCTTCCCCCTAATAAAAATAGGGCTTCAATAAAAAAAATAAAGTGATATGGTTCTGTACAGGCACCAAATTTAATTTTCTATTGTTTCCATTTTAGGTAAAATGTAAAAGTATAGTGTTTCTTTGCAAAAGTAATTGCACAAAGTTAACTACATTTAAATTCATAGAAACATGATTTTTGTAGACCAAAAGAAATAGAGGCAGCTAGAATATAAGAGTAGGTAGATTAGCCTGCATAAGCATTAATAATGTTTATTTAACCACCCTTCCTTATTCTTTAGTACAATATTCTTTACCATAAAACAAAAGATGTGGGTGGATTGTTTACTTGTTTTCTATTTCATATTCTAAGGAGAAATATATGAAACTAATTACCATGCTCAGAAAAGAAAACCATTCATATGGAAAATGAAATTTGAAAAACAATGTGCATATATTTCAGCTCTAATAGTGCAAAGAAGAACTTGCACATCATTTTCCTTAGGGTGTGAAATACAGGTTCTTGAGCATTTATAGTCTCCATAAATTATGTTGTCTATTTTGTATGTGGATGTCTTTAAATGTTTTAAAAATGCTGTATTTTATTTTGCATGTTTAAATTATGGTGTAATTTTTTTCCATTTGTATTTTATATATATTTGCCTCTCATTTTGTGATACTTAAACAGGAGAGAGATAAGAGAACCAACTAAAAGAAGTTTGTACTAGGGAAAAATTATATGAATCAATTTGTTTCTGAGAGTATACATTCCTAGTGGAAATAAAGATGATGATCATCACAGTCATAATAAAAAAATAATAAATACCACAATGAATATTTGGGGTTTTATCCTACTTTCTTTCCTTTAAGATATCACAACTCTTTATAGGAATCTTGCTCTGTCCATGTGATTTGGCTGGGTAAAATCACACATCTGGCCCCAGAGCAAGAAATAACTCACATCTTATCAGTTATGCCTTTTCAACTCACTAGGTATGGGATAGGTTCAGAACACATGCCACAACAGGCCATAATTTCTTAGCTCTTTTGAGAAGCATAAAAAAAAGTTGTTTATTGTCTGCAAATTTCCATCAAGAATGAGCATAATAGTTAAGCTGTTGAGATCAGTGTTCCTACTATGTGAAGAAAGTCCACTTAATGAAGCCCACAAAGAGGAAAACAGACTGAGAGCAAGAGTTGGAGACAAAGAGGTACCCTAATGACAGTCTGAGATTTAGATTTAGCAGAGGCTGGAGATAATTCTGTTGTCTGGATTTTTAATCTACTTGAATAAATCAATTCATTTTTTCCTTAATTCAGTCTGAGTTGAATTTCTTACACTTGCAACTAAAAAGGTGGGTCAAAATTAATGGCAGACCATTAATTTTGTTGTAGAATTGTGTAAGCACTCACACAAATTGTCATATTAAATTTCACAAGTCTTTGGAGTTGTTAAAGTTGGGGAAATGTAAAGAAACAAAAAGTTATTGAAAGATCCATAACTGATCAAAGGAGGAACGAAATCAGATGGAATTAATATATTGTTGAATGACAGCCTCTGTGACTTTTTTATCTCTCCATTTCTATAATACTAAGATGATACACCTGCATTCTATTTCCTGCATCTTGCAACTGTCCTTTTCATCATCTTTCTTTCTCCATTTTAGATAATGGGCATTGTCACTATCTGTACTTTAAAATCCCTGAAACATTTTTACTGCTCTTGTGTCTTTTCTACCTTAATTAGCGGTGAAGAAAAAGTTCTAAAAAAGTAAAATGTTTAAAAATAGGTTATATTTGATCAAAATATTACATACTGCAATGCAGGCTATTTACTAAAAAATGTTTGTATCATTGAGATCATGTCATATAAATGCAAAAACTATGTTCTTTATTCTGTGTACTGATCTTTTTTTTTTAAAGATTTTATTTATTTATTTGACAGAGAGAGAGAGAGAGAGCGTACCAGAGGGAATGGAAGGCAGAGGGCAAGGGAGAAGCAGGTTCCCTGCAGAGCAAAGGGAGTGGATGCAGGACTCGATCCCAAGACCCTGGGATCATGACCTGAGCTGAAGGCAGTCACTTAACCAACTGAGCCACCCAGACATCCTTCTCTGTTCTGTTCTTAATCAAAGTACATTATGAGATATTTGGTTAATAAATGTTCATAAGTAATATGAAATATGCAGACATAAAAAAACTCATTTTTTTAATTTATATTTTACTTCCAAATTTGAAATAATTTTAAACTTAGAGAAAGTTAATTTCTGGAAAACATATCAGTTAGTTTTCCTAACATTAGGAAACATCTAACATTATTATGGGACATTTGTCAAAATGTAAAATTTAACATTGGTATTAACTGAACTACAGACATTATTCAGATTTCACAAATTTTTTCACTGACGTCCTTTTTTCTCTTCCAGGATCCCACACTGCATTTATCTGTCATGTCTTACCTTAGTCTCCTCTAATGTGTAGTAGTTCCTTAGTCTCTCCTTATCTTTCATGATTTAACACTTACAAGAATTTTTTTTTACTTATTTTGCTGAATGTCTTCCAATTTGGGTGATCTCACATTTTCTCATGATTAGATTGAGATTACACACTTGGGGCAAAAGTAACAAAAAAGTGATGTGAATTTGCCAGACCATCCATGTTCTTAATATGGTATATCTCAGGTGGAATTTACCTGATAACTTGGTTAAACTGAAGTCCACTGGGTTTTCCCACATTAAAGCTATCATCTGTCCCCTTCTAATTGACAAATATCTTAGGATAGAGAATTTGAGAAAATACTAATTTCCTGGTTCTCTTCAAACTTTGTTCTACTTTCTCAAATTTGTTTTGACTTTTCTAGTTTACTTACTTTTCTATACAAATGTTAGAATCAGCTTGTCTCTATCTATGAAGGTTCCTGCTGGGATTTTGATTGAGATGGAATTGAATCTCTAGATCTATTTGTGGAGAAATGATATCTTAACAATACCACGTTTTCCAATACATGAACACAGTATATCTCTCCATTTATTTAGATTTTCTTTTATTTCATTGTTACTTTCCAGTTTTTAACACATAAATCCTGCACATATTTTAGATTATACCTAAATATTTAATTGTTTTTGTGATGTAATTATAGATGGTATTTTATTTCAAATTTTAATTGAGCATTGCTAATTTTTATAAAAGTAATTGATTTTTTTTCTACATTGACCTTGTGTTGTACCTTTGCTAGAAGTCAATTATTATTTCTAGAAGTTTTTTATTTTAATTCTTCGGAATTTTCTTTGTAGACAGTCATGGACTATAATTTTGCAGTTTTAATTCTTGCTTTCCAATCTGTATGTCTTATTTAATTTTCTTGTTTTATTGCACTACCTAGGATTTCCAGTACATGTTGAATAGGAGAGATAAGAGAGGATCTTCTTGCCTTGTTTTTGAGCTTGGGGGAAAATCATTCAGTAATTCATCATTAAGTGTCATATTATCTCTAGGTTTTTTTTTATAGAGAGTTTTTATATGTCCATTACTGGATTAAGTAAGTTCTTGTGTATTAAGAATTTGCTGAGAGTTTAAATCATCCATGCATGTTAAATTTTTTCAAGTACTTTTTGCATCAATTGAGATAATCACATGTATTTTTTTTTTTTTTACTATAGAAATATGTTGAGGCACCTAACTGGCTCAGACAGTAGAGAATGTGACTCTTGATCTTGGGATTGTGAGTTCAAGCCCCACATTGGGTGCAGAGATTACTTAAAAAAATATATGTTGAATTACTTTAGTTCATTTTTACGTGTTGAACCAGCCTTGCATTCATAGATTAATCTCCACTTGGTATACCTATATTATTCTTTTTTTATGTTGCTAAATTTGATTTGTTAGTATTTTATTTTATTTTATTTTTTAAAGATTTTATTTATTTAGTTTAGAGAGAGAGAGAGAGCATGAGTGGAAGGCGCAGAGGGAGAGGGAGAGAGAATCTCAAGCCAACTCAGGGAGCCTGAGCCTGACATGGCACTTGATCCCAAGGGCATGATCCCTGAGATCATGACCTGAGCTGAAACCAAGAGTCAGACGCTTAATCAACTGCACCACCCAGGTGCCCCCGCTAGTATTTTATTGAGGAGTTTTGTGTGTCTGTTCATTTGCTCCCTGCATCACCACTTTCCTTTTGGAAGGAGATACCCCCAACCCTTCTGGTTGCCCTAGTTTCTAAAATAAACACTTTTATTATACAGAGTGTGTCTTCAAATAACATTATAGTGCTTCACATGTAGTATAATAAACTTAAAACATAGATTTCTAATTTCTCCTCTCAATCTTTGTGCTATGGATATAAGATTTTTTATTTTTACATATGCTGTAAGCGCATATTACATTGCTACTATTTTTGCTATATATAGTTACCTTTTAGAGAAATGAAAACTAAGAAATAAGTGAACTTTATTTTACTTTACTCCACTTGCAGTATTATTCATTTATTTATGTAGATTCAAGTTTTTTCTGGCATGTTCCTTCTGTTTGGAAGGTTTCTTTCAGGGCACTTGGGTGGCTCAGTTAGTTAAGCATCTGACTCTTGATTTCGGCTTGATCATGATCTCAGTGGTTGTGAGATTGAGCCCCACAGAGTCTGCTTAAGATTCTCTCTCTCCCTTTCCCTCTCCCTCTGCCCCTTCTCCCATGCTTGTGCAAGTGTATGTCCCCCCCACCTCTAAAAATAAAAAAAAAATTAAAAAAAAGAAAGTCGTCTTTCACATTTCATGTAATTTAGGTATTTTGGCAATGACTTTTCTATTTTTGTCTGAGAAAGCCTTCATTTTTCACTCATTTTTTAAGTTTTGTACATAACTACGTTTTAATAAATTTAAAAATGTTAGAATAGTTGTAGATTTACAGAAAAATTTCAGAGATAATTGAAATTCCCATGTACTCTCAGACTATCTGCTCCTATTATTAACATCTTACATTAATACTGTACATTTTTCATAATTACTGAACCCATATTGAAACATTTTTAACTATAGCCCGTCAATTATTCAGATTTTTTTAGTTTTAATCCACTGTCCTTTTCTGTTCCATGATTGCCACATTACATTTAATTTTAATGTTTTCTTAGCTATCTCTTGGCTGTGACAGTTTCTCAGACTTTCCTTGTTTTTAATGATCTTGACATTTTTTGAAGAGTAGTGGCCAGATATTTTGTAGAATATCTATTGGTTGGGATCTCTTTCTCATTATTAGACTGAAGTTACTGGGTTTGGGGTATATGCTACAGAGGTAAATTGCCATTCTCATCACATCATATGAAGAGTACATACTATCATCATGAATTACCACTGTTGATGTTAACCCTGATCACCAGATTGAGGAAGGGTTTGTCAAGTTTCTCCCCTGTAAAATTAATCTTTTCTGTCCTTTCTCTTGTCTATGTGCAGCCATCATTTCAGTATTTGGGTACTTATGCCAAACCTCTGAGGGGGAATAATATACATATGTATTCTCAATTCTGCATGAGATATTTGTCTGGTCCTCATTTATCCTGTCTATTCCTCTTTTAGGAATTATTCCTCATTTATCTATTTATCCATTTATTCTATCATTATTTATAGCAGTATGGACTTGGAGATGTTTATTTTATCCTTGGTTTATAACCCCAAATCACTTTATTTTGTTGAAATTTTCTAACATTGCTATTGGGAGCTCTTTCATGTGGCTCCTGTGTCCCTATGATATATCCCCATTATTGTAGCTTTTAAGTACTCTTTTATTTTGGTACTAAACAATTACTTCAGGCTTAGGTTGCTTCATGCTAGAAACAGCTATTTCTACAAAGAGTCTTGGTTCCTTTTATCAGAAAATTGTATTAGAAATAAAAATCTGAGTGTTAGGTATGCTCTGTGATCCTGGGTTATTATTGCTTCTGGGCTTCTTAGCTTATAGATTAAGGAAATATATATGAATATACTAACCCATGTATATACACATATCTGTAAATGTTCCCATATTAATCACATACACATATATTAAGACAAACATGAGTTTATATTGATGTCCCCAACTCTAATCCATTACTTCATGTATCATTGTAACCTACTCTTTTTGATTATATGTAAACTCCTGTTCCCAACAGGAGCACTCTCGCTCCCATAATCTATTACTCATTTACTTAGTTGTTCTATATATATTACATATTTTTAATATATATATATATATGTGTTTATATAATATGTATGTTTCAGAATTGATAACCCATACACCCATGGGAAAGTAAGTTTATTAACTAGAGTATAGTATAGTTCCTAGTAGTAGAGAGATTTTTCTATTTTCTTCTAGATGCAGTGGGTTTTCACCAGTGCCCTAAGATAACCAGTATTTCTTCTCTCCCCACAACCATCAAAAAGTTAAGATTTTTGTTTCATAGAAGAGATGGGGCAGGAGGATCCGAGTGGGGTTTCTTGCCCTTACTACAGTGGCCCCTGTCTCCTTTCCCCAGGCCTGAACCAAGAGCAATGCTTTCTCAAGACTCTCCTTAATAATTTTTGTGCATGGAACCTTGGAGGAAAAAAAATGGTATATTTTTACCCACCAGGCTTCACACTCTCTTGACAGCCTATATTTTGCCTCCTGCACTTTCTTAACTAGTTCAGCTAAATTTTTCTGACCAGTTTTCTGCTGCATCAGCTCCAGGAAAACAAGTTCTTACGTCTCATATCTCCCTAAAGGTGCTTATCTCTTTTTAGATTTTTGGAGTAAGTGGTTGCCCTGTGATGCTGGCTCTTTGTTAAACTGAAGAAAAATGTAAAGCCAGTTTGTCTGGCTTTATTTACTTATTTAGGTGTATGGATGGGGGCTACACTCTTTCTAGCTCTCTAGCTCTCTATATCTCTTATTGGTTACAACAGAACCACCTCTAGGAAAGGAAACTCCAGCTGTCCTTTGTTCCATTAAAGTGGTATAACTTGCTGGTAAATAATTATAGTCATTTCACAAGTAGAACAGAAGACTTAGTCTAGGCCTCTGCTACCAAATTAAACAGAATATGACCTATTATCTAAGTGAGTCCTAACTTGTTATTGTATAGAGCCATAGGGAATCTAAAACCACTATTTCTTGTTGCACTACTTATATGAGATGGACATGCTCTCATCAGAACTGAGTTTATTATGTGCCTGACACTGTTCATGTATTGCCTTACTTAACCCTTGTAGCAAACATATGAAGGAGACAACAGGAAAATATGACTTAAAATGAGTAAGAAATTTGCCCAGAGTTGAACATCTAGCAAATAGCATGGATGAGATTTGAACAAAAGAAACTTAAGTTCAGATCCCCCACACTTAAACACGGAACTCCTCTTCCTTTCCTCAGGAAAAAAGTAACCTTCAAATAGTCACACTGGTGAATGAAAAATAAAACTTATCATCTATGTTCTGAGCCAGTTGGCCACACTTTTGAAAAGTGAATAGAAGATAGCTTTGTCTGTTTTGCAAAATAAAAAAAAGCTGCCTCTGTGAAGTTTTTGAAATCACTTTTTGTTCTTCTTTGTGCTGGCCCAGCTAAAACAACTGTTACTCTTTTGGTGTCCTTAAATAGAATGCGTTTGCTAAAATACACTCTTAGTTAGATTTCAGTTCTTAGATACCAGCTAGCTAGTCAGCTTTTCCTTGTATGGTGAATGACTTTTTCACAGTTAATTACTAATGCGATCCTCAATTGTGTAGAAAAATACCTTGGATAAAGCTTAATGTTAATGAGTAAAAGTGACCAATATTTGACCTCTTTTCATAGAGTCTTAATTGAAAAATAAGTAGTTATCCTAAAATAATCATGGACTCCAATGGGACTATGGTTGAGATGATAATTGCTATATTAGGCTGATTGATTAAGGCTATGAAAAGTTATTAGTGTGAGGGTGAAGGATCACAAATTTACCTTGTCCTTAGTTTAATTTAAATTCTGTCAGTAAAAGGGGAAATAATTGTGGTACTCATAGTTTATAAAAAATCATTTTCTCTTCTAAGTAATATTGTTTCATTCTGTAAGCAATTAATCCAAAAATAAATTACTACCCACAACCATCATAGAAAGCATTATCTTATAACATTTTCTACTTTTTGTTTTCCCCATTAGTCTATTGACATAAACTATCACCAATTAAATGCAAAGAAATGTAAGGCCAGGATTATTGAATAATTACTTATTCAAACTTCATTAAAAGTTGGTAACGAAGGAACTAACACTTATTCATCACTTACTATATACTATAGAATGTTCTAGACATTTCACATATATTTTATTTTACTATAATAGGATTTGAAAAGATAAATTCTATTATTCCTATTTTATACATAAGGAAACCAAATCTCAAGAGAGGCTATGAAACTTGGGTAAATTTACACATTTTTTTTAAGTGTCAGTGAACCATGTCTCATCTGCTCTACTTTATAGCGAAAATAATTTCCAAAATTACTTTTCAAAATTATTAGTCTGGTTCTGAGAACTTGTTAATTTCTCCAAGTTTTCTAATAAATGCATCATCAAATAGTTATTGTATGGAGCAAAATATAGTACAAATTTATTCAGTAAACAAATAGGATTAATAATTTATCTGATATGTCAAGATAACAGGGTAATTACTCTGTTATCCCTTACTGTCTTTTAGCAAATGTAAACATGTGATATTCATGACTGGAGGTGTTAATAAGGCATCTTTGGAGATTTCAACCATACTTAGCAATACTTTCAACCATACTTAGCAAAATCACCCATCAAAACAAAACCAAACAAAAGTGGGGGGGAGGGGAGAGAAAGAAGGAGAGAGAGGAAAGAAGAGAGAGAAAGAGAGGGTAGGAAGAGAGTGAGGGAATAAAAATACAAATGGAGATGGGAAGGAGGACTTTAGAGCTGGGTGGACCTATTTTCAAGTTCTGGCTCTAAAACTTACCAGTCATATGACCTTGAGCAACAGGCTCAACTTCTAAGATTACTTTTCTAAGTTGTGAAGAAGGAATAATAATGTCTGCCTTATAAGACTATTGAAGCATTTGATTATACAAGTATTTCTTGCATGGCTCCAGTATCACATGAAGACTCAATAGCTGTTAATTTTTTTTTTCCTTATTCTATTCTCCTCTGTGTTCTTGTCTAATAAGCAGCATCAGTTCTAAATTGTACTTTGGAATTTGGCCCCAATTATGGGGCAGTGTTTTAAACCATAATACCAAAAAAACGTGGACCCAGGGGAAAAGCTATTTGATGTGGTAATGGTTGAAGCTGCTCCTGGTGTCTTAATTTATACTGAAGTAAAAATACAGAAATCCCTTAGGATGATGACTCTTCAAAGCTTTCAGGAAGCATTATTCTCCATAGGAGTAGAGAATTGCTTTACATTCTTCCCTTTTAATGTGTCTCATTATACCTTTCAAACATATACATTTCATTACATGCTTCCATTAAAGCATCTCATTATAACTTTCAAATATGTGCATCTCATTACATCTCTTTTAAGCATCTTTACATATTCTCCATTTGTGGATTTCATTAAAGCCTTCCCCTTGTATATCTCATTACTAAATTACTTTCATGTATGTTATTATAACCTATATTTCTCATTACGTTACTTAAACATGCACATCTCATTACACCTTTCTATTTATGCATCTCATTACACTCCTCAAAAATGTGTATCATATTACATCTTTCTCCTTTGCATATCATTACATTTGTCCAATTATGCATCTCATTATGCCATTTCATTTATGCATTTTATTATACCCTTCCTTTTATCCATGTCATTACACCTCCTAAATCCAAGCATCTAAGTAAATCTCTATGCCATTTTATATACCTCACAGATACTATCTTCATTTTTTCATGTGTGTTTTTTTCTGGTACCCCTTAAAAATATGAATCTCTTGGAGGACTGATGGCATTACTGTTCTCAAATATGCATATCTGCTACATATTTATCATATTTTAGAAGATGTCCCTTTTAAACTCTTATTTTTCCTTTTCTATTGAGACCTTTTAAGAAAGAGTGATTCATGCTGTCCTTGATAATGCCAAGTAATATATCTCATCAAACCCTTCAACTAGAAACATCTCCATTATTATGACTTCTTTGCATTCCTTGTTTTAAACCTTCTAGTATTCTTTCAAATATGTGTATCTCATAGCTAGCCCTTGGATAGGCACTGCTATTTACCCTTGACCAATTATGTTTCTTTTCCTTCCTTAAATTATCTCTATTTTAGATGGTTGGGATTATAGTATCATCTGATCATTATCCTCACCCCTAAATGGAATTTCCCCTGTTGTTTGCTCTTCTCTAGATTATTACTCTTCTATTCAAATATCGTCTCTCCCTGAGGCAATAGATGCCTTTGGAATACATTAAGGAGTCAAATATAACCAAATAGTCCATGTGTTACTTTACATAAATTTTATTTTATTGTCATAGCATTTTTGTTGTAGTGCTATTTAAAAGCTTAAAATTGCTGAAATTTCAACATTCACTGTGTGCTTTAATTGTGTAGTTTGTTAGCAATACTGAAATAAGCTGTATTGTGGCATTTATTAAATGGACATTATAATCAAGATTTTACCAACAAGAAATCCACTTTAATCTAAATAATATTCCTACTATTCTGTAAATTTGAGTATATATTGGGATACTTACTAAGTATAGTTACTTGAGAACATTCACAGATATCGACCCATCTAGTGCAGACATACCCCAGTTATCAGAAAGAACACTGAACTGGGTCTATAATATTAACTTTAATGTCACAGTTCTTTCTCTTGTCATGTAAAAATTTTATTATGTGCAAAAATAAGAATATTTTTAGTCAGTTTACAAAAGCATCAAGATAACTTGTATATGTACATGTATAATCCATAAATGTGTATGTATGTATAATCTATAAAGCAGAGAAAATTTGTTACCAAGTTACATTTTAAGTTGGTTTGTGACATTTTGGATTTCTTTTTTATTCAGTCATTTTTTTTTTTCATTCAACAATTATTTTGAGCTCCTGCTATGTACCAGGTACTGTTCCAGGTGCTAGGAATACAGCAATGATAAAACAAGATTCATGTCTAATAGAAAATATATTCTTAGTGAGGTAAAAAATAATAAATGAACATATAGTGAGAAATACAGCAAAGAAAGACAAGAAGGAAATGACATATTGAGGCATCTAGAAACAAACACCTAAGGGTAGTTCTTATCACCTCAGGCCTAAATGGGCAAGGAAAGGAATATGTCATCACCAGAGCCAGTGAGAGCTAGAATATGGAAGACAGGCTGCCAGAGAGGAGTTGTGGTGGGATGAAGTCATTGTCAGAATTGTAGAGTAGAAGAAAGAAGAAAGCAAGGGAAAAATATCCCAAGTTCTTGCTGCCCATCCTCTCATCTCCCTTTGGTGCCTCCCATTGTTTGAATCCAAAAGCAATATAGAGAGAAGCCTGGTGATATATGCTCTAGGTAGAATCTTGGCTGTATGGTCTCTATTAGTTTCCTAGGGCTACTATAAAAAAATACCATGAACTTGGTAGCTTAAAACAATATAATGCTAGTCTCTCATAGTTCTGGAAGATAGACATCTGAAATCAAGCTGCCAACGGGGCAACATTCTCTCTGAAGGCTGTCTGGGAAAATTCTTCTGTGCCTCTTTTTAGTTTTCTGTGGCTATCTTGACATTCTTTGGCTTGTAGCTCCAATCTCTGACCCCATCTTTACATGGTGTTCTTCCCTATGTGTGTCATCTCTTCTTATAAGGACAACAGTCACTGGATTTAGGGCCTACTCTAATCCAGTATGACACCATATTAACTTAACTAATTATATCTGCAAAAACCCCATTTCCAAATACAGTTACATTCAGTGCTTCTGATGGCATAAGAATTTTGGGGGAGGACATTATTCAACCAACTTCATAGTCCATGTAGTAAATATTCCAATATAGTTACCACCAAAAGATGTTTTATAGAAGATTATATTTATTCTTAAAATACTAATTGAAGGAATTAATAATATACTATGTCAAAAATTATTAATATACTATTTAAAAAATTGCCTATGACCTTAATTGAAGTCTGTGCTGTCCTATTCTCTCCAGATATGCAGCACTACTCCTAAGACAGGACAGGTTACACCAATGGACAGCAGAAATGTATTTTTCTGATGAAACCAAAAGAGCTTACCCTGGTCTACATGGCCCTTTATTATCTGTCCTTAACCTCCTCTCCAGCACCTTCTCATACTTTTTCCCTTTGCACATTATGTCTTCATCATAGTGGTCTGTTTTTCTCATTTCTTCAATAAATCCAGGATGGCCCCCTCTTCTGAGTCATTGAACCCTGCTAGTGCTTTTTCCATATTTTACCATGGCACACCTTTTCTTAGTGTTCATGATTCAGCTCATTGATCACCATTTTTAAGAAATATTCCATCAGCAACTACTTATCTAATACATTTCCCAGCCCTATGCCTTTGGTACCCTCAATCACAATAAGTTGTTATAATTTTTATTTTTTTAGCATTTATTGCTTACTACTACTTATTTACTTAATACAGGTATATTTTTTGCCTCCCTCACTGTCCTACAAAATCTATAAGGGCTTGCCTCCCACTGCCCTACAAATTCTACAATCTTATTTCTCTTGTTTATCACTGAATTTCCATTACCAAGAATACTTATGCTACTTTGTAGGTAAGCATGAATTAAATGAGTGAATTAAATGGGGGAATAATTTCCCTAAATTTTATTCTTTAATAAATCTGCTTAAAAAATTCTGTGATCATAATCTACATCTTGAACAAGGTATTTCTCTTTCTGAATTTTGAAATGGATGAAGTGTAAGTGCCAAAAGAAATACTGGCTACATTTCACATGCCTTGGTATTTCTAAGAAACATTAAACACTACAAATACCCAGTGGGATAGATAACATTTAAAGATACCAAGATAAAGAAACTGGGTGCTGTTTAATATTATTACAATTATATAGAAGCAGTTTAGGTGGGGATACTTTCATTATTGTTTTATGCTAGGAAGAATGTTCTCAGGTTTCTAGATGATTAAACATGTTGTAGTAGTTACTAGTATTTTAGGGAAAATGGCTTTATACAAGTTATAAATTTATTTAGTGGAAAAAAATGCATAAAATTACTGACTTAATGTCTTTGTCTTACTACATACATAATTACATATTTAAAATATAACATGCTTTCCTTCAGTGGCTAATATTTTATTAATTGCCAAATGATCAAAACAGAGTAAATTGAAAGTAGAAATTATAAAGAAATAGAAGTAAGAAAGTTGGAATTATCATTTTGCTTTCATATTTATTTTTATATTTATAATACAACTCATATAATATCAAAAAAATCAAAATTTAGCCTGGAAAAAACAATGAACTCTTTCACTAATTACACAAGGACTTTTTTCCAGACTAAATTTGAAATATTTTGGAAAAAAAAGTTGAGTATTTCTCTATTTTGTTAGTTCCTATCCACAGATAAAAAAAATGCTTTTGGCCTGGGTGGCTCAGTCAGTTAAGCCTCAGAAGCTTGATTTTGGCTCAGGTCATGATCTCAGGGTCCTGGGATCAAGCCACACAGGGGCCACACGTCCATCTGGCTCCCTGCTCAGCGTGGGGTCTACTTCTCCCTCTCTCTCTGCCCCTCCCCTATTCCACTTGTTCTCTCTCTCAAATAAATAAATAAAATCTTAAAAAAAAGAGACACTTGTATACTCAAATCAGAGATATATAACAACTTTATCTCTTTAAGCCACTCACCTAGAAAAACCAGTTGTGGCACACGTTTTTAACACCCTTTGTGATATCATAAAGATTTTTATTTGGGTCTTTAGGACATAATGACTACACTTACAAATGCTGTCTCCAAACTGAATCAGCCCTTCTTGCACACACACCAAAAACAGATATGACTTTATTCCCAAATCCAGGCATGCTTTACATTTGCATATCTTTGAATTCTTTCCTGGTCCTGAAATATAATAACTCCAGGCAAAGGCATTCAGAAGGTTTTAATAAGACTGAAATATTAAAATAATATAAAATTGGCAATTTGCATAGTTATATAATGAGTAATAGTATTTACTGAACAGTTACTATGTGTTCAGCACTGTGCCACATACTGAGACAGAAAGAGTTATACAGTTATTGGCTCCATTTCACAGATGATGAGGCAGAAGCTTAAGAATTTTGCAGATCTTAATTCACAGAGCTAATAAATAGAGGAAGTGGGTTTTAAACAATGCAGTGTTGACTCCAGACGGTGCGTTCCTAACCCATACTATATACTAAGTATTGTTAGCTTACTCTTAATTTTAAGAATCATTAAAATCAACTCCTAACATACAAATATCTACTAGAAAGATATTTCTTTGGGTTGAGACACTGTTTTCTTATGACCATCTCTTTTAAAATTCAAATAATCCTTAAAAGATTTAATACACTAAACTTCTGTTTATTTGTAAGCACACCCACTCATGAGATCAGGGGCTATGCCATATTCATCTTTTAATCCCCAGGACCTATCCTGGCACTCAGCCCAAAGTACAAGTATTTAGTGAATGGATAATGCACATAGAGATCTTAAACAACTATATGAAGATACTAGGCAAATGTGAGTCTGAGTCTGTATGTGTGTGTATGGAAAACAGAGAAAATTAATTTTGATATAAAGAGTATATAAGAAAATGAAAGAAAGCATCATATTCTTCATAGGAACAGAGGAAATGCTCTTAAACTGATAATTTTTAATCCAAAAATAAAGGGAGAGAGTATAAATAGGAAATAATCCCTGCTATAGGAGTGCCTAGGTGGCTCAGTCGGTAAAACAGCTGTTCTTGATTTTGGCTCAGGTCATGATCTCAGGATTGTGAGATGGAGCCCTCCATCGGGCTCTGTGCTGGGTGTGGAACCCTTCTAAGATTCTCTCTCTGTCCCCCTCCTCCTCTGCCCTTCCCCAGCTCACTCTCACTCTCTCTCTCTCAAAAAAAAAAAAAAAAAAAAAAAATCCCTGCTGTAAAATACTGTATCGCTATAAATACACAGCTGAGTATATGGATTTGTTAGCTGTAATAAATAAGTTAATAATATATAATAAATATATGATATAGGATATATTAGGTTATATATGATTATTAGAAGGTGATTTGTATGATAGAAAAAAGAAAACTTAGAGTAGGGCGGGGGGTTGGAGGGAGGAGCAAAATTTAAATAGGATGAACAGTGTAGACTTCATGAAGAAGGTGAAATTTGAGCAAAGCCTTTAAATAGGTGAAGGGGTTATTAAAGTGGCTATCTAGGTATGTTCTTTAAATTTTGATTCTAGCCAGAACAAAGTTCTAGATCAAAGATCTTTTTTTTTAATTTAATTTTATTATGTTATGTTAGTCACCATACAATACATCATTAGTTTTTGAGGTGATCCACGATTCATTGTTTTCGTATAACACCCAGTGCTCCATGCAGTATGTGCCCTCCTTAATACCCATCACCGGGCTAACCCATCCCTCCACGCCCTTCCCCTCTAAAACCCTCAGTTTGTTTCTCAGAGCCCATAGTCTCTCATGGTTCATCTCTCCCTCTGATTTCCGCCCCCTTCATTTTTCCCTTCTTTCTCCTAATGTCCTCCATGCTATTCCTTATGTTCCACAAATAAGTGAAACCATATGATAATTGACTTTCTCTGCTTGACTTATTTCACTTAGCATAGTCTCCTCCAGTCCCAACCATGTTGATGTAAAAGTTGGGTATTCATCCTTTCTGATGGCTGAGTAATATTCCATTGTATATGTGGACCACATCTTCTTTATCCATTCAGCTGTTGAAGGGCATCTCAGCTCTTTCCACATATTGGCTATTGTGGACATTACTGCTATGAACATTGGGGTGCATATGGCCCTTCTTTTCACTACATCTGTGTCTTTGGGGTAAATACCCAGGAGTGCAATTGCTGGGTCATAGGGTAGCTCTGTATTTAACTTTTTGAGGCACCTCCACACTGTTTTCCAAAGTGGCTGTACCAACTTGCCTTCCCACCAACAGTGTAAGAGGGTTCCCCTTTCTCCACAACCTCTCCAACATTTGTTGTTTCTTTCCCTGTCCATTTTTGCCATTCTAACTGGTGTAGGTGGTATCTCAGTGTGGTTTTGATTTGAATTTTCCTGATGACTAATGATGATGAACATTTTTTCATGTGTCTGTTAGCCATTTATATGTCTTCTTCAGAGAAGTGTCTGTTCATGTCTTCTGCCCATTTTTTGAGTTGATTATTTGTTTTTTGGGTGTTGAGTTTGAGAAGTTCTTTATAGATCTTGGATACCCCTCCTTCATCTGTAGTGTCATTTGCAATTATCTTCTCCCATTCTGTGGGCTGTCTCTTTGTTTTGTTGACTGTTTCCTTTGCTGTGCAGAAGCTTTTTATCTTGATTAAGTCCCAAAAGTTCATTTTTACTTTTGTTTCTCTAGTTTTTGGAGACGTATCTTGAAAGAAGTTGCTGTGGCCAATGTCAAAGAAGTTATTGCCTCTGTTCTCCTCTAGGATTTTGATAGATTTGTGTCTCATATTGAAGTCTTTCATCCATTTTGAGTTTATCTTTGTGTATGGTGTTAGAGAATGGTTGAGTTTCATTCTTCTGCATGTGGCTATCCAATTTTCCCAGCACCATTTATTGAAGAGACTGTCTTTTTTCCATTGCATATTTTTTCCTGCTTTGTCGAAGATTATTTGACCATAGAGTTGAGGGTCCATATCTGGGCTCTCTATTCTGTTCCATTGGTCTATATGTCTGTTTTTGTGCCAGTACCATGCTGTCTTGGTGATCACTGCTTTGTAATATAGCTTGAAATTGGGCAACGTGATGCCCCCAACTTTGTTTTTCTTTTTCAACATTTCCTTGGCGATTCGGGGTCTTTTCTGATTCCATACAAATTTTAGGATTGTTTGTTCCAGCACTTTGAAAAAATGTCATTGGAATTTTGATCGGTATAGCATTGAAGGTATAGATTTCTCTGGGTAGCATAGATACTTTAACAATGTTTATTCTTCTGATCCGTGAGCATGGTTTTTCCATCTTTTTGTGTCTTCTTCAATTTCTTTCATGAGTGTTCTGTAGTTCCTAGAATATAGATCCTTTACGTCTTTGGTTAGGTTTATTCCGAGGTATTTTACAGTTTTTGGTGCTATTGTAAATTGAATCATTTCTCTAATTTCTCTTTCTACAGTTGCACTGTTAGTGTATAAGAAAGCAACTGATTTCTGTGCATTGATTTTGTATCCTGCCACATTACTGAATTGCTGGATGAGTTCTAGTAATTTGGGGGTGGAGTCTTTTGGGTTTTCCTCATAAAATATCATGTCGTCTGTGAAAAGAGACAGTTTGACTTCTTTGCCAATGTGAATACCTTTTATTTCTTTTTGTTGTCTGATTGCTGTTGCTAGGACTTCTAGTACTGTGTTGAACAACAGTGACAAGAGTGGGCATCCTTGACGTGTTCCTGATCTTAAGGGAAAAGCTGAGAGCTTGAGGATGATATTCGCTGTGGGTTTTTCATAGATGGATTTTATGAACTTGAGGAATATTCCCTCTATCCCTATACTCTGAAGAGTTTTAATCAGGAAAAGATGCTGTATTTTGTCAAATGCTTTTTCTGCATCAATTAGAGGACCATATGGTTCTTCTCTCTCCTCTTATTAATGTGTTCTATCACACTGATTGATTTGCGAATGTTGAACCACCCTCGCATCCCTGGGATAAATCCCACTTGGTCGTGGTGGATGATCCGTTTAATGTATTGTTGGATCCTATTAGCTAGGATTCTGTTGAGGATTTTGGAATCCATATTCATCAGGGATATCGGTCTGAAATTGTCCTTTTTGATGGAGTCTTTACCTGGTTTGGGGATTAAGGTAATGCTGGCCTCATAGAATGAGTTTGGAAGCTTTCCTTCTCTTTATATTTTTTGAAACAGCTTCAGGAGAATAGGTATTATTTCTTCTTTGAATGTTTGGTAGAATTCCCCAGGGAATCCATTAGGCCCTGGACTCTTGTTTTTGGGGAGGTTTTTGATCACTGCATAAATCTCGTTACTGGTTATTGGCCTATTCAGGTTGTCAATTTCTTCCTGTTTCAGTCTTGGCTGTTTATAGGTTTCCAGGAAGGCATCCATTTCATCCAGATTGCTCAGTTTATTGGCATATAGTTGTTGATAATAATTTCTTTTTTTTTTAAAGATTTTATTTATTTATTTGAGAGAGAGAGAATGAGAGAGAGCACATGAGAGGGGGGAGGGTCAGAGGGAGAAGCAGACTCCCTGCCGAGCAGGGAGCCCGATGCGGGACTTGATCCAGGGACTCCAGGATCATGACCTGAGCCGAAGGCAGTCGCTTAACCAACTGAGCCACTCAGGCACCCAATAATAATTTCTAATTGTTTCTATTTCCTTGGTGTTAGTCATGATCTCTCCCCTTTCATTCATAATTTTATTAATTTGGGTCCTTTCTCTTTTCTTTTGGATAAGTCTGGCCAGTGGTTTATTGATTTTATTAATTCTTTCAAAGAACCAGCTTCTAATTTCGTTGATCTGATCTACTGTGTTTATGGTTTCTAATTCATTGATCTCTGCTCTAATCTTAATTATTTCTCTTCTAATGCATGGCTTAGGCATCATTTGTTGCTTTTTCTCTAGTTCTTTAAGGTGTAGAGTTAGTTGGTGAATTTGGGATTTTTCTCTTTTTTTGAGTGAGGCTTGGATGGCTATGTATTTCCCCCTTAGGACCACCTTTGCAGTATGCCATAGGTTTTGGACTGATGTGTTTTCATTCTCCTTGGTTTGCATGAATTGTTTGAGTCCTTCTTTGATTTCCTGGTTGACCCAAAGATTCTTGAGCAGAGTGGTCTTTAGCTTCCAAATGTTTGAATTTCTTCCAATTTTTTTCTTGTGATTGAGTTCCAGTTTTAAAGCATTATGGTCTGAGAAGATGCAGGGAATAATCTCAGTCTTTTGGTATTGGTTGAGACCTGATTTGTGTGGTCTATTCTGGAGAAAGTTCCATGTGCACTCAAGAAGAATGAGTATTCTGTTGTTTTAGGGTGGAATGTTCTGTATATATCTATGAGCTCCATCTGGTTCAGTGTGTCATTCAAAGCTCTTGTTTCTTTGTTGAATTTCTGCTTAGATGATCTGTCTATAACTGTGAGGGGAGTACTAAGGTCTCCTACAATTACCGTATTGTTATCAATATGACTATTTTGGTTAACAGTTGGCTTATGTAGATGGCTGTTTCCATGTTGGGGACATAGATATTTACAATTGTTAGATCTTCTTGTTGGATAGACCCTTTAAGAATGATATAGTGTCCTTCTGTGTCTCTAACTCCAGTCTTTAGTTTAAAATCTAATTTGTCTGATATAAGAATTGCTACCCCAGCTTTCTTTTGAGGTCCGTTGGCATGGAAGATGGATCTCCATCCCTTCACTTTCAGTCTGGATGTATCTTTAGGTTCAAAATGAGTCTCTTGTAGACAGCATATGGATGGGTCCTGTCTTTTTAACCAGTCTGCAACCCTGTGCCTTTTTATGAGAGCATTTAAGCCGTTCATGTTGAGAGGGATTATTGAAATATATGAATTTATTTTCATCATGTTTTCTGTGAAGACCTTGTTTTTATAGATTGTCCCTGTAAATTTCTGTTGTATATAACTCTTGGGGTCTTTCTTCTTTTATAGAACCCCCCTTAATATTTCTTGCAGGGCCGGCTTAGTGGTCACATATTCTTTCAGTTTCCGCTGGTTGTGGAAGCTCTGCATTTCTCCATCCATTCTAAATGACAGCCTTGCCAGATAAAGTATTCTTGGCTGCATGTTCTTCTCATTTAGTACCCTGAATATGTCTTGCCAGGCCTTTCTGGCTTGCCAGGTCTCTGTGGATAGGTCTGACGTTATTCTGATGTTCCTCCCTCTGTACATAAGGAATCTCTTCCCCCTAACTGCCCTTAAGATGCTTTCCTTAGTTCTAAGATTTTTTTTTTTTTAAGGTTCCATTTATTTATTAGACAGAGAGAGAGAGAGCGCGCACATACAAGCAAGGGGTGCAGCAGGCAGAGGCAGAGGAAGAAGCAGTCTCCCTGCAGAGCGGGGAGCCCGATGTGGGACTTGATCCCGGGACCCTGGGATCATGACCCAAGGTGAAGACAGTTGCTTAACCAACTGAGCCACCCAGGCACCCATCTTGGTTCTAAGATTTACGAGTTTTACTATTACATGCCAGGGTGTTGGCCTGTTTTCCTTGATCTTGGGAGGGGTCCTTTCTGCCTCTAGGACACGAGTGTTTGTTTCATTCCCCAGATTAGGGAAGTTCTCAGCTATGATTTGCTCAAATATATCTTCTAGTCCTCTCTCCCTCTCCTTCCTCTCCGGGATTCCAGTAATTCTGATATTGGAACGTTTCATGGTGTCACTTATTTCTCTGATTCTATTTTCATGGATTCTGAGTTGTTTTTCCTTGGTCTCCTCTTTTCCCTTTTTATCTATTAAATTGTCTTCCAGGTCACTAATTTGTTCTTCTGCCTCACTTACCCTAGCTGTTAGATTATCTAGTTTAGATTGGATCTCATTGATAGCATTTTTAAGTTCTGCCAATTTAGCTTTCATTTCTACCCTTAGAGACTCTGTGTTGCCATTAATTGATTTCTCCATTCTAGCTTTTATCTTCACAATTGCTAGCTTGAATTCCATCTACAACATCTTGGTTATATCTGAATCCATTTGTAAATCTTTGACATAAGTAATAATTTCTAAGTCTTTCCTATTTGGGGGGTTCCTTCTCCTAGTCATTCTGTTGAGGGGTGGTTGAGAGAATGTATAGAGTCCAAATTATTGGCCACAACCCAAGCAAGATGCACCTGTTTTCTAGAGACCTTAGGTTGCTGGCCTCTTGTTTTCTCAGGCTGTCTTCAGGGGGAAGGGCCTGCCGCACTGTTAGTCAGGCAAACCTGTTTGGGCAGAGTGGCCCTGCCCCCCTGTGGTGGGGGATGGGCTCAGTGAAAACCAGTTTTTTGGGGCTTTTGTTCTCTGACGGCTTTCCCTTGCGGCTTTCTGCATCTCTTCCAAGAGTCAGAGCAGAAGAGATCGTTTCCAACCCTCTGCCTCAGAGCAGAGAGATCTCAGTCTGTTCTTCAGTGAGCTTTCCAGGCCACACTATCTCTGTTTCTGTCTGTGCTGCTATAAACTGCAGTGTCCTGGGTTGTGCACCCCTCAACAGCACTCCCAGTCCTCACCTCCAGGTGGGGCACGTCTCTCTCCTTTGCGCTTCTAAAACTGCCAGCTGCCCCCAGTTTGCACACTCGGCCCTGCCGCTCCAGTTTCCAACAGGGGCTGCCCTAAAGTCCTTTTCCCTGCCTCTGCAGGTCTGCGAATTTGTGTCCCGTCCCCAGTGCGGGAGGCTATCACTCACCAGCGGTGCAGGATCCCCATGGCCAGGCTTCCTCTGGCTGCCATCAATCCTCTGATATCTGCCCATGGAATCATGGCATCCTGCTTCATACCTTGAAACCAACCACCTGCGATATTTTGTTTGTAGAGTTCCAGATCTTCTTACATCTCAGGCTGATTTTGTGGGTGTTCAGAGTGGTCTGGTAGATATCCAGCTCAATTCCGGGGACTGGTTGGAATAGGGTCCCCTACTCCTCTGCCATCTTTTCCCCCAGCTAGATCAAAGATCTTATTGCAGAAGATGTCTAGCCTATTCAATGAACTACAGTAGGTTGACTTATTTTCCCCATTTGTCTGTAATTATCTTGAGTTAACATTGAATGTTCTGTGTACTCAACCCTGGCAAACCAGGACAATTTATCACCCTGAGTCCAGCACTGAGGCCAGTGTGGCTGGAACAGAGGAGTGGGAAAGAACAATGTGATGATGTCAGAGTGATAGTGGAATGATATTATTGCTTTTAGATCATTGTAATAATGTTTGCTTTGGGGTTTTGAACGGAGGAAAATGTAATCTGATTTTTTTTTTTTTAAGATTTTATTTATTTGACAGAGAGAGACACAGCCAGAGAGGGAACACAAGCAGGGGGAGTGGGAGAGGGAGAAGCAGGCTTCCCGCCGAGCAGGGAGCCCGATGCGGGGCTCGATCCCAGGACCCTGGGATCATGACCTGAGCTGAAGGCAGACACTTAATGACTGAGCCACCCAGGCGCCCCTATAATCTGATTTTAAAAGATCATTCTGTAGTAGTACAATAATGGAATCAGAGAGACTAGTTAAGAAGTTAGAATAATCAGATTGGGGCAGAGAGATTATGGTGGATGCTGTATCAGTTTTCTAGGGCTGCCATAATAAGATACCAAAAATTGGGTGGCTTTTTACAACAGAAATTTATTTTCTCAGTTCTGGAGGTCACAAGTGTGAAATCAAGGTGTTGGTAGGACAGTGCTCCCTCTGAAACCTATAGGGGGAAGATTTTTCCTTGCCTTTTCCAATTTCTGATGGATTGCCTGCAATCTTTGGTACTCCTTGGCTTGTAGATGTATCACTTGATCCTCCATCTTCTGTCTGTATGTATTTGTCTCTGTCTCCTAATTTCCCCTTTTTATAAGGTCACCAGTCATATTGTTTAGAGTCCACATGAATGATCTCATTTTAACTTGATTATCTCTACAAAGACCCTATTTCTAAATAAGGTCATATTTTGAGATACTAGGGGTTAAGACTTTGATATTACCTTTTTGGGGGGATACAGTTCAACCCATAACAATTATAGATACCAAATACTAAATGTATTTTGAAGGTAAAGCAATCAACATTCCCTGACAGATTAGATTTGGGAGGTGAACAAGAAAGAAGTGAATTGTAGTCCCAAGATTTCAGCATGAGAGACAAAAGAGTTGTTGTGATCAAGTGACTCTGGAAAGGCTGTGCTTAGAATAAATTTAGAGGAAATATCAGAAGTTCAATTTCAAACATGTTGAGTTTAGAATATCTGTTACTTTCTAATTGAAGATGTAAAATAGACAGATACCTAAGTTGTCAAGTGAGAGAAAGTGAGAATGGGAAAGGAGATGCTGGAATTTGAAAAAAATATATCTATTTTGAACCTAAAAATAACTTTAAGATTGTTAAGTATTAATACTTCACTTTGTAACCCAAGAAAGTTGATCTAGGAAGAAAATGAAAGATAGATTGAGGTAATTGACATTTGGAAAACACTAATTTGGAAATGAAAATACCTATTTTAATTGAAAAAATAAAAACTTTGGGATGAAGTTCACAATTGCTTTAAAAATTTGAGAGCATAGCTACTGAAACTAACTATATCACAAACTGTCATAGGAGCCAGCACCGTCAACGTTTGTAATGGATGGCTCCTTAGAGTTCTGGCACACTGTCTTTGGTACAGACTGGCATCATAGTGGATTAGCTTTTCAGTTTCTTTCCAGCTCTTTTTCCCTTCCACATACACAAACTGTTTGGGTCTACTTTATTTCTATCAAGCCAGAGTAAATGAGCTGAGATAGAGGAAGAGGGAAAATTGACAGGGGATACATTCCTGACCAGCGATTATTATCTATTCTTTAACAGATTATACATGTCAAAGAATGAACAGAATTTGTAATCTCTCAAAATAAAAATCCCATCTTGATTTGGATGAAGTTGAAAGGAATTTAACCTTTAGAAAGTTATACTTGGATCTAACTTTTGAATATCTGCCAGTCATACTAGAGTATCTTTCCAACAAAGATCTAGAATTTTCCACATTTACTCTAATTCTTTAATTTCTCTTTAATGAATTGATTATGAATTTGGAAAAATTTCAGATAAAATATATACCATTAACTTTATTCTTAAACATTTTGAATGTCCTATTATAGGCTTTCTCAGCCTTAAAACTATTAACATTTGGGCCACATAATTCTTTGTTCTGAGAGGCTGCCCTTTAGCACTTTCAAATTGAGACAACAAAAATTTCTCCAAATATCACCAAGTCTCCTCAAGATGGCAAAATTGCCCCCAGCTTAGAATCATTCATGCAATAGAAAAGCAAACTTTCTCTGTTTTTCTTTTTTTTGTTTGCTTTTATCTTTCAATTGCATTTAAACTGGGTAGGAACTGCCATTTTACATTCTTACCCTCTATATCCGCATGCATTGTACTGATTAACTTTTGGAAGTCTTTCTTTTCAAAATTAGGCAAAATTAAAGATCTAGTAAGAATTAGTCTTTCTGGTTTCTAATTAACCATAATTCCCTATTAGTTAGCTCTTTCATACTTATCAGGGCAATGATAATTGATGTCTGTAATAAACCCAAAGCCCTGTGAAATTCTCAAGTGCCTTTTGAACATCTACTAAAGGATAATTTTCATTAAGTATGGTTTTAAGGTTGAGTGTATTTTATTCTATTCAAGTTCTTTAAACATTGGGGTTATGTACATTGGGGTTGTGTACAACTTCTCCCTCTCTTTGACCAGAGCTTAATGCAGAGGCAATACTATTAAATCCTTTTCAGCTCACCAAATTAATAACATTAAGTTATCAGCTCAAGTTAGACTTTAACTGTATTTGTTGTTTGTTTCTTAATTTCACCTACCATACTATAGAAGACATTTTCAAAGCCCAGACCACATACATTCCTATGTTACCTTCTTCAGGAATTAATTTCAACTTAGGAAACACAGGGCCTTTGACTTTTAAAAGATTATACAGAAGAATTATATCTGGCAGCACAAAGCTAAACTGCATACCCCTAAATGGGACTCCAGGCTTCATGTAGGCTGTCTCAGTTCCATGATGGAGCTCTTAGAAATCCCTAAGAAACACAAGCAATTTGGCTGGTACTTGTCAGATAATGAGTCATCATCATCTCAAATGCCTGCTACATCCTAAATTATACCATTTATTCATCGAACACAGAATGTACCATGAAGAGAAAAGCAAACTCATTATGGTGATTAAAAAAATAAAGTATCAATTTGTGCAGGAGAAATAAAAAGCAAATATTGTGGTAAGTATATTATGGACATTTATATTTTCTTAGTAATAAATGAATCAAAATAAATTCAAATAATTACTATTAGAAAGATAAGTTCTGTATCAGATTTATATGTCTTTCCTGATAGGAATGATGAGGGCTGATTTGCTTTGAGTATTTCTAAAATATGTATCTAATGGGATGGAAAATATTGGAAAGAGGGTTTGGAATACTATTTTAGATAGAATGGTAAAGGGGAGATTTAATGTGTGACTTCTGAATGAAGTAAGTTAGCCACCCTTGAGAAATTCTGAAAATCTGAAGATCTTCTGTTTCCTCAGGCAGTGGTATCAGGAAGAGAAAGCCATTAGGCAAGAGGCAGCTTATATAAACAGCCAATATGGATAAGGCAAGTGAGTGAATGAATGAGGAGACCAATTAAAAAATTAACAAAAGACTTGAATAAATAATTTTCTTTTGTGTATTTGAATGACTACCTGGTAATTACTTGCTCAAATATAACTTCATTTCCTCCTTCCTTCGTGCTATTAATGCCATATAAATTACATCTTTATATCAATTAAGTTTAATAATACAATTTTTTTCAATAATACAATTTTACAGATACTGTTTTTTGCAATTAAAAAAAAACTTTTAGAAAAATGGACAACAAAATATATAATTATAATTGATTTTATAATTCCCCTTATAATTATATTTACTGGTACTCTTTATTTCATCATGTGGATTTGAATTACTGTCTGGTATTACTTTTATTCCACCTGAAGAATATCCTTTAGTATTTCTTGTAAAGCAGGCCTGCTAGCAACAAATTCTCTCAGTCTTTGTTTATCTGGTTGTGTAATTATTTTGCCCTCACTATTAAAAGATATGAACTTTTGGGGCGCCTGGGTGGCTCAGTCGTTAAGCGTCTGCCTTCGGCTCAGGTCATGATCCCAGGGTCCTGGGATCAAGCCCCTCATCGGGCTCCCTGCTCGGCGGAAAGCCTGCTTCTCCCTCTCCCCCTCCCCCTGCTTGTGTTCTCTCTCTCGCTGTGTCTCTGTCAAATAAATAAATAAAATCTTAAAAAAAAAAAAGATATGAACTTTTAAAGTTCATTTTTGCGTTCATTTTTGCTGGATTCTTGGTTGACAATTGTTTTTTGTTTTGTTTTGTTTTGTTTTCTTTCATTTCAAATGTCATACTGACCACTGCCTCCTGGCCTCTATTGTTTCTGATGAGAATTCAGCTGTTAATCTTAATAGGGTTCTCTTGTGCATAATGAGTCCTTCTCTTGATGTTCCAAAATTTTCTCTTTGTCTTTATCTTTCAACTGTTTGTGATGTGTCTAGCTGTGAAAATTCTTGTTATTTTACTGGAGTTTTGTTAAGCTTCAAAGATGTGTAAATTTTTTTTTTTTGTTTAATCTAATTCAGAAAGTTTTTAGTCATTTCCTTTAGTATATTTTCTGCTTCTTTGTTGCCTTTCATTTTAGAACTATCATATATATATCAGTTTGGTTTTGTCCCACAGATCTCTGTGGCTCTGCTCATTTTATTTCTTTTGGTTTTGTATGTTACACTGGAATACCTCTATTGATCTATCTTCAAGTTCATTGATCATTGTGATCAAATCTACTATTGAATCCCTCTCATAAACTTTTCAGATATTTATTTTCAACTCAAGAATTTCTATTTGCTTCTTTTTTCATGATTTTTATCTCTTTATTGATATTATTTATTGCTGGGTTGTTATACTATCTTTTCATTCTTTAAACAATAGTGTCTTTCAGTGTTTTGAACATATTTCTAATAACCGATTTGAAGTATTTGTCTAAGTCCAACATCTAGACACCTTCAAAGGCAATTTTTATTGCCCATATTTTTCTACTAAGTGGGTTATACATACTTTCATTTGCCTATTTCATAATTTTTGAGACATTTTACATGATATATTGTAGCAACTCTGGATTACATCCTTATCCCCCAGAGTTGATTGTCTTTGTTACCTTATGTTTGTTTATTTAGTAACTTATTTTTATAAATTCTGTGAAGTCTGTTTTCTCCATAGCTGATATCATTGCTCAGATTTTTCTTTAAAAAATAGAAACAAAAAAACACTTAAATCTGGTTTCCTAAGTCACCACAGCTTAGTGTGCAGCCAGTATTTGGTCAGAAGTTGTGCTTAAGCTCTCTGAGCCAATAAGGCTTCCATGGATCTCTGTGTGTCTGGCGGGTACTTTTAAAGTTCAAAGTTTTTACAAGTCTGTCATGATTTCAGCAAGGGTCTAGGGACTCTTCCAGTTGCTCCTGCATGGGCATAGTTTCATATAGGTACACAGGCTTCCATACCACCAGGCATGAGCATAATCTAAGCAGGATCCTTCTATTTGCCCTAGGTCTCTCTGTTAAATTTCTGTTCAGTCAGCTGTTTTTCTTCCTACTATGGAGATGTTTGCCTACTGTGATCTCTGTGGTTTTTGACACCACTCCTGGGAATAATTTTTCCCATTCTATGCTGCAAATAAAATCAAGCCCTTCAGGCAAGGACACCTTGCTGACTCTTTTCATAGCCTGCCATGCCTACCAAGGACAGAATCTCTACAACACAGAGTTGGACTTGTAAAGAAGATAGGAGTTACTGGTCCTCACAAGCTGCCCTGGCAGTGTCTGGAGTGGAACTTCTACACCCTGGAGCTTAGGGGAGAGTATGATAGCTATAGGTCCTCATAGGCCCTCCTACTTGTCTAGTATAGAACATCTGTAACATCAAGCTGAGTAGTTGGGAATGTGGCAGCCTTGTTGTAAATACTGCAGACTCCCACTGTTCTTACTGAAGTGCAGTGGATTTTTTTGAATAGATGCTTACAATTTTTTAATATATCTTTTGTTCAATTTTCAGAGACTAACAATTTTTTTCAATATTTTTTCCAGTTTTATCTCTTTTTCTATAAAGAGAGAATCTATCAAGTTCCTTACACAGCCATTCTGAAAAATTTTGATTTATTTTAATATAGGTCCATTTAAAGTATGTAAAAGCAAAGTGGCAGAATGGATTTGGTGACTTATCAGATCCCTTTAAATTCTTACCTGTGTATGATTCTCTAAAGCATAATACATACAGAAAGATTCTTTTACCCCTTACCTCCATGGATTATAACTTCTTTTGCTGACCTCAGTAATTTTTCCATCAAAGAAGTTGACCACATAAATAGATTAAGTTTTCTTTGGGTTAATGATTTACTAAAACTGACCAATGATTTAGTTTTATCTTGAAATTTAAATAAATATGAATATGTTAAAATGCTTACCTTTCCCCCCTGTGCCTTTACCTAAATTTACCTCTACCAAAATGTTTTTGTAATATTTAATTATGGAATGCACTGTTTTCTTTCATTTTTCTGGTGAAATCAACTCCAATAATGCAAATAATTAAATTCTAATAGTTAAGAGAAAACTTTGTGCTTCAGGCCAGATAGCACCTTTAAGATATGCCCATAAAATGGGCTCAGTTAAAATGGTAACCATCAAGGAGAAAGTGGTATGGCAGAACTCAGCCAGTTTACAAGTTTCCTTTGTTAGATTTTTTATCATTTCTACTCTCTTCCCTCAATTCTGAATCTCTTCTGTAATTTCACTGTTCTCCTGTTCTATGTGTGGAGTGTCTAAAATACCTCTTTCTGGTTCTAATAACTTCTCAGCCATTACATATTGATAAATACAGCATAATCCACAAGAATTTCTGTGATAGCACTAATTAACAAAGTTTTTAAAATTAAAATGTCTACCAAACACTGGTGATTTAAAAAGAATTTTAAAAGGCAATCTAAAACAATATATCATAAAACAAGTTAACAAGCAAATACTTTCTGAAATTCAATTTATGGGCAGGTAAAACAAAAATGTTTGAGTTGAAAATAATTAAGAGAGCATATGCTGTTTAATATAGAACTCAGTGCTTGGAGTATTCTGATAATATGGCTAACCTTAAAAAAAAGCAGCTCATTATTTGGCAGACAGCCAAAGGAATATTGGCATATATAAGTAGTCCCTGAAAAGTATACAAGATGTAGGAATTAATTATCCTAAACTAGTTAATTGTTTCTTTTTACTCAGGGCATGAACTTATTTTTGATAACTCTTATTAATTAATTTCAGGGGAAAATCCATATTTAAGATCTCAAGAAATCTTTCTTGAATACATTGTGGTAAAAAAAAAAAAAAAAGGAAACACTTTCTTCTTTTATTATAAAAGATTCTGAAAGGGGTGGCATTAACCTGGCTTGTTACCTAAGAATCAGAATTTAAAATAGTGACAGTGTACAGTTTTAAAAAATATCAGAATATTTTCTTTTAACTTGGGTTGCAAGTGTGTCCAAATATACACTACGAAAGAACTATGTATCATTAGCAATATAGTTAAACCTAACATACAATTATCTAAAAATAAGACTTGTTGGGGTTCACCAGAGCCAATCCCTCAGGGCCCTGGAAGACTCTTCACTTAATGTTGCTAAAAAAATAAACTTTATAATATTAAATCTGCATTTTTCTTTTTATTGGCCAGTTTCTGGGTCATCTTCTTGCTCTACACTAACTTAAGCCAGGATGTGTCTTTTCTTATAGTAGTGTCCTTATTACTAATTGAAGACAGTTATCACACTGGGACTCTTCAGCATCTCAAATGCAAAATCTTAAATTTTGTTTGTATTCAAGTCTAGTTAAAGAAGCTGCCATCCTTCCATGTTCTCCACCAGCACCTAGTTTTAATTCCTCATTGTCTGTCTGTGTGGGACTGCAGTTCTGCTCTGTCTCCATGGGTGCCTTACTTGGTCATCACACCATATTCTCTAAGACCTGTAGATTCAATGTTTTGTTAGGATCTGCTCTGGATTGTAAAGCTGAGGAATTTTTCTTTTTGTTTTCTTTTTCATCTTCACGAAATTGTGGTTGAGCTAATAAATTCTAATTTTTTTTAACTGCATGTAAATCATTCACTGGAAAACTTACAGACCCCTGTGATATTTTATTTATTTCTTTAATAATTTTTTAAATTTAAATTCAATAAATTAACATATAAAGTATTACTGGTTTCGGAGGTATAGGCCTGTGATTCATCAGTCTTATATAATACCCAGTTCTCATTATATCACATGCCCTTCTTCAGTCCATCACCCAGTTACCCCATACCTCCATCCCCCTCCCCTCCATCAACCCTCATTTTGTTTCCTATGATTAAGAGTCTCTTATGGTTTGTCTCTCTCTCTGGTTTCAACTTGTTCTATTTTTTCCTCTCTTCCCCTATGATCCTTTGTTTTGTTTCTTAAATTCCACATATCAGTGAGATTATAGGACAGTTGCCTTTCTCTGATTGACTTATTCTGCTTAGCATAATACCCTCTAGTTCTATCCATGTCATTGCAAATGGCAAGATTTCTTTTTTTTTTTTTGATGGCTACATAATATTGCATTGTATATGTATACCACATCTTCTTTATCCATTCATCTATTGATGGACATCTGGGCTCTTGAACTATCAGGACTTCATCAAGATAAAAAGCTTTTTGCACAGCAAAGGAAACAGTCAACAAAATCAAAAGACAACCCATAGAATGGGAGAAGATATTTGAAATGACATATCAGATAAAGGGCTAGTATCCAAAATCTATAAAGAACTTATCAAATTCAACACTCAAAGAACAAATAATCCAATCAAGAATTGGACAGAAGACATGAACAGACATTTTTCCAAAGAAGACATCCAAATGGCCAACAGACACATGAAAAAATGCTCCACATCACTTGGCATCAAGGAAATACAAATCAAAACCACAATGAGATACCACCCCACCGTAGTCAGAATGGCTAAAATTAACAAGTCAGGAAATGACGGATGTTGTCGAGGATGCGGAGAAAGGGGAACCCTCTTACACTGTTGGTGGGAATGCAAGCTGGTGCAGCCACTCTGGAAAACAGTATGGAGGTTCCTCAGAAAGGTGAAAATAGAGCTACCATATGATCCAGTAGTTGCACTACTGGGTATTTACCCCAAAGATACAAATGTAGTGAATCCAAAGGGGCACCTGTGCCTCTGTGATATTTTATTTGAGACCTTGCCCTGCAGGGTAAAGTATTTTAATGTCCCTATCTTTCCATGCCTTGATGTGTGGGCAATATTTTCTAGAATACAAATGTATATCTTATTTCAATTTGATTATGAAAAAAGAGTCCAAAATTAACTAGACAATGTATTTTGGGGGTCAAGAGTCAGAAGTGTTCCTGTTGCTGGTAAAGAATCTGTGATTTATTGTATTTTGAATTTCTTCTTCTTGAAATACGTTATTAATAAGACAGATAACTAGCTTAAGTATTTAATACCTTCACTCCTTTTGCTTATTAAAAGAGCATGAAAACATTGTCCCCAGTATCTAGCATAGAATTTAGTCTAGAGTAATATTTCATAAATATTTATGTAAGTGAGCATATCCTTAAGCAACATTAATACATTCAAATGATTTTTTTTTTTTTTTTTGACAAAGAGAAAAGCAGTGAATGACACATATTCGCCTTTTTTTTCCCCCTGGAACTTTATATCACCCATCACCTGTCCTCCTCCTCTCTGGGAACCACCACTTTGTTCTCTGTATTTATGAGTCTGTTTCTATTTGTTTGTTCTGTTGTTTGTTCATTTGATTTGTTCTTTAAATTCCACATAAAAGTGAAATCGTATGGCATTGTCTTTCTCTGTCTGACCTATTTCACTTAGCATCATTCCCTCTAGGTCCATCCATGTTGTCTTGAATGGCAAGATTTAATTGTTTTTATGAATGAGTAATATTCTATATGTGTGTATGCATACACATACACATATACCACATCTCACATCTTATTTATCTATTCATCTATCTATGGGCATTCCATATCTTGGCTATTATAAATAATACTGCAATAAACATACAATGCATGTATCTTTTAGAATTAATGTTTTCATTTTTCTTTAGGTAAATACCCAACAGTGGAATTACTGGATGGTGTGGTATTTTAACTTTTAATGTTTTGAGGTCCCTGCTTACCATTTTCCATAGTGTTTATATCAGTTTACATTGCCACCAACAGTGCACAAAGGTTTTGTTTTTGTTTTTGTTTTGTTTCTCCACATCCTTGCCAATACTTATTTCTCATCTTTATGATACTAGCCATTCTGACTAGTGTGAGGTGATATCTCATTGTGTGTGGTTTTTTTTTTTTTTTTTTGCATTTCCCTGGTGATTAGTAATGTTCAGCATCTTTTCATGTGTCTGTTGGCTATTTGTATGTCTTTTTGGAAAAATATTCATAACTTCTATCCAGTTTTAATTGGATTATTAGATTTTGGTATTGAGTTGTATGAGTTCTTTACATATTTTGGATATTAATCCCTTATCAGACATATCATTTGCAAATATGTTCCCCACTCAGAAGGTTGCTTTTAAATTTTGTTGATGGTTTTCTTTGCTATGCAAATATAATAGATAAACTTTAAGGAAGATCTGGGAATATTGGTGGCCCTAGAACACAGGAACTTAAGTGAAGTTGATAGAATTTTTCTGACCATTGAAACATGTATCTAAAAGCAAGGGTTTGATATAAAGCTAGGGAATAACCATAAGACCTATTGTCCTACTGGTGTAACAAGAGGATATTCAAGACTGCTTTTACATTATATTAAATATGTTATTTTTTCTATCGAGATTAAATTCTCCTTATTACCCAATTTACAATTTGAAATGTTGGCCAATTCTTTTTATTTTATTTTATTTTTAAAATTTTTATTGTTATGTTAATCACCATACATTACATCATTAATTTTTGATGTAGTGTTCCATGATTCATTGTTTGTGCATAACACCCAGTGCTCCATGCAGACCATGCCCTTTTTAATACCCATCACCAGGCTAACCCATCCCCCCACCCCCTGCCCTCTAGAACCCTCAGTTTGTTTTTCAGATTTCATCATCTCTCGTGGTTTGTCTCCCCCTCCAATTTCTCCCCTTCATTTTTCCCCTCCTGCTACCTTCTTCTTCTTTTTTTTTTCTTAACATGTATTGCATTATTTGTTTCAGAGGTACAGATCTGTGATTCAACAGTCTTGCACAATTCACAGAGCTCACCATAGCACATACCCTCCCCAATGTCTATCACCCAGCCACCCCATCCCTCCGACTCCACTTCCCTCTCCAGCAACCCTCAGTTTGTTTCCTGTGATTCAGAATTCCTCATATCAGTGAGGTCATGTGATACATGTCTTTCTCTGATTGACTTATTTCGCTCAGCATAACACCCTCCAGTTCCATCCACGCCGTTGCAAATGGCAAGATCTCATTCCTTTTGATGGCTGCATAATATTCCATTGTGTATATATACCACATCTTCTTTATCCATTCATCTGTCGATGGACATCTTGGCTCTTTCCACAGTTTGGCTATTGTGGACATTGCTGCTATAAACTTCAGGGTGCACGTACCCCTTTGGATCCCTACATTTGTATCTTTGGGGTAAATACCCAGTAGTGCAATTGCTGGATCATATGGTAGCTCTATTTTCAACTTTTTGAGGAACCTCCATACTGTTTTCCAGAGTGGTTGCACCAGCTTGCATTCCCACCAACAGTGGAGGAGTGTTCCCCTTTCTCTGCATCCCCACCAACATCTGTCATTTCCTGACTTGTTAATTTTAGCTATTCTGACTGGCATGAGGTGGTATCTCATTGAGGTTTTGATTTGGATTTCCCTGATGCTGAGCGATGTTGAGCACTTTTTCATGTGTCTGTTGGCCAATTCTTTTTATTCATTATATTTTTTTGGAAGGACTTCAAACTCTGTGTATCACTGAATTTTTTATTCTTACTGCTCCCAAACTTAACAAGAGGATCCCTTTGGAATCCTCTTTAAATACTCTTCCTGTCTCAAGCCTCATTTTTAGATATCATGCAAATATTCCTTAAATGCTCTTTTCTTTTTAAAAACACTCATTAATTCAATCTTTCCAAAACCATGAATTATTTTCTGGTTACAAACCTAAGTCTAGAATACTCTACCTAGCTTCCAATGGTAGAGTAATCGAATCCCATGCTACCATTTCAGCCTTGTCTAACAGACATTTCTGCCTTTATCAGAGTATTTTTCTTTCTCTGCTATAAAAACACTCTCCACTTCTATGAACATAATGCTCATTTTTATCCTTGCATAAATAAAAATTTACCAATTCAAAAGTTAAACATTCAAGTTAAAATACAAAGATCTGTTTTCCATAAAAGATTTATTGACTGATCTTTCATTAATAATTCTCTTCTTTGAAACCCTATAGTATTTTTAGTATTATCATACAGTTTAGTCCTTGACTATGTATACTATTTTGCATTAATTCTTTATTATTCTGTTATATTAATTTTGCCACCCAGTTTAGAGAGCCAGTTAAAGGGAATTTTTAACTACTAGTTAGTTGTCTTAAAGCTTATGGTGTCAGTAGTATAGATTTGATTTGTTGAATAGTTATCAATTCTTCTATTTATAGAGTGAATGTTTTAAAGTTCTTTCAATCACTTGACTGTCAAAAGAGGTCTAAACAATTTAATATTATATTTTGAGGCTATTAAGTTGGATTTGGATGTTTATTTCTTATTAAAATAATGTATTTAATTATTGAATCTAACAAATAAAAGAGAGGGTTGTTACCTTTGTTCTATTGTTTCGAATAATCTTTTGTGCTTACAAAGCTTGAATGAAGAATTATTAAACAGTGATGCTCCTATTCATGCAATACCATTTGATGAAGGAGTTTGAAAGGAAAAGTGGGTCTTCACGGGCAGAGTCATATTGTGAAAATGTGTTAATGGTATCACATTCTCTTTGCCATATGAATGTGTTTGACTGACATTTATCTGCTTTTCTCCAATGATGCATGGCTTGTTCATTGTGTTGGGCAGAGTTAGCTGCCAGACATTGTGACTAGAGAATCAATCTGAGTCTCTTTATTTCTTATTTGCATTTCCCCTTTCAATATCCTTTATTTATTGTTGTAGAACAATTAACACAATTATTCATAATAAATTTGGGGCTATGTTAAATGTAATTTTAAACCACAGATTTCCAGATTTTCTATTCTAATACCATCATTCCTTCCAAGAAACAAGTAGAAGGGTGAAGATGGATCCCACTTTTAACTTACCATTTTTATTGTATCTTTAAAAAAGAAAAAAAAAGTAACATTTCACAGTGTGAATTTAATTAAAGTAAATGGAGAGTTTAAAAGATGGAAGAATCATGTTGCTTCTTAATTGTGTTGTTGACTTAACATACAATGATTCTTTCCAACTCACCCTATATAATACCATCGGCATTGTTTTAATACAAGTTCATTAAGAAAAAAAAATCCTGCTTCACTGTTTATTTCAGAATTAAACCCATAATCTCTGGGTGAAAATTACCTATGTGCTTTCTTTAGGATTTTATTAGTCTCTGGTTTGAGCCATTTGAGAAGTAAATTGGTTAAACCACACTTTTTCATTCAACTTGGGGTCATTATACTTCAGTCTTGCATCAAAAAGTAATTTATTTACTTATTTATTTAAAGATTTATTTATTTATTTGAGAGAGAGAAAGAGAGAGCGAGCGTGGGGGGGGGTGCAGAGGGAGAGAATCTTTCAAGCAGAATCCACACCGAGTGCTGAGCCCTTTGCAGGGCTGGATCTCACAACCCATAAAATCATGGCCTGAGCCGAAACCAAGAGTTGGATGCTTAACCAACTGAGCCACCCAGGAACCCCCAAAAGGTAATTTAGAGGGGCACCTGGGTGGCTCAGTTGGTTGAGCATCTGAGTTTTGATTTCAGCTCAGGTCGTTATCTCAGGGTCATGAGGTCAAGCCCTGTGTTGAGCCAGGCATGGGGCTCCAGGCTCAGTGCAGATGAGGGAGTCTGCTTGAGAGGAAAAAAAAAATTCTCAGTATCATTAAGAACAAAACTGAAAAATAGATAAAGACAGGCCAAGAACCCAGGTAGAATTTAATAAGGTGGAACTAATATTCCAAGTAAGATTAAAGTCATCTAAGTACTCTGGCTTCAGCATTTACTAGCATTCCTATACCCTGTACTAAAGATATTTTAAAGAACAAAAACTACATCCAAATGATATGCTCAGAAATTTCTGTTAGAGTGAAACCCATTCTTTCAGCTCTACCTAAAGGGAAGAATCATCATGAAGCTTAAATGCAGTTTGAGTGAAAACAAAAAGTGTCCTCATGTGGGGAAAGGACTTAGATGAGGAATTAAAGGAAGGTCTGAGTCTACATGCTCCAGAGTGTGTTGGGCAAGTACTTATCTATCTTTTCTCCTATGTGGTATAAAAAGTAAAATGTTCCACACATCCACATTGGGAAAACAAAACCAAACCGTGAGAGGCATTGTAGTAGCCAAGTCAACATTACTAACAAAGCCCTCGAAATAGCACCAACTATGACAAAACCAGATACTTAGCTAATATTGTCTGTCTTCCTGCACCAAGCACTGTGATAATTGGTGATTGGTGAGACCAATAAATAAATCAATGATTATAGTAGTGATTTTATGTCAAGATGAGTAAGAGAAGCAGGGTAGAGGATTTGTTCAGGAGGAAGAGATTTCTTTATGAGCTGATTCCTAAATATGATCAAGCATGAGCCTCATCATTCCATCATTCTTACTAGAGAAATGCCAACTCTAAATTCAACTTTGTCTTAAGTCTGCCTTTGATTTTTCTTAGATTACTACCTTTATGCTAATAAGTACATTATTGTATTTCCATATCAGTTATATTCTACCTGAAGGAAATTTTAGAGAAAGTATAGTAGTGGGCATCTTCGTCTGGTTTTAGGAGGCCATATTGTATTCTTTAAGTGGTTATGAAGATTCATAAAGACATTATGAAGAGTAGGTAAGATATATAACATTATTTTCCTACTCTCTACTATTTAGTGGAAATTTATTTGAAGGACAAAATGCTGTAGATTTAAGATCACTCTAGGTGTAACTTGCTATTCAAAAAATAGCAGTTCTTTTTAAATAATGTAAGTTTAAATTTCCATAATCAAAACAAACATTTCACTAAATCAATGTTAGAGTAATTTTATAATTATTTCTGGGAAAGAGTAATTTTGAGTAGAATTTTTTTATAATACTGAAAATGAAGTCAATTTTTAGAACAAAAGTTCCATCCACATGGATGATAAAGTACTTTAGCATCAGTACTAAAACTGCTCATCCCCCCCAATATAATAATGGTTTAAAATAAACTAAATTCTTCATCTGTGGAACATTACACACACAAAAAAATTATTGCTTCAAGAGATAGCAAGTCTTAAACCTGTTTCCCAAGATGTGATTCCAAAGTGCATCAGGAGGACTGCGTTTTGGAATATGAAAGGGAGATAAAACTGATGGTTCTGATTAAATATTTTGAATCTCTCTTTTTTAATGGAGATGAAGAAAGCACATTTTGTATGGAGTTTTGTTTTGACTCAGCTTGCCATGAAGCTGTTTAAATCAAGTCTTATACCCACATTATTTCAGTTGCCAAAAACATCAAAACAGCAACAAAGGAAAAGCTAACCTTGAATTTTCAGCTTGTATTTCGGCCCTTGTAAACAAGTTACCATGGAGATGATACCCAAGTGAGCTACAGGCTTGACTCAAAACAGCCACTGTGTGTGGACCCTCAGCACAATATAACGTGGCATTGGTGCTATTCATGATAAAAACCTTCATATATCCTCTGGTATTTAAAAGTTCTTCTGCAGCATGCCAGGTAAAAGCTTAAAATTTGTTGAAACTGTCATGGATTTGCTTAAAGGCAACAAAATCAGGAAGGACAAAGAATTACATCTTTGAATATTGTAAATTTGGTAACAAATTTAAAATTTTTGAAGGTAGTAATTTGAAGTTGTGTTCTTTGAGCCTTTTAAGGAAGATGCAGTCTAGAAGTCTTGACTGTAGCTTTTTTTTTTTTTTTAAAGATTTTATTTATTTATTTGACAGAGAGAGAGATAGCGAGAGCAGGAACACAAGCAGGGGGAGTGGGAGAGGGAGAAGCAGGCTTCCTGCCGAGCAGGGAGCCTGATGTGGGACTCGATCCCAGGATGCTGGGATCATGACCTGAGCTGAAGGCAGACGCTTAATGACTGAGCCACCCAGGCGCCCTTGACTGTAGCTTTAAATTATTTTCTTGGTGCAAATCATTTCTAAAGAGGCTAAATTATATCTGACAAACAAAGCAAAATAAGCCCTGTCATTATGGACCCCAATTCTGTCTTCCACTCTGTATAGGCTACAATGGCATGGAAACCCCTAGCAAAGTAAAGAACAAACACATATTTTATTAGCTTAGGTTTCATTTTTTGAAAATATTTCAAAACCATAGAAAATAGCATTCCTGTATCCAGTAAAAATTTATACATATCCTTTCCTCCTCTAGATTTGTTTTCTAGTCTAGTTCCCATGTGAAAAACTACAGAAACTTTGGGTTACTAGTTTATAAGATTTTTAACAATTGCATAATATTTTGACTTGAAAAACTCAAATATCTACATTCTACAGAATTTTCAGTTTTCATGTTTAGCTTAAGACGTGCAGTTGATATCTACTTCTTTTTCTTCTTCAACCTCAAGACATAAAAAAGTGTTATTAAAAATATTTTATCAGAAGACAAATGGCATATCTATTCTATGAAATACAATTTAACAATTAAAAAAGATGTAACAGTTTAATATATATTAGTATATTCTATTACATATACTATGTAATAGATATAATTAAATTGAATATTTTTGTATATATGTATATACAGAAGATCCCAATTATAGAATAAAACCCTATATAATTATGTTAGATATAATTTTGAGTGAAAAGTGAATTGTATAATGATATAGATAGAATTTTATTTAACTAAAATTTTTTAAATTACCAAATAAAGGGTGCCTTGGTGGCTCAGTCATTAAGCATCTACCTTCGGCTCAGGTCATGATCCCAGGGTCCTGCTCAGCGGGAAGCCTGCTTCTTCCTCTCCCACTCCCCCTGCTTGTGTTCCCTCTCTCGCTGTCTCTATCTCTCTGTCAAATAAAGGAATAAAATCTTAAAAAAAAATTACCAAATAAAATAGTGATAGGTACATATATGTGTTTGCAGATGCATAGAAAAAGAAATGGAAGACTATAAGCAAACTGATAAAATTAGTGTTTATTTCTGGGTGGGGTGGAGGAAGGAGAGAGATTGGTAGAGCTGAAGAAGAAAGGCCTGGGTTGGAGACATTAAATTATCAAAGAGGATATTTGGTCTTATGAATACTATTTTTTAAAAACAATTAGAATTTATTCAGGTATTACTTAAGCAATCAATTTTTAAATTAAAGAATCTATAAGAACTATTTGAAAGAACCCTGATTTTTCCCATGAAATTGGTATATCATTTTAAAAGTTTTCATATATGTGATTTGCCTTTAGAACGGTGTTGTTTTATTCTATTCCAATAAAAAAAAAGACCAATTCCAGTGCCTGACCACTCAGTATGAATCACCATCATCTGGCCACTTACTAGAAATGTAAAATATCTTTCCCTACCTTTAGACTGTCTGATTCAAAATCTATTTTTAAAAAAATATACAAAGTGATTTGTAGGCCTATAAAATTGAAAGAGTACCATTCTAGGGGGTTATCTCTGGCATGAGATTGACCTGCCACCCAACCAAAAATGATCATCTTCTTCCTATCTTATGTCATATTATCTAGTACTAAAAATAAAGTTAAATATTTTATTGATCATCTTGGTATATCTCGATCAGGGACCTTTTGAACTGCCATTTGTCCTTCTGTTTGTAGTCTTTCTACTTCAAAAGATAGATACTCTGTCATCTATACTTGTTTATTCTGTGATGCAGTTGATTAATCTAACTTGAATTTGGTGCTAAAGGCACAGAGAACTTTGAATATACCTCCACTAGCCAGTGATCGGTGAATGTTTATTGAGTAGAAATGCCCCTAAGAGTAATTCAGGTAAGATCTGGTTTACATCAATACGAGGCTACTGATGTAACTTGTAAATTCTAACTTGAGAATTAAATGGGCATTAGAGCATGGTAAAATACTTTCGAATCAAACATCAATTAGAAACCTGATTCACTTTACCATTCTTAAAGCAATCATTAAGAGTATAGGTCAGGGTGATACTTTGGGTCAGATAACTATGTCGTGGAAATTGTCCTATGCAAGTTAGTTAGCATGTTACTAGCATCCCTGCCCTCTACCCACTAGATGCCAGTAGTACCACCCCCTTCCAGTTGTGAAAACCAAAAATGTGCCCTGGGAAACAACAATACCCCCAGTTGAAAACAGTGCATAGGCAAATATTATTTCATCTTTTGTCATCATATTGATATCACCAGGCTTTACAGCTACAACTGGAAATTGATGTTCCCATTTTAGACAGTAGGACCCCCAAAAAAGGCATATCACGTAATATGTATACATTAAAAAAAACACCAAAAACAAAACAATGCCTTCTAAGTTCCACTCACTAGTTGATTTCACAGGATTCCTGTTGCCTCCAAAATTCTTGAGTCATTCCATATTCATTTTTCATCTGTTTCTTTACTTTCCTGCATTATCTTCCCTCCATTTTAGTTTCCCATCTACTTTTATCCCCTTACTTCATTTCCAGTTCTCCTTCCTTTCTCTTCTTAGTACATACTCATTTATCTTTTCTAACATAGCCATATTTAATAGATTTTTACCAGTATTGTTGTAGGTCTTATGTTTTAGTCTTCAAGTTGGCATTTTTAGAAACAGTAATATCTGCCTCTACTGACTAACAGAAGAAAGAATGACAGCCCAGTAACATTGGAGATGACAGAAGGAGAAGCTGGTGGAAACAAAACTCCCCTGGAATACAACGAAATCAGCATATCTGAAAAGGTTTCAGGACAATTTCAAATACTGTTTCACACTTCTGAATTAAAGATAATGGAGTGAGAAATGGAATATCTGCTCAAGGAGGTACCAAACTCTTCTGTTAGACTTGCCACATTTTCTTTTGCAAAATAAAGTCTATAAAGCAAGAATTTTTATAGGTTATCAGTAGCATTAATGTGAAAAATATAAGCTTTATTGCTAACCATTTGAGATGCAAGGAAGCTCTTCCTCTCTTTCTCACAGAAATTGGATGACCATGTGGGCTGACAGCTCCCTAGTGTTATAAAATAATGCAAACAATATTTTTTCACCCCAAACAAAATTGGTTAAAATTACATTTCCCCAAGTCATATGGAAATGCACTAATTTGTAACTTTCTAAAGCCAACACATTTATGCTTCAGAGATACATAATTCAGTAACAAACAACAGACTGAATTTTGATCAGGTTTTAAAAATGGGTACAATAGCCTTCTCAGACTTCAAATGAACTTTGAAAACTCTCTTGGTATTCTCTCCCTCATGAAATTGTAAGGACAGAATTCCCTTGTTTTGTTTTGTTTGTTTGTTTGTTTGTTTAGCAATATGCAGTGAGGAAAAAAAAGTGAAAAAGTCTTGCATATTTGTATAATATGTAAAGGCTCCAATGATTAAAACAGCCTTCAGACTTAATAGCAAGCATTTTATTTTAAAGGCAATAATTCTTCAAGAACCTGGAGGAAAACTACATTATTGTGCTTTTCCTTTTTGGAATTGATGGCTACATTATGTGAGGTAGGTGAAGTAAAGCATGATAATAAGCAGTTCTGATAGGAAAAAGATTAATGGGAATTTATTTTTCTCCATTTTTTAAGAAGAAAATATCATTTGGATTCTCAGCATTAAAAAACAAGAAGACCACTACATAATGTGTTAGTTAGTCCTCCAACTAATAGCAAAATGTACATATAGATTTTTATAGTTAAGTCCACATTGATAGATAATTTTCTATCTTCTTTCTAAATGATTTTATAGGATATAAACAGATTGACAAAGCAGGGATCAACCATGCCACAAGATATTATTAACATGATTCAACAATCAATAGTAATAAAGTAATTATTTGAGAATATTCTTATAACTTCTGGACACCTGTTTTCCTTTGTTCTTTTTCCTTATAAATTTTGTTTATATTTCAATGCACTTAGTATTGAAGATTGAAGTCATATTTGGTATAATTCATAATTTTTTCTTTGCTAATTAATTCTTTTAAAGTTATCGTGACTATTGTAGTTATTGGGGGAAATAAATCCAAACTATTGTTAAAAAAGAGTAAATTCATACTCTATGCAACCACATATTTTAAATTTAGACTTCATAAGTCTTGGAGTTTTATTTCTTTAAGTAAGATGAAAAAATACCAAATTGAGCAAAATCTATGAAATCATTTTTATTTTCATTATTGTTCAAAGGACTTTAGCAGGATTTGTACTGTTTCATTTAATTATTAACGAACAAGAAGCAATTGCAGGGATCCCATGTGAATTGTCTTCCATGCTTTTTTTCCTGATTCTCATTTTATTTTATTTATTATTTTTTTTTATAGATTTTATTTATTTATTTGAGAGAGAGAGTGAGAGAGAGAGAGAGCACAAGAGGGGGGAGCGGGAGAGGGAGAAGCAGGCTCCCCGCCGAGCAGGGAGCCCGATGCGGGACTCGATCCAGGGACTCCAGGATCATGACCTGAGCCGAAGGCAGTCGCTTAACCAACTGAGCCACCCAGGCGCCCTGATTCTCATTTTAAATGTGTAAACCTATTTAATGATAGGATTGCAATAATGGTTAACTGTAATTTTTGATTCAATAATTGTGCAGAAAATCTTATTTGAATATCTTTTCAAAAAGCCAATTTAAAGTCCTGAGATGCTTACTGAAGTTGACCAGTCCCTACATGGAAAAAAAAGTCATAGATAGGGCATGTTAGGCTTCAGATTATCTATCTATTACACATTTGTGTAACCAGCACACCTAAATTAGCATATTTATTGGAAATAACCATACTTGGCAGTGACTGAGAAAGGAAAAATTGAGAGCTCCTTATCATTTGACTTCAATCATCACGTATAAACATCATAAACATAACGTACATGGTTTTTTTGTATAGAGTATGGGTACAGTACTACACATTTGAAGCATTCAATGTATATTGCATTTTTTGCCAGCAATTTAGAAAACTTTTTGAATGAGATAATTGATTTTCACAACAAGTCTTTTAATCAGGTCAGTGGCAGAAACCACTTCAAACATGACCTAAGTGAGGGGAGAGGAGTTTTTGGTTCATTAGAAAACTCAAGGATAGTTCTGGCTTTGGTTTTAGCTGTATCCATATCTACAAATGTCATCAGACATCTACCCTTCCCCATCACTCGGTGTTCTGTTTTGCTTTATTTTGTTTTTCTTACCATTTTGGTTACATTCTAAGGCTTATTTTCTGCAAGTCTGTCAGCAACTAACTCAAAGCTTGAATCTGGTAGACTGAAGAACTCTACTTTTCTGGAAGTTTTGGTATTGGTTCTGATTGGTTTTGAATAAGCCCACCCACCAAACCATAATGGTCTTAGTTCTCAAAGTGTGGGGCAGTGGGGAATGTAATTTTGGTCATCTGTAGAGACACTTCTGGTTGCTATAACTAGGGGCAAGGTTGCCACTGGCATCTAGTTGGTAAAAGCCAAGGATGTTGCTAAATGTCCTACAATGTACAAAACAGCCCACACCTCACAACAAAGAATTATCCCGTCCAAAATATCAATAGTGCTAAGGTTGAAAAACTTTGCACTAGAAGTTGTATTAGTCCTGCTGACCCACAATGGGTTATAGAGAGATAGGAGTAAGAGAGACTTATCCAAGAAAACTGTGCTGTAATGAGAAGAAAAGGCAGTAAATGCTGATAAGGATCAACCCATATAAGCAAGAGGGAGTATTTTTTTACCTCTAGGCCATGAGTAGGAAAAAAAAAAGTAAAAATCAGAGTTTTTAACAATGAATCTTTACCTAAATATGTTTGGTAAAGTTGACTTTTCTTATCTTTTTAACTCATAATTTGTCTTTGTTCCCAGTGAAGTTTCTTGGTGTTAGATAAATAATCTGCATTTTGCTAAGTTGATGTGAGTCAGAAATTCTGCACTATTAACACATTATCTGGCACTTTCATATTTTAAACAAATATAGTCTTTAAAATTATTTTATGTGTAACTATTTTATTGTTAAATCAAATATTCTAATTGAAAAGAATTTTATAATCAGAAGGGAAAAATTTACTCATGTGGCAGATTCTAGTCTTCTGCAATTTTTTTTGTAACTTGAAGATGGCATTTGTTTTGTTCTTATAGTAATTAAATTGAAAATGTTTATATGTTCATGAAAAAGACTTTTAGAGTGAATAAGAGGTGAGAAAACCTCATAGCACTTTGGATTTTTTTTATTTAAAGGACATTAGGTAGTTTATTTTGCAATTATTCTTTGATTTGGAATATTCCTCTTCAAATATTTCAAAAGTAATTTCTTTTCTTCCTTAGAGTCAACAGTAATTGAAGTATTTTTTAAGGAAAAAATAACACTAATGCTAAAGGTTGTTTGAACTGTTTCTTCTGTGTGTGTGTGTGTGTGTGTGTGTGTGTGTGTGTATGAGAGAGAGAGACAGACAGACACAGAGCAGAGACAGAGACAGATAAAGAGAGAATGTATGTTCAAGAAAGTTGTTAAGCAGTTCTATATGGCATGAAAGTTTTGATCCCAAGAATCAGGAACAAAAAAGCACAGAAGGCACCTTCTAAGAGTAAATGCTAAATTGCTGTATATTTTATAGTCAGATGTGTGTGTACGCGTATGTGTATGCTCACATCTGACCATCAATCAGACCCTCCAGCTTGCCTCCAGGAAAGTTGAAAGAGTGCGTCTCACAGGAGAGGAAAATGCATTTAAAATTACTGCAGCCATAAAATAAACTGACATAACCCAAAGCAACAAATAATGGGGGGGGGAACTCTTCTGGGGCTCTGTCTCTTTCAGCAAAGATTTTGACTTTCTGTTTTTATTTCTTGTCAGTGATGCTGGGTGTGTTTAAAATGACATAAAATGCATTCATTATGCCCCCAGATTCCAAATGCTTCAGCCTGTCTTGTACATTCCTCAAGAAAATGCAGACTTCTGGAATAGAGAGCAGATGTAGAAGCAAAATGACAGCCCTTGTGGGATGTTTGGTGGCTTAAAAAAAATCTCCAAGCAATTTTCTCTATTGCATCATGCCTGAAAAGCAGCTTAATTCCTCTGTTATGATTAAAGTTGATTGATTGAATTGATCTGTGATGTATCCTGTTTCCCTAGTTTACAAAGATGCTCAGGAAGAGTGAGGAAGCTGTCTGAATAGGATCCAAGTGCTTAATATATGCTGAGGTCCCACTTAACATTTATTATCTGTTATCGAAGGTAGGAGAAAAGCATGTAAATTATATGGATGTCTCTGATTCAAGGAAAGGGAAAGATAAATACTTATGCACTCAGTGATTTTCATCAACCATTTTCTTTTAAAGATTTTATTTATTTATTTGAGAGAGAGAGAATGAGAGAGAACACATGAGAGGGGATAGGGTCAGAGGGCAAAGCAGACTCCCTGCCGAGCAGGGAGCCCGATGCGGGACTCGATTCAGGGACTCCAGGATCATGACCTGAGCCGAAGGCAGTCGCTTAACCAACTGAGCCACCCAGGCGCCCCATCATCAACCATTTTCTAAAACAAACCCCATCTTTTTTTAGACTTAACAGTAACTTTGTAAAAAGATTTTCCTCTGCGAGGAAGGTAACCTTTTTTTACCTTACCATTGCTTATATTAGTAAAGAAACTTGAAAAACTTCAAGTCTGACTCTCAAGGTTGTTTACTAAATGTAATTTGCAGTAAAATTTAGGACCCTCAGAAACCTAGGATACTTTAAAATTATTATCTTCATGAGTTTTTTTTTCCCAAAGGGATATTAAAAAATGAAGAAGAGAATCATTAGCAGATATTCCATCTGAATTTGGATGGGTGGGTGGGTATGAAAATGAGGTGAGGAAGTAATTTCCAGCGCTCCAGATATATATGCTTGTGAGGTACAGAATTTACTTAGAATCTGTCAACTAAATACACCAAAATGTTGATAGGTATACAGTATTTAATATGCAGGGGAAAATGTATAAGATTACAGCAATCTATGAATTATAGCTTAATCTACTTTAAGCACATACCTTCTCCTTAATCAGTTTAGAGATCCACTGCCAATTTTTTGACAAATTTTTTGCAATTATGGTATTTTTATTCCTATGGAGGTCTAACATAAGAAATATATAATTAGCAGTAAACTTTTAAGGAATGGAAATATTTCAAATTTTCTTTACTGCTAGGAAGCTCTTTAAGGAGCTGGCTTTTAGAGTCATATATCTGCATAATTGCATTTTCTTGTTCTCACAGAAGTAAGCACCTTTGTTAAGCACCCAAACCTCCAGGTTTTAGTCTCAATCACAGCTATTACCCCTATAAGCCAGATGTAGTAATAAGAATAATGTAGTAATGTAGTGATAATATTAATTAAATATATTTATTTAATTATTTATATTTATATATTATATAATAATATATAATATAAAATAAAAACTACGAAAAGAATACCAATTCAACGGCGACCAGGTGTGAGCTTTTTATGTGCTGGTCACTGTCTTAAGTCCATTATAATTATTACCTTATTTAATCTCATAACAACCTGTAAAGCTGATACCATCAACATCTCATTTTATAGGTGAGGAAAGTAAGGCACAAAGAGGTTAATTTTTTAATTCTTATAAAGCCTGCTTTCTCTCTCTTCCTGCCCCATATGTCAAGCTTGAAATGGAGCATTGCTTGACTTCCATAGCATGCGGGACATTATGTGGCCACCACTCAAAAAAAATTCCAAAGATTTAATTTTTTATTTTACATTGCCTCAGGGCCACAACTACAAAGAGAAATAAATAACAGGCATATATACTTTTTTTCTTTCTTCCCAAGTTTAGCCATTTCCAACAACTCCTTTTCCCATTTTTTTCCTTTCTAACTCAAATTCAGAGGTATCTGGTTTGGAATTAAATTTATCTTTGAACACAAGTGACCACATGTTTTCTGAACCTGGCACTGTTAGTGGAAATAAAAGCAATAAAAAGGCATTTAGGGTTGCCAGATATGATATAGGACACCGATCAAATTTGAATTTCAGAGAAACAATGGAAAACTTTTAATATGAATATAACCCAGGCAGTACTTTGGACATACTTATACTACTATTTTTTCAAATTTATTTGAAATTCAAATTTAACCATTTATTCTACATTTTTAATAGCTATTTAATTGTATTTTAAATGTTAACTCCAGCAACACAATTTAATAGCATTACATATTTTCACTTCAGGGACATACGTTTTCATTGTCACGAATATACTCTGATATTAAACATGCATTTCTTTACATTAAACTTCTAGAACTGTGTTATTTCAAAATGATAGATAATACCCTAACCCCATGTAATGCATAAACCTTCGCCATCCTTGATAATTCATCCTTCCTGCCTGCCTGTCTTGTTCTTTCCTTCTCTCTCGAATTTAACACATTTCTCTACTCTTCTAAATAAAATTTTGCATTCCATCTAAGTTGTTTGTAGTGGTTAAATATTCCCAATTCTCAGCCCCCTCCAAAATGTTTAGTGTTTTAATTTTATGGCATCTCCCTTAAAATTCCTCATCTTTCCCAAGTCTAACACTGTATTAAAAGTTTTCAGTAATTTCTCTCTTATTTTTTAAAGAGAGATTAAATAAGCCTTGGCTTAATTCAGTAGCTGAACTGTATCATCAAATTTATATATATTTATTTTTCTCTCGTGTCTACAAAATTTCAACTTTAAGGTGGGACTATATTTCTTGGAAGTGTCTCAGCAGACACCCTTTATCTGTTAAAGGTCAGAAATGCTTATTGTCCTTGCTTAAATCAAATATTTAAAAGGAATAGATTAAGTTGACTGGTTTAGATCAATCAGGACATGGAAGATGATTATATCTGTGGGCAGTTACCCCTTGAGGACAGTTACATGGAAAAATCAGCATACTTTCATCAAGAACAAAGGGCATATGTAATCAACAGTGTTACTAAACATGGTACATGGTGGTTGAGATAAAGAGAAAAGGGCTAGTCTTTAAAAAAAATATTGGTAATGGTGAAACAATTCCAATAATTGCTTGGTCTTCAGATTATTTACCTATCGAACACAGAAGGAAAACTTCCTCTGGCTTAACAGTAAACTAAATAGGATTCCAAACTATTTATTTATTTATTTATAAATGGAGAAGTGGCAGCAGTTCTTTGACATTTTGCTTCTGGCAGAATAGAGACTATCACATGGTGAATACCCCATTTATTAGGCAAAATGAAGGGTTCTCTGTCTCCAGAAGGTGAATTCATTGCCCAGCCGGCTTAAGGGCTTTGGACTAAGTTCTAGCAGTGTTGTTTTGCAGAAACTTAAACCCTTACTTGGCCACTATTCTAAGTCAGGATTTTTTTTTTTTCCCTTCCTAAATCAGTGACAGATTTTATTAACAGTAAATAAAAGCTGTTGTGAGCTCTTAAAATGTGCAGTACTGAAACCAGTAGGTACCATTACACTGTAAAAAGCATTTCACTTAAAACAAATGGTCATTTAAAATTACTTTTGATAGAAGAATTAGAGCTGTCTTATTATTGATTATTGCACTTTTGCTACTCCTTCTCAGTGTTCCAAGGGTATGTAGAAGTCTCAGTGTTCCAAGGGTATGTAGAAGTGAAATTATATCTATACTCTATTTTCATTCCTTTAGTGTGATTCTTCAATATACACTGTCTTTAGTAAAATGTGGAAAGTTTTTTGCCTGGATCCCTTTATAATTTTTGTTTTACTGTCCTTACTTTCATTATCTTACTGGGATGGGAGAGTTTCTAATGTGACTTTCAGCGCAGTGAATGTGAAACTCATGTGGAATACATATTGTAATTTAGTTTAATGACTTTTAATTCTATAGTACCCTTTTCTTTTATGTTACAATATTTAAGATTCAGTATATTTAAACACACAAGGTTGGCAATTTTTTTTTTGGTGAACTTTATTGAGATATAATTCACAGACTGTACAATTCACCTATTAAAAGTTAAAAATAAATTATTTTTAGTATACTCACAAGAGTGGTGCAACCATAACCATAATACATTTTAGAACATTTTTATCACCCACAAAAAAATTCCACAGGACCTGTTAATGGTACATTCCATTTGTTCCCAACAGCCTAAGTCCTGGGCAACCACTGTTCTACTTTCTGTCTCCACAGATTATCTTATTTTGGACATTTCACATAATGAAATCATGTAAAGTATAGTCTTTTATGATTGGCTTCTTTTACATGACATCATGTTTTCAAGATTCTTTCACGATATAGCAGGAATCAATATTTCTTCCATTTTTATTGCCCAATAATATTCATTTGTATAGACATGATTTGACTTTTTAAAAAATACATGCCTCTTCAAAGTATTTTACTTATACTGTGATATCAAGATGACAGGGGCACCTGGGGGCACAATTGGTTAAGCATCTAACTCTTGGTTTTGGCTCAGGTTATGATCTCAAGATCATAGGATCAAGCCCCACACCGGGCTCCATGCTCAGCACAGAGTCTGCTGGAGATTCTTTCTCCCTCTCCCTCTGCCCCTCTTGCTCATGCTCTCTCTCTACCTCTCTTTCTCTCAAATAAATAAATAAATAAATCTTTTAAAAAATACCAAGATGAGAGAATACAAATTTAAAATAAAGATCAGAAATTTTGAAATTTGTATAATCTAGATTGACCTCTACTTACCCTACACATCCTACCTCATTGAATAAAATGGGGCTGGAAAAAATATACTGGAAATAGGGAACATACTCATACAACTTAAAGATGATATTATATTTCATCTTGTTGAAATTATCAATATCAGCCATTTTTAATCCTATTATTTGCTATCTACTGCCCATAAGTGATACTTATCACAAGTCATTTTTTGGGTTTTTGTTTTGTTTTGTTTTGGTTTTTGTTTTTTGTTTTGTTTTTTAACAGGAGGTACTTCCTGTTCTCGTAGAAATTCCCATTCTTATAGAAAACAGTTTATCAGTCATTTTGTCTGTTCTAGTTATCCAGACTACCCATGGGGCCATGTCCTTATAACAAATACATTTATTAAAAGTTATATTCTTGAGCAATGACTTCTCTGTTGTTGAGAATTCTGTGGATTATCAAGTAATTAATCTTTCTTTCCTCATCATGTATGTGTGAATTATATGTAGCTGTCAGACATCTTCTCTCTCTTGTTTCAAAAATATCTTTATATCTATAAATATATATATATATTCTTACATGCATTTGAATTCCCAAGAATTTACATATAATTGAATGCACTTAAATATTCTAAACATGCAGAGAAAAAAATATGTCTGTCTGTGTGTGTATGTATGTGTGTACATGACTATACCTATAATTATGTCAGAACATTATATATTATTATTGGGCATGTTATATTATTTTGTGTTGTGTCTGCCTCAGAATTCATATATGAAATCTTAGTCTCTAAAATGAGGATATTAGGAGGTGAGGCCTTTGAGAGATCTATTTCTGTTGTTTGTAAGCCACCCAGTCTATGGTATTGTGTTGTAGTAGATTGAACGGACTAGGACACTATATGAACAAAATTGATCTCTTTTCCCCTATGATTTAAAACAAAACAAAACAAAAACTTATGCATTCTTTTATGGATTGAGTTTATATAGCTTTTCTTATTGACATAGGAAATATGAAAAGTTATAGCATGCTATCACATCTATTGTATTTATTGCATACGTCATTTATTCTTAGTTTCTTGGAAAAATTTTCTCCCTCCTTGGGACTAATATTTCACAAGTGTAACTTGTAACATGAAATTCTACAGCATTTGTTCATCATGAACAAATGCCTATTTATGAATTCTTGTCTCAGAAGCTAATTTAATTGGTGAATTCCAACTACTATTGCTTATTTCACACTTCAGTAGGTAAAGATGCATTAATAATCGAAGTTTCAAACTGTAATTAACATTAGCTTTAGGCTCCTGACAATGAAATGATTACATTTTAATGTATGGGTTGATAAACAAAGTAATCTAACATATGAATAAACAGCAAAAATAACTTACATTTACTCTTTCTCTGCAAATTGATACATGCATTTGCATGTTATAAAACACAGAGAATAAATGAATGTTAAAAAAAATGTATAGGGCGCCTGGGTGGCTCAGTTGTTAAGCGTCTGCGTTTGGCTCAGGTCATGATCCCAGGGTCCTGGGATCGAGCCCTGTATCAGGCTCCCTGCTTGGTGAGCCTGCTTCTCCCTCTCCCTCTGCTGCTCCCCCTGCTTGTGCTCTCTTTCTGTCAAATAAATAAATAAAATCTTAAAAAAAAATGTATAGACTGACCATACAACACCTATACCTAATCAATTCAGCACACCAAACTGAATTTGAGACATATTAACAAAAATATTATTTTTCTGGTAAATGTTTTTCTTCTGCCTTCATTTCCTTTCACAGTTTTCTATATTATTTAATTATGCTCTTATATTCATTTTACTCTGTTCTTAACTGAATTAATTACTTTATAAAGATCCCTGAATGATGAATTTGTATGCTAATATCTTGTTCTTCTAGCACACAATATTATCCAAATACATTAGCCTGGTATTATTTACCTTTATGTTGAGAAAGATTGTATTGATGATATAATGTCAACTGAATGTTGATTCAACATGCCTGTATTCCTGACTTGATCTTTTTTGAGTGATATTTTCTGGACTTTTCCAGTATATTTTAAAAATGACAGTATTTAGAATGGTGCAAAAATCTAAATAACTGAGGTTGCTATTGTGGTACTTTAACATTTCCCAACAGGTTACATCTTCAGGTGCCCAAGGATAGGGACACAGTATAACTTCTTTTTCAGGGGCATTTGATTGCTCAGAACTTCTCAATGCCTCAGTTGTTTGGATAGGTTCAAATGTACATACTTTAAGGTTATTAAAGATAAGATGGCCTTTGAAACAAACTCACAGAAATTGAATGAGGTAACCAAAAATATGAATTAAATACATAGTCTGATCTCAGATGTCAGACTACTGAACTAAAAAAACAGGCTTATTATTCCTCAAATCAGATCTTAGTCATTATGAGAACAAGTTTAAAGTCACCTACAGTTTTCTGTATTTGTGTTCTATGCCCTCTGGAGATAGCTAGAATTCTATATAGAATTAAGACTTAAAGAAGAAACTAATCAGGTACCTAATATTTGTTAGAGTTTTGATGGGGACTTCAGCAAAAGTAATTTTATGCAATTCTAATAATAAATTTGTAAAATAAATAATACCTTATATTCCAACCAAAAAAAAAAAACTTTAAGTTTCAGAGACATGATTTGTCCCATATAATAGGGAGGCTCTGAATTTTCTTATTGCAAATCAAGTGTTGTTAGTGTAATGCCTCATGGATTTTCAATTGCTAAGAGAAATATAAAGATACACACACACACATATTATATGCCCATCACTGTTTTAAATGTTTTTTACATGGGCAATCATATCTTTCAAATGAGGACTCTGTGGTCCAGAGAGATTAAACAACTAAGAGGATTCAACAGCTAGAAAAAATATTGAGACCTTGAGTATTTGGCTCTAGGTATGTGTTGTTATTAGCCACACTTTCTTACCTGCTTTCTGTAAAGCATTTTTTTTAAAGATTTTATTTATTTATTTAACAGAGAGAGACACAGTGAGAGAGGGAGCACAAGTGGGGGGAGTGGGAGAGGGAGGCACAGGCTTCCCGCTGAGCAAGGAGCCCAATGCGGGGGTCGATCCCAGGACCCCGGGATCATGACCTGAGCCGAAGGCAGACACTTAACGATTGAGCCACCCAGGTGCCCCTCTGTAAAGCATTTTGAGTGGGTACTCATCTCACTTTTCTTTAAATATATGATTATTGTTATATATAAAGTCATGAATGAGAGCATGATAGAGAGTCTCCCTTCTTCGTCCTTTGAAGATGTATCCTAGAGTAACTGAGGTTTATTTTTCCTCTTATTCTTTTTTGCATTATTCTAGTTATGATGATAGCATAATATCAGTGTTTCAGTAGTACACTCTTTTAGATTTATTATTAGTTAAGTGTCAGATTGATCTCTTTTGTTAACTTTTAAGATAATCTGACCAGATGGCATTAAGAATCCATTAATTAAATTAGGAGTTATAATAAAGATATACAATATTTTTTATCCTTGGGAAGGCTTAACATTTCATTCCCTTTCTTCTATTTGTGTTCCATAATCCCAAATATCATGAATAATTACATGCAGTTATTAAAGAAAAACTCTGTTGAGATGGAAATTCTACCAGATGCTGTTATAATCACTGTTTCTTACAGTTTAAATTTTAGCAATTGTTTGAAGACAAATTAAAAGGAAATGGACTTTTTAAAAAAAATTGAAGCTATTGTTACATGTTATATTTGTGTTCAGATATCTAGTATTATCTGCCAACTGTTTTTCTTTAATCTTCATACATGGTAGATAGGGATAACTCTAAACAAAATCAGTTTTGGTCGTTATTCTTAATGACTAACCAGAAACATCTGAAATATTTGATTAGACTCTGGCATGGAAATGTTGTTCTGTCATAATAAAAATACTCTTTAATAACAAATAATATAGTAATTTCATGAACAAAACAACCAAAATAACTCATCAGATGACATTCCTACCTTAACCTTTCTTACCTAGGTCTTGAGATTGTCATAATGACTTAGTTGCTAAATGCTAATTCTTCCAATTTGTTCTGGAGATTCTTATACTTTATAGTATCTCAGACTCACCTGCAGATGATGTTAAAAAATAGAAGTTCTTAGGTCTCACTAGCAGAAATTCTGAATTAGTAGGACTGGGGTAGGGTCCAGGATGTTCATTTTCAACTGACATCCCCTTCTGCTCTTGGTGCTTTTCTAATGCAGGTAATCCACAATCCTTGTGTTGAGAAAAAGTACATGGGATCATGGGAATAGCTGTGAATCAGAGGTACACAGGGAGTGATTTCAACATTTGCATGCCAGAGCACATGGATACCTTCATAGAATTTCACATCAGATTTCTGCAGCACAATCACTTCTCGGCCTTTTGGCTAAGATCAAGTGCAGATTTCTGCAGCACATCTCTAACTGAGAACCATTTGACCCGTGCAATTGAAGTCACACATGACCATCATCAGAAACAAACTCTTTTCCCCCCTTCTTTTCCTTTCCCTTCCCTTCCCTCCCATCCCCATCTTTTTTTTTTTTTTAAGGACTGTTGTTTAACTGTGCCTCACTGCTGCTTTATGTGTGTATGTGTGAGGTTCTAGAGAACACACTAAAATTCCCATGCTTATATAAACAATGATTGATGGTAGAATTGACAGGATCTTGAATGCTGCTTTTTCTCAGATTTGGCACAATACTTATAGAAGACAAGTGTCCTTTTCTTTGTCATTAATTAGGAGAATAGTCAGTGCAGTATTAATATTCAAGATAGTCAATTCATGGGATGAAGTTTTCAGGCAGCAAAGATTATAACAAAATTATGAATCTACTCTCCAACTCCTACCCTCCCCACTAGTGAAACTGCAATATGAATGGAAAAGGGCACCTATTCTCATTATGATCTTTAGACTGTCATCATCAGGGCTAATTCTAATGTCACACTATGGATGATGAGTAGTTGAAATCCAATTTGAATGCATAATACCATGTTTAATTTACACTACCACCTGTCAATAAGAAATAGACTAAAGCATATCTTCTGAGCTATCCATAGGGAATATTCAATTATAATTAACCTTCCTATTTTTGTTAAATCTTTGTCCTGAAATGGATTGTTTGTGCCATTTCTTATTCTTGTAACAATCTGTCACTAGAAAGGATTTGAATTTTAATCTAATATTCTGTGAGAAATACAATAGAGGATGTTTCTTTTAATCTCCTCTGTACTGCTATTGCTTGTCTATTTCATTTCTTTTCCATAGGTTAATTATGACTACAGTTGTAATCTTTGTGCAGGTGCAGGATACTCTGGAAGGCTGTGGAAAATGATTTTCCACAAACCATATTGGATACAATATATGGCAAATGGGAAATTTCATTTTTTCTAACTTAGTATTAATGAGAGGAAAAGAATAATTTTAGTTTAAATGATGCAATTTAGAGCATATGAATTCATGCTATCATGTGGGTAACTTTATAAAATCACTTTTAAGCAATAATTAACTGCTATTTATAACCTAAAAACCGTAATAATTTAGATGTTACCTCTAAAAATATGAAATTGAGAAAATAGCCTTTGCAGAAAATTAGACACTCTAGTAATGTATCTTCATTTGAGTAAGTTTACTGGAGTTGAAAATGTTACTTATGTTTCTTTACTCTTTCCCATCACAATTTGAAAATTAATGAAGCAAGAGCACTTTCCCACCCTCCGTATTTTAGAGGTAGGTACAAGTTCATCATGATTCTCCAGTCATGAGGGAGCAAGGACTGAGAGATTGGAGGCCGTGCTTACATGTTAAGCAGCACTTTCTTCATAGGTTCAGTGGAGGAGGTGAGTATGAGCAACTCTTTTGCAGACAGTAGGCTGGATTTTACAAGCAGCCAGGTTTTACAGACACAGGCATAACCACATCCTTGCTCTGACACTGTGTATACTTGAGCAAGCTACTGTACTTTTCTTAGCCTTAGTTATATTGATTCTTAAAAGTAAAGTAGGCATAATAATACCAAGCACAGAGAATGGTGTAAGTCTTAAACGGAATTCATGGACCTAGTGCCAAGGAAGCACCCAGAAAAAGACAGCTAATATTTTACTTCTACATTACAAATACTTAAATTCTAATTCCATAAAATGATGGATCAATTCTTTTCAGTGTTTTTTAAGGGGCAAGAGGAAGAGAAAGAGGAATTTGGAATTCTTTCCACTTCTGACATTTAGTTAGCCATACATGTTCTTTTCTTTCCCGCCCGCCCTCCCTCCCTCTCTCCCTCCCCCTCTTCTTTCCTTCCTTCCCCTCTCTTCCTTTCTTCCTTCTTTCCTTCTTTCCTTCCTTCCTTCTTTCCTGCCATCCATTCGTCCGTCCATCCATCCATCCATCATCTCATTAAATCCATGCAATCCAAAGAGAGAAAGTCCAACATAAACCTGAGTTAAAAGGAAGGATCCAGAAGCTGGACTGACCCAAAATTCATTCAGGAAGTATAAAACCAAACATCAAAAAATAGTTGGTATTATTTATGTATTTAAAAATAAGTTATTAAAAATCACTAAAACAGCAACTAGAAATAGTATATAACTAATGCAAGCTCAGTATGATTATTTTAAAAAATACTTTTGATAAGGTGAGTCTTTAAAATGCAAATTTCACTCTCCTTAGGGAAAAGAATGCCCAAATGAAAATAATGAGACAACTGATGATCTCTGTTTTCTTCTCAAAAGAAAAGGGAATATCTTCATGCTTCTATAGACATTTGTTTTGAATGTGTACTTATTACGAGAAGAATTTGAATGGTGCAGCACTTTTATAAAAGTAAATAAGTAAATGAATAAGTGAATGTGATACTAAAATGACAAATTTCGTCAAGCAAAAATGGAAACTTTGCAATACCTAAAAAGTGACAGAGTAGAAGTGTGTGTGCTTTCAGCATATCCTCTGAGCCAGCTAGCTTGTGATTCCATGATGGCTCTGCTGCTTAGGGATTACTGCCTGTATCTCAGTTTCTGATCTGTAAAATGTGAACAAATAATACTTCTTTATTCTTAGGTTTGTTATGAGAATTTAATGTTTCTTATTTGTAAAACATTTAAAGCAGCAACTGGTACATAATAAATGCTATGTTGGTAACAATGAAAGAAATACATTTATCTTTTTTTTTAAAGATTTTATTTATTTATTTTAGAGAGAGAATGAGAGAGAGCACATGAGAGGGGGGAGGGTCAGAGGGAGAAGCAGACTCCCTGCCGAGCAGGGAGCCCAATGCGGGACTCGATCCAGGGACTCCAGGATCATGACCTGAGCCGAAGGCAGTCGCTTAACCAACTGAGCCACCCAGGCGCCCATACATTTACCTTTATACTATATTTTCCTTCAAATGAAGCAAAAATAATCTTTTTTTCTCTATTACACAAACCTGTATCTTCATACTCAAAGAGCAAAAATTGTCATTTGGCTCTATTTCAAGACATGAAAAATGACCATAGGTGATCTCTATACGTAATTTCTTTTTTAATCTTCATAAAAACTCTATAAAGCATGTACTCTGATCCCCATTTTACATATCAGGAATGTGTGACTGATTAGTAAAACATTTTGTTCTAGATATTGCCTAGTCATAGTCAAGTGTGGCATATCACCTTTTGCCTTGAGGCTACATTTTAGTGATTACAGGTGAATTTCTACCCCCAGATTTAGCAATTCTGAGGATTAAGTTCATAAAAGGGAGCTTCACTTTCCAAGGAGAAGTTAATTCCCCTAATGCGTCTCCTAAAATGACAGGTGTGACTTCACCCCACTACCTACAATGGCTGTGCTGGCCACACATGATCTGTTTCTATGTTTCTATTCCCCTGGAAGCTCAAACTACCATTCCCACATTATATTCACATAATGGGTGTACAACATAAGGCAGTTAGATGTTAGGTATGTATATTAAATCAATAAAAGGCATACATATATCAATTTTCTACCAATAACAATCAAAGGAGATAAAAATGAAAGATGCCTTGAGTTTCCTGAGATCTTTTTCAACCATTTGTGAGGTTTTTAGTGTCATTTGTTTTTTCTTGTTTTTAATTTTGAGGAGAGGTTTCAATGTTTCCCTTTATATCATTGTACACTGATTTTTTTAACATTATTTTGTTATGTTAATCACCATACATTACATCATTAGTTTTTGATGTAGTGTTCCATGACACTGAATTTTTTTTTTTAAGATTTTATTTATTTATTTGAGAGAGAGAGAATGAGAGAGAGCACATGAGAGGGGGGAGGGCCAGAGGGAGAAGCAGACTCCCTGCCGAGCAGGGAGGCCGATGTGGGACTCGATCCAGGGACTCCAGGATCATGACCCGAGCCGAAGGCAGTCGCTTAACCAACTGAGCCACCCAGGTGCCCATGATGACACTGAATTTTTGTCACATATCTTAACCTTCTTTCTTCAAAGTGCTCCTTTAAGGCAACATGCGGTTTTCATTTTGAGTAGCTAATTTATTCATCAGTATTACCTGTAGTAACTTGTACCAGACAAGCTGCACATAGAAGGAAGCAGACAGACCCTTCTGTTCTCAAGGTGATTCATATTTATTGAAGCTAACCTGTTTCTATCCATGTTCACTTTTCTTAAACCTGCCACACAGCAAAAGAAGATATCCCACTACTTTTTTCTTTCTTTCTTTCTTTCTTTCTTTCTTTCTTTCTTTCTTTCTTTCTT
>NW_023270231.1:10040551-10172614 GCF_011800145.1 Mirounga leonina
CTTTCTTTCTTTCTTTCTTTCTTTCTTTCTTTCTTTCTTCTTTCTTTTTCTTTCTTCTTCTCCCCTCTTTTTATGACTGGTAGGAACATTTCAGCTTCTTAATCAGAAACAACAAGTATAAAATACTAACAATATGCATTTCTTGATGAAGTTAGCAATAGGGGAAAATCAAACACATATTCTACACATAGAATGCAGGTTACAGGATAATTTAATTCAGTTATTCTGAGGCTAAGTCAAATATTTTTTTAATATTTACTACATAGCATGTAATACGCATTTAAAGAATTAATGATTTGTGATAATAAAGGCCATAATAATGAATGTGAATTAAGCTTCTTAACAGTTGCTTACTGTATTAACTTAATTTTCAGGGATTGGACGTTACCTATATATGGTATTAATGGATAAATGCAATGTTTACGAAAAATAAAATTTGAAAATATAGTAGTATATCAATTTAAGCAAGTTTATTCATTTTATATGAAAAGCTCAACTTTTTATTAACTTTTAAACATTCAATAATTTTTTTTAAAGATTTTATTTATTTGACAGAGAGAGCACAAGCAGAGGGAGAGAGAGGGAGAAGCAGGCTCCCTGCTGAGCAAGGAGCCTGATGCGGGGCTCGTTGCAGGGCTCGATCCCAGGACCCTGGGATCATGACCCAGGCCGAAGGCAGCCACTTAACTGACTGAGCCACCCAGGTGTCCCTAAACATTCAATAATTTTTAAACAAATATATCTACATTAGATAAAATTTAATAGAACCACTTTAAGTATTTTAAGTACTTGAAAAACTGGTTTTGTGTTATTTTCCTATAATTCAATGGAGGTTCCAAATGAACATTTGAAATAGAATATTTAGCATAATTTGTAAAATTCTATAACTAGGAAATCAAAAGGAAAGAATACTGAGTTGTGTGTGGTAATTATAATAGGAAATTACTTCCAGTGCTATAGAATTCAATAATTTCCTAGTCACCTTTCACTATTACTTCAAAGTAAAAGAACCAGATATAATTCAGAAAGCTTTCTTACAAATTGAATCCATTAGTCTGTTTACTAAAGTTTAAACAATAGAAGGATACTTGTATTAAGGGTTCTTATATCATTTTAAACCTAATATGACATTCTATATACAAAATAGAATATTAATTCTTAACCTCCGATTTATTAAACCCTTTGGACTCACAGCCTTTCATCTTAGAAAATGTCTATAATTTGCCCATTTGCTCAGGGCAAAAGTATAGATTATCTTTGATTTCTCTTATCCACTTACTATTGTATGCTGTATAGATTCTATTTTCAAATTATATGCTAGATCTTACTTCTCGTCATCTGCAGAGCTATAGTGCTAGTTCACTCCACCATCATCACATCTGGCAGAGAGTATTGCAGTAACATCAAAACTCATTTCCCTACTTTTGGCTTTAGCTCCTTATATCTATTTTCCACAGAATAGCTAGGATGATCCTTAAATTTATTTTAAAAAATCATGTTTCTTCTCAAAACCTATCCTATAGCTCTCTATTTTAATTAAAATAAAATCTAGATTCCTTATTATGGCATACAAGGGCCTACATTATATAATCTCTCCTAGATCTGTGGATACTTGTTTTTTATTGTTATGTTAATCACCATACATTACATCATCAGTTTTTGATGTAGTGTTCCATGATTCATTGTTTGTGCATAACACCCGGTGCTCCCTGCAGAACGTGCCCTCTTTAATACCCATCACCAGGCTAACCCATCCCCCACCCCCCTCCCCTTTAGAACCCTCAGTTTGTTTCTCAGAGTCCATCGTCTCTCATGGTTCATCTCCCCCTCCAATTTTCCCCCCTTCATTCTTCCCCTCCTGCTATCTTCTTTTTTTTTTTTTTCTTAACATATATTGCATTATTTGTTTCAGAGGTACAGATCTGTGATTCAACAGTCTTGCACAATTCACAGCGCTCACCATAGCACATACGCTCCCCGGTGTCTATCACCCAGCCACCCCATCCCTCCCACCCCACCCCCCCACTCCAGCAACCCTCAGTTTGTTTCCTGAAATTAAGAATTCCTCATATCAGCGAGGTCATATGATACATGTCTTTCTCTGATTGACTTATTTCACTCAGCATAACACCCTCCAGTTCCATCCACGCCGTTGCAAATGGCAAGATCTCATTCCTTTTGATGGCTGCATAATATTCCATTGTATATATATACCACCTCTCTGGATACTTCTTAACTTTACCCTTTACACTACACCCATATTTTAGGTTAATTCTCATCTCAGGGCCCCCATATGCACAATTCCACCCTGACTGATGCCCTTCCCCATTTTTTCATAACTTACTGTTTCAGTACGTTCAGGTCTCAGTCGGTTAAGCATCTGCCTTCAGCTCAGGTCATGATCCTGGAGTCCTGGGATCGAGTCCCACGTCAGGCTCTCTGCTCAGTGGGGAGTCTGTTTCTCCCTCTCTCCATTCATGCTCTCTGTCTTTCTAAAAAAAATAAATAAATAAAATATTTTAAAATATCATCTCTACAGAGGGACTGTCCCTGCCCATCATTTCTAAAGGTATGCCAGTAAACTGGCTCTCAGAAAAAGCAAAGCAGCTCTGATTTGTAGCCTTTGCCATTCCCATGGTATATTACTCCCCTGCCCCTCACCCACCCCCATGACTGATTTCAAATTACCAATGGTTTAAAAACTTACTTGCAAAATTCCTGAATATTTCACAATAAGCTCTCCATCGAACCACTGCAGGCTGACTCCAGAATAACACTGAATCTGAAATAGTCAACTGTCTTGCTATCCTCACCTATTCTCTATTCTCTATCTTCTACCTTACTTAATTTTTCTCTTATTTGTATTACCTGAAATTATGAGTTTGTTTGGCTATTTTCTGCTTCTCCTCAAGAATATAAATGACATTAGAACAGGAAACTTTTGTCTTTTTTGCTACTGTATTCTTAACTTCCAGAATAATCCCTGGGACACAGTAGAGTCTATAATGATTTGATGAGCAAATGAATAAATAAACGAGTCAAGTCTATGTGCTATCCTCCTTGCTCCCTAAGAAGCTGGAGCTAGGAACTCATGCCTTTGAATTCTTAATGGCATTGTCTACTTTTTGCCCTCTACAAGTAAGAGATAATCGGGAAAAGACATCCTGTTTTTTAAGGGGGCAGAGAAGGAAGGAAGTTTAATCCTTACTTAGACTTGAAATAAACTCATGTGAAAACTCTGTTATACAGATAAAATCACTATAACTTTTTGAGCATTTTATTTTTGCATATGATTGAAAGACTGCCAAGATGTCTTGGTATTTAGACTTGTATGATGTAATCCAATTTTCATTACTTAAAGTCTACCAATAGATCATACTTGCTCAATTAAATCCAATGATAATTAGTTTATTATGTCCATAATTATCTTCTTTGTAGTAGTTACATAGAGAATCTCCTTAACAAAATAAAGGACATTTTAAAATCATTTTCTGCAAAGCCAACCCCAGTTTGACAATAGGTTTTATTGCTTTTGAATACCTTCTGCCGTAATAAAGCCAAATGGATTTTTCCATTAATGCAAACTACTCACATAATACCAGCAGGGTAAAATGGTGATTCTAAAGAGAGAGTAAATAATCACTGACTCAATGTCCCCATTTAAGAACTAAAACAATTATGTTTTCCTGTCTCTCTCCTGAGGCCATTGAATGATCTATTTGATATATTTGGAATTAATTGTAGGTAAGGAAAAAAATGTTATGAGTATATGAGATATCCAACCTTGTTTCATTAAGCACCACCTGTTTGAAAGAGTGTTTTTGGCAATTTACTCTACCTTCATGAATTGACAACTTTGAGACCTAGAGAATTCTGTTCTGAAACGTGCTCTTTAGTGACATAAAAACATCCAGCTGTATGATATGTGCTCATCCTGCCTCAAGATGATGACCCTTCTAGGGGCATTTGAAACTTGGCTAGTTCTTTGCTATGTTGGACATTTTGAAATTGGCAAGTATATTAAACTGTTACCCAGATTTTTTTCGCTTCACTGCCCCTAAACAATAAAATTGGCATAAGATTCTATTCTCAAGAAAATGATCCAACAGTGTTTTCTTAGTCCCAATATGCTGTTGCCTTAATAACATTATCACTAACATAACTTCCTACTTGTTCTATAAATACAGAAATATAAATCCTTTTTCAACCACTGAAATTCAGGATAGTTTAGAAACACTGTATGCTATTGAGTATTGTGTGTGTATTTTTTATGAGAAATAAGTCATTCATGCCTCAACTTACACATTTTAGAAGTGAGCATGTCTACTCTCTACCCCAAATATACTTTGACATGTAGTAGTCACATTTTGGTGCCTATAATGAGTCACAGAAAAATTTGCAAGATAAGTCTCTCCATATTTATATCTGCCAAAAAGAGAATTTTGTTTATAAAATCTCATCATGGAAACTCAGGGTAAATCCAGCTTCAAACAGAGGATAAGGTTTCCTTCACTACAGGGATTCAGAAGCTGCTACTTCCACATTTACACAAAATAAACTACAGGCAAGTCAGAATTGCAATCCAAGCAGTGACCTCTATCTGAGCCCTCATAAACCAGATAATTCGCCTCTGCCCCAAGCAGGCTACATACTATGGAGATATTAGATGCTGACTGCATGCAGATCTTCTCAGTAAATCTACTCATAGCTGTGACTCCCCTCTCTAGAAAGAGAAATGCTCAGTGGAAATATAAACAAAGCCATCTTGGATTTCCTAAAAATCAGTTTCCTTTATAGAACTATCTGCTCACATGACAGCTTTTAAATATTGGTGCTCAAATTAAGGTTTCCTGGCTAGAGGTTGAAAGCTGATATTCATATCTAGTCTGAAGGTATTATGGTAGTTTTCTTTTTTCTCCTAACAAATTGAAAACATATTTACTGTGTCAAAATATTTCTAATCAATAGATACTATCTTAATTGTATAATGTACTAGCAGAGATAATTACTTCTAAGCAGCATTTTGGATAAGTCAGTAGTGGAATTATGAATAGGACGATAGTTTATTAAATCTGTATATGAAGTATGCATACTCATTCAGCAAATTCATTTTCTAGCCACATAGAAGCGCTTATATTTCAGCATTGTATCAATACTTCTTTTTAATAAAAAGCTTTCTTATTTACTGAGCATTCTAATTTAACAGATTCTTTGTGCTTTTTTTGTTTATAAATTTAAAAAATTGTTGGCATTTTTTAACAGGAAAGCTATAAAGTCATTTTGATTTATAATCTATAGACTGAAGTAATGTCAATCAGGTTACATATGAAGGGGATTCACTAGACTCTAAATTCTTTGAGAGGACTAACCATGTCTTCTTCGTAACACTTGTGAAGTGTTTTCCCTTCTGCTTTTCTACCTATTGGGGACAGTACATAAGCAAAGAACTGTATAGTCAATGAATTTTTGAAGTGTGAATGGAGGGTTATGGTTAATTGTGACTTGTGTCTGAAATTTGATCAGCCTTGCAAATTTGGATTCCATGTGATGGTGTTAGAGAGATCCTGCCAATTTGGAAGTCAAGTAAAATGAATAAATATCAGTTGATAAAGTGGACAAATCCTTCACAAATTAAAGTGGGACTGTAACTAAAGCCAGATGAATGAACATTGGATACACATGTGTATAGCAAAAGCCAGTTGGAACTTGAAGTTGAATGTCTTACAACCCAGCTTGGCCAGTGTGGTCAACACAGACCATCAATTCAAAACAACCAATGCCAGATCCTGTTAGTTTTAAAAAGATCATGCCTCCCAATAATGTGAAAATAATCTCACTGGTAAATTTAACTCTATTTGAATTATATCATTTGCTTCCTCAGATTTGAATATTGGTTTAAATAATATAATTGTGTATCTAAAATGAGTATTAATATTTTTTAATGAAGACATTCACTTGGTACATACTACGCTGTGGCGCTAGGCTGAAATACCACAGATATGAATAATTTTTAATTCACTATAGGAAAATTTGCAGCACAATCTATGAGCCCAAATATAGAGATGTTTTGAATGAAATCATTATTTATCTAAAGTCTAATAGTTTAGATAACTAAGGAACAAGAATAGGCTTACTATGAACAACTCAAGCTGATGGCAAAGTTTCTAGTTATATCCATCAGATTTGGTCTTAAGAGATTAATATGCTCTTTTAAAAAAAAAGTAAAGCTGAAAAAGAGGAATAATTATATAGATCTGTAGTTGGGGGAAAAGACAAAACTGGAGGAGGGAGCAGCATTATCAGTATTAGAATCACCTGTGGAGCTTTTCCAAAGGATTATCTCCTTGGGTTTTCCTTCTTCAGATATGAATCAAAAGATTTGGTATGGACCCAAAGAGAGATATTTTGAGAAAGTGATTCTGTTATTTCCTTTCCTCCTTCAACTTAAGTAACAATTCTTCAACTAGGGGATGATGATGATAATAGTAACAATTATAGTAATAAGATACTAATAACTGATTGATGTAAAGAAGGCTTCTGATTGTTTGTTCAGATAGTTTTTCTATAACATTTTCCAAAGTAGCATATCATGGAATAATGTTCCAAGGTATATTAATAAGACTATCTCTCAAAAAAAGAGAGAGAGATAGTGATAAAGTACCATATTCAAATCAACTTTGGTAATACATATTAAACAAAATTAACCAGTTTCTTTTTTGTACTACTTCGCAGAGTCTTTTATATGCAGATGTGTATTGTGATCCTCTAAAGCAAAGACATAGTAAACAACATATACCAAAATTATTTGGCCAGAATATATCATTTTCTACCCCTTACTCTCATTATTAATATATTTCAGAATGATGTAAATTAAGATGGTTTGGACATACATTTATTTAACTTATATTATTTCAACATGTATACTTAGGTTAATATTTTATGTGTGTAGTATATACTGTTTTGTAAGCCTTCAAAGATAGTTACCTTGAGCTTGAGGATAAATCTTCAATACTTGAATGTAATAGATAGGTGTACTTTTACAAATCATTTTTAAATAGTCTAGAAAAAAAGGCAGCAAGAAGCAAAGCATCTGATAATTGGAACAAAAACAGCAGTTAGTAAATTATTACAAATTACTGGTCATTCTTCGAGTTGGTTTCTCTGAAGCTTGTATTTTTATCTCAATAACTTAGTGGTGCAAAATCAGAAGAGACTGAGAAGGAGGCAGATTACATGGAAAACTAACATGGGGCTATCTGAGAAAGTCGGAAAGGAGAGAGAAAAGTAAATAGTTTCTATGAGAACATGGAGATAGAGATTGACAGTGACCTTGATTAGAGCATCTCAGTGTATTAGGAGGGAAATAAACCAGATTAGAACAAGAGGAGTAGAAACAGCAAAATGACAACTTTTTTTTTTTCAGAATTCTCTTTAAATACCTTTGTAAATAAACACAGTTCAGTAAGAGTATATAGGGATTTGAGAGTCAGATAGGAAGGAGCCACCAAAATGTTGAGGACAAGACATTAAGTTTTCTAGTTTACTCTGAGAAATTTTTTTAGAAGTACAAAATGGACTATATCTTGGTCAATATTCCATAGCTTTTGCTTTATTTATCGTATATGTATATATATAAATTTATAATTTAAAATATTTATAAATATTTATGTATTTAAATATATGTTATATTAAATATATTTATAAATATTTATATAGCTATAAATATTTATATATTCAAATATGTGATATATTAAATATATAAATATATGTAAATTACTTTTATATATGTAAAATGAATAAAGTAACAGCTATGGAATGTATTTTTGTGTATATGTGCATATGCCAAAATATTATGCTCCCCAAATGCATTTTTAACATCTTTGTTGAAACACTTCACTTTTATGAAGAAGGTTGTTCTCAGAAATCAGCAGTAAACCATGAATAAGAAAGGCAACACTGAAGAGGAAAGAGAAAGAATAGTGAAGAGGCAACTTTGGAAAGCACCGTTTGAATTGGACTATGGGTGGGCCAGGAAATCTCTCTGTCACTCAGTTTCATCTACTAAATGGGGATAATAATTGTACCATGTTGATAGGATTATTTTGAAGATTCACCATGTTAATACATGTAAAGTCCTTGGAATAGTTTCTATCTTATAAACACTGATCAATAAATGTTAGTTACTATTGGGGTGCCTGGGCAGTAGTTTGGATGTCTGACTCTTGATCTTGGCTCAGGTCTTGATCTCAAGGTCGTGAGTTCAAGCCCCACATTGGGCTCCTCACTGGGTGTAGAGCCTAGTTAAAAAAAAAAAAAGAGGTTAGTTACTATTAACTGCTGTAATTGTTATTGTTGCTATTCTTATAACTATTCTACTATGGGTAACAGACTCAACAAACAAATATGTAAATAACATAATTTCAAAAAGGGATAAAAATCACAAAAAATAATAATAGGACAGAAAATAGAAGAGTATAGAAGGCTACTTTAGTGATGGTGATGTGGTCAAATGATTTGAAGCAGAATTATTTTCATAAACATGATATACAGATTTACCTAACATTATATAACAACTCTAAATATAGATTTATAAATCATTCTGGAGTAAAATATAACATAATTTAAAAAATACAGCTTTACACTCAATGTGTCTATATATTTATATGATATTCTGATATGCCCTTACATATAGTTAGTACAGATTCTGAATAGTAATTTCAACAGGAATTAAAATGTTGAAGAGTTTTAAATGAACATGTTAGCTATCCATAAAAGTGTGGAAAGAGAATTGTTTCAATTTTATTAGAGTATTGATGAAAATGGAACAATGAAGTTAGCCGAGCTATACGGAATTAAAGTGTTTAGTGTACTAGTCATAAACTCATGTAAGGAGCTCATCTTTTTATCATATTAGTAGGTACAAGTGAAAATATACTTACTTTCTCAGTCTAACATGTTCCAGATAGACTCAGACTAAATTTGTGTTTATGCAGTGCAAAGTTTAATTGAATTCCTCATATTCAGGCATTTTGTGGCCAGATACACAACAACAAAATAATTCCTGCCTTTTAACAGTTTTGAGGTTTGGATTCACTGGTTTTGTTTTCTAAGTTCATCTAGTTGATTATTTTTTAAACGGCTGTATCTAACATAGATTCATTCTGAATAGTCAGAAAATAATTTATAAACCACAGCACTTTATTTTTAATATTTAGGAAATGTGAGCATGATAATAGTGGACATAGTCATCTGTAGTCTAAGAAATCTATCCTACAAGGAGCAGGCTGATAATACTTAGAAATACAAATGTTAAATCAGAATAAAAGTGTCTCAGCAGTTTAATTTGGAAATGTGTATGTGTAGGTTATTTCTTCTTTTTATAAATAACTGACTGTTTTGATGGTTTTAAGACACAGTTGTGTAATAATTGCATGTCTATAATGATTGAAAACATGAGTAAAACAAAATCTATGCAGGTAGGGGCAGTCCCCCGAACCCAGAGTAAATTGCACATTCTGTCATGTCTGATTGCTTAAAAGTACAAAAGGCAAAATCAAAAATAGACTCCACAAATCACTCATACTTAGAAAAATTTGAAATTAAATCATAGTAAGTAAATATTACTAGAATAGTCTCATAGTTTTCATAAACATAGAATCAACAGTGCATGTATGCTTGCTTTATTAGCTCCTATTGATTGACACCTTACAAAAATCTAAAAGAGTTATCAGTCAATAAAATTTAACACTGCACTATAAGTTTGTGCTACAAAGAATTTTAAGAAATAATCTGTGACTTCAAGGAGTTTATTGTCAATTTAAAATGAAATTTTAGTATTCAGTATTATATGAAAGCAATTTACAGAATCAATACAATTCTTACCAAAATTCCAATGGCATTTTTCACAAAAATAGAACCAACAATCCTAAAATGTGTATAGGACCAGAAAAGACTCTGAGTAGCCAAGGCAATCTGGAAAAAGAACAAAGCTGGAGGCATCATGGTCCTTGGTTTCAAATTAAATTACAAAACTACAGCAATTAAAACAGTATGGCACTGGTATAAAAAGAGGCACATAGGTCAGTGGGACAGACTAGAGAGTCCGGATATAAACCCATGTATACATGGTTAATTAATTAATGACAAAGGGCCAAGAACATAAATGGGGAAAGGACAATCCCTCCAGTAAATGGTGGTGGGAAAAATTGGACAGCCACATGCAAAAGAATGAAACTTAACAACCATTTTGCACCATGCACAAAAATTAACTCAAAATGGATTAAAGATTAAATATAAGATTTGAAACCATAAGACTCCTAGAAGAAAACATTGGTGGTAAACTTTTGGCATAGGTCTTAGTGATGATTTTTTGAATCTGACACCAAAAGTAAAAGCAATAGAAAGCAAAAGTAAACAAGTGGCCTACGTCAAACTAAAAAGTTTCTGCACAGCAAAGGAAACCATCAAACCAAAATGGCAATCTACTGAGTGGGAGAAAATATTTGCAGATAATATAACTGATAAGAAGCTAGTATCCAAAATATATAAAGAGTTCACACAAAAAACCCAAACATTCTGATTTAAAAATAAGCAGAAGATATGAATATACATTTTCCCAAAGAAGACATATAAATGACCATAGACACATTAAAAGATGCCCAATATCACTAATCATCAGGGGAATGCAGATCAAAATCACAATGAAATAGCACCTCACACCTGTTAGAATGTTTATCATCAGAAAGACAAGAAATAACAAGTGTTGGCAAGGACGTGGAGAAGAGGGAATCCTAATATACTGTTGGCGGGAATGTAAATTGGTGCAGCCAGTATGGTCTCTCAAAAAACTAAAAATAGTACTACCATATGATCCAGCAATTTCACTTTTAGGTATTTATCTGAAGAAAATGAAAACACTAACTCAAAAAGATATATGCACCCCTATGTTCATTGCAGGATTATTTACAATAACCTAGATATGGAACCAACTCAGCATCCACCAGTAGATGAACACGTAAAGAAATTGTGTGTGTGTGTGTATACCTGTACACACACACACACACACACACACTGGAATATTATTCAGCCTATAAAAAGAATGAAATCTTGCCACTTTTAGCAACATTGTTGCCATTTGCAACAACATGGATGGATCTTCAGGGTATTATGCTAAGTGGAATGAGTCAGACAAATATGGATAACCATATGATTTCTTTTATATGTAGAATCTTAAAAAAATGTTCATATACAGGAAACAGATTAGTTGCTGCTAGAAGCAGGGAAGATAGTGTTGGGTGTAGGAGAAATGGGTGAAGGGGGTCAAAAGGTAAAAAATTCAAACAAATAAATATTATGTCTTGATTACCTAAAATAAAATAAATACAATTTTAATCTTTAACATTACATGAATGCTTTTTAAGTGAACAGAGTATGACATTGGGCTAATTAAAAAAATAATTATCATGATTGAATGCTTTAGAACTATAGCAGCAGTGTTCTAGAAATGGAAGAGACAATGTCTGTACAAATATGTATATGGACATAAGCTTATGTTCTCAGAACATTACTAATATTTAGAGTTGAAGTCCAAAGGCATACAATATGGTATTTTGGACTCTGTTAAAAACATCTCCCTTATATTGTGATGATTAAAGAAATTCAGGCATAAAATATAATCTTGTTTAATTTTACAAAATAAACATCTCTAATAATGTCACCCAAATAAGTTCAATTTTATGGAACAACATTAATGTTTTCTAATAAGGAAAATGCCACCTGTTGTGTTTTCAGAAGAAGAAAAAAAATATTTTTGGCTGAGGTCCTTTTCTTATATAAACTTGCTACGTGTGAACATATTCTAACAGTATATCCTGGTAGTGGAACCTGCATGACAGCATATTATGAAAAGAGATGAGCAATATTAAATGAATGAGAGCATATTGAAAAATTTTGCCTACAATTGCCTTGATCCTTTGCTAAAACGGAGTCTATCATCTATCAGTGGATTTCTCTTGTCCCTTTTATATTGGTATGGAGCTAATTCTTAGTGTATAACTTGACAAGATAAAGTAATGGGTCTAAACCTAATAGAAGATCCAACTCATGATCTAAAATAATTTATAGAATATAACTAGGAAGAAAGAGCATTCATTTAAAACTGAAACATCCAAATATGAGGTCAATAAGAAGTGTACCCTAAATATACTTAGGCCAAGAGAAAGCAGGAAGTAGAAGAATGGAGTTGAGTAGAATTTTTTAAAAAAAGAATTTCTGGAAATCACTGGATTCTAAGTGACTTTTGAAACAGGAACCACCTGAGTTCACATGGGATTGAGGTTCCTACAAAACCAGGCCGAGGAAAAAAATGTATTTAAAAGTATGGATGTAGCATTGAGGCTAGCTTTTTGCATAAACAATAGCATACTGATAAGAGTTGTTAAAGGGTGGGCGCCTGGGTGGCTCAGTTGGTTAAGCAACTGCCTTCGGCTCAGGTCATGATCCTGGAGTCCCAGTATCAAGTCCCACATTGGGCTCCCTGTTCAGCGGGGAGTCTGCTTCTCCCTCTGACCCTTCCCCCTCTCATGTGCTCTCTCTCTTTCTCTCAAATAAATAAAATCTTTAAAAAAAAAGAGTTGCTAAAGGGCATTATAGAGAAGAAAAATATGAATCAATTTGGAGAACTCAAAGAATGTAAATAGTAACTATAACAAGACTTTAATTTTTGGACATATGGAGCATGTTCACATGCATTGTCTGATTTGATGTACACAAAACCTTCTGAAACAGAATTAGGACTATCATTTCATCTTATTGATGAAAGCATTAATGCTCTTTCCTCTTCTGTAAAATGGAAATAAGAGTACCAATCTGCCTGGGCTCCTGTAAAAATTAAATGAGATTATGCATGTAAACAGTTTATCAGTGTGCTTGGTATCTTTTAGGTGTTCATTGAATTATTCTGATATTAAAAAGAAAAAGGTAGAGGGAGTTTAAATATGCTGCCCCATGGGTACATACTTAAAAAGCCTGCGACTTTTTATAAAGCCTTCTGACTTTTTTTACTTTTGACTTTTCTTCTACTGCTATTTTTATATAAAAGATGCCAGGCTTACAAAATGAGCTTTAATTATATTTAATGTGTATTTCTCAATTTGTAAATTTTATTTAAAAAAAAAGAGAACCCTCTTACTTTTTAATTTTTTTTAATCTTAAATTAATTTCTCCAAAGGAGAGGACTATCATATTTGTGAACTCAGAATAAATCCAGTCAATTCAGTCTTCTCCGATGATATAAGCCCTCTCCATTTCAGTCTGGTTGAGTCTCAGATCTGTAAGGCATATCTACAGCCATGGCAACTGTGGGAAGGAGGTATGTGGCACCTGGTGGTCATTATCTGTCCGTGCTGTTTTCTCTGAATTCTGTGTATCCTCATCTAATGAGCGGTACATAGGAGTGACTCTGATCCAGTTAGTGATCATGGGGCCTTTCCAGGGCTATAGGTTTTCTCAGCTGCTGCCAAGCATCTTTCAGAGAAGCACGGGAACATCTGAATACTCTGGCACCCCCAGCCTATGGCACAGGAACACTTTTAACTATCTCATGCTTCAGTGACACCCATGTCCACTACTGCCACATCCCTCTCTTCGTTTGCCACTGTAAATCTTTCCGCTATTTGTTTAACTACAGAGTGAAACACAATTTCTCCCTGCTCTCATGTCCCTAAAATTGCCTGCGGTTTCTGCTTTTTTTTCCTGTCACACTGGCTAGGACAAGGAGTAGGTAAGGGTGCAGGGTCCCTTCTAGAGAAACACAATGATATCGATCATGTTTCTGCAGTGAAGTAGAACACAATGCCCAGAAACAAACCTATAATAAAGTGATCAATTGTTGTTTGACAAAAACACCAAAACAATTTAATGAAGGAAAAGGCTGCCTTTTCAATAAATCATGCTGAAACTAGATACATATATGAAACATAAATAACTTCAACCCCCATTTCACTCTATAAACAAAAATTAATTTGAGATGTATTAAAAGGCTAAACATAGAAGAAAATATTGGAGACTATATTTAAGACTGTGGGGCTGGCAAAGATTTCTTAGGCTGAATGCAAAGAGGTCTAACCATTTAAAAAATGCACAAAATGAAATTTTCTTTATCAAAGTTAAATAACTTGCTAATAAAAAAAGTAAGACAAGGAAAGGCAAGCTATATACTGCTAAAAAACATTGGCAATATTTGCATCTGATAAAAGATTATATTCAGAATATATAATGATATTCATAACTGAATAATAAAAGATAACTCAATAAAACTGGACAAAAATTTGAGGAGACAGCATAAGAAGAAATGCACATATGACAAGATTTTCAACAGCCTTAGTCATTGGTGAAATGAAAATTAAAATCACGAGACACTGCTACATATACAACAGAAAGAGTAAAATTTTAAAGACTGGTAATGCCAAATATTTCTGTTGATGTGGAGCAACTGGAATCTCATACAATATCAATGTGTGTGTAATGGAGCAAAAACCACTTTGGAAAAATGCAGATTTCTTATACAATTAAACATACATCTCTCCTATAATACAGTGATTTCTACTTCTAGGAATTTACCCAAGATAAATGAAAATAAATATCTATAAAAATTCTCAGACGGTTCAAGGCAGGTTTGTGTATTTCTAATAATAAAACACTGTAATATAGCAAATATCCACAAACAGGAAAATGGATAAGAAATGTGTGATATATTCATACAATGGAATAGGACTCAACTGATACACATGACAACATGGATGATCTCAGATACATCATACTGAATGGAAGAAGTCTGATTCTAAAGATTCCATTACATAATGTTCAGGACTAGGAAAACTAATCACTATATTGGTGGTAACTAGAATAGTATTTTTTCTGATTGTGACAAACATTAATTGTAAAAAGCACAAAGTAACTAGGGTGATGAGATTGTTCTCTCAATTGGATGTAGTCCAAGGATGTATATACTTGCCAAAACAATTCAAACTCTGTACTTAATATCTGTGTCACTTGTTATATATGAATTATATCTCAAAAAATTGTGTGTAATTTAATTTCTTGAATTAAAAATGCCTTGAAAGAAAGTTTATGAGTCTGGATAGTCATAAAGTAGATGACTTTTGAATAAACCTTGGTGATATTCAGTGACTTATTTAGCTACCAAACTCCTGGTTGAGGGATGGCTGGGTAGCTCAGTTGGTTAAGCATCTGCCTTTGGCTCAGGTTATGATCTCAGGGTCCTGGGATCGAGTTCCTCATCGGACTCCTTGCTCACTGCCCCTCCCCCTGCTTGTGCTCTCTTTCTCTCTCTCTCTCTCTGTCAAATAAATAAATAATAATATTAAAAAAAAAAAACCTTTTAGTTGAAAAGCTGTTAGGACCTTTTCTTGACATTTATGCCCTAAAATTGTTCTATGGGTTTTACTGTTGTTATTGTTTGACCTATGGTTTTTTTTAAGGATAGTCCATGTAAAAGGAGAATTAGACTTTTTCTGTATAGCACAAGGGGTAGAAATAGAGTTGCTGGTTGGAAGTGATACAATAGTTGGAGAAGAGCAACTATATTAATTTAAACAGTAGTATTCAAAACTAAACCTAGAGGATTTATTTGGTCTCCAGAATTCCCTTTTTCTGGAGGGTTGTATCAATAGCTGCACGTTTTTCAGAGATGCTCTCTAGAAGGTTCTCATATTGCACAATACATGTAAATGAAAGAATACCCAGAAATATATAATGCTTGGGTATGGAAAAGCCATTTGGATATAGTTCTCTGTATTGAAAGTAAAGAGACTTTTTTTTTTTTCTTTCTATACCATTGGGGGATAGGCCATGGAATAGTGCCCAAGAATACTGAAATCACCATGATATTGAGATAGACTATGACTTCAATTTATTAATTAACAGCGGAATTGGTTCAGATTCTTTTAGTTGTAACAACTCAAATAGCATTCAAAATGAAATAAGGAGACTCATTCATTTTATATTGCTCTTCAGCTTGGCTTCCTCATTTTTTCATTATGAAAACTTTAAATATAAAATGTTTAAAAACTAGAACAATAGCCCCTATATATTCATTATTCAGATTCAGATTTATCAAGGTTTTTGTCATTAGGTTCATATATATCTTTCCCTTACTTTTACTGAGTTATTTTAACATGAATTCCAGATATTTAAGCCTTATGTATTTTGGTTATATCTCTTTAAAAAGTAATGTTTTCTTAAAAAATTCATTGTTCCAGTACCATTAGATTATCTATCAAAGTTAATATTTCATTCATTCCAGAATGTCCCATGTTCTGCTTTTGTCTCTTTGCTTCCTTGTGGTGTTATTTACTGTGTTCTTTTTCCCTCATATTCCTTGTTAGTGGTTGTTATCTCTAGAAAGTTTGTTGGTTTAGGTTTTAGTAAGAATACTTCAAGGAGGTTCTGGGTGTAGTTTAGCTTTCTGAAAGCAATCCTATTGCTCTCATCACCAGGTTTGTGACACAGCAGTTCAGGGTATCCCCTAATTGTCGACAACCATTTTACTTTCTGGCAATCCTGAGAGTATCTTATTTGAAATCACAAGCAAACAAAGCAAATTTGCAGTGGACAGTTTGCCTTTGATCTTTCCTTCCTTCTTTTCTGTGACCATCAGTCATCCAGTGTTTTTTTCAGAGTCCTCTTCTAGGACTTACATCTTCCCTTCTGAAAGGTTTTGGAAATTGTCTTTCTCCATTTCCAAATAACAGCTGTTTTATGAGTACATGTATTACAGGAATGCATCTAGAAGGGAGTATAATTCAAAATGACTACCACCACCCCTCTTCAAAACAAACCACACCTATTCATCCGCTTTATCTACATTTGCTAGTATACAGGAAAAGAGTGTGGTAGGGTCCTTTTATTTGCGTTGAGATGTCCTCTGTTGTAGAGAAAAGTCTTGAGAGATTGATCTAATTGTTTTAACAGCTGGGTTGGTGTTAGTATGTAGATACTAACTTATCTCGGTAGTTTGCAATGACAGTAATTACTGTTATCCATCAATTTTCATGGAGGACGGTTATCCTAATTCTCCCTTTTGGAAACCATCTTATTTTTCTGATTTTGTTAGGTTATGAGACCATTACTCTTGCCTTTGTTGTAGGTTACATTACAATAATGATGTTATTGACTGACAAAGAAGGGCACAACGTATGTTCCTTTCTCCTTTAGTCTTAGGATTCTCCCTACATGGTGTTCATCTTAGCTTACTTCTTCATATCTGTTTTTCAGAGAAACCAGGAAACAAACATATTAGGTTCAACTTAAGAATTATAATACAACTGCTTGGGGAAATTATGTTAGACCATTATCTCAAATACATAAATATCGCCATTTTTTCCAAATTGTTCCCAACTATCCACCTTGATTCCTAAATTACTAATCTGAATACCATTCTAAACTCTATATTTAATAAAAGATTTCATTCTTTATCATCTTTCTGGGGATATCTGTTTTTTTCTGTTAATCTCTGTGTATAGTCTGGGTATAGGAAATGCCCAAGGAATTTTGAGAAAAGAGTGACATCTTGTGTTAGTTTGCTTGGGCTGCCATAACAAAATACCATAGACTGGGAGGCTTAAACAACCAAAATTTATTTTCTCACAGTTTAGGAGGCTGGAAATCCAAGATCAAGGTGTTGGCAGCTTTGGTTTCTTCTGAGGCCTCTCTCATTGGCTTGCAGATGACCACCATCTTGATGTACCCTCACATGGCCTTTCCACTGTGCATCCTGATGTCTCTTCCTCTTCCTTTAAGGACACTGGGATTGGATTAAGGCCAATATTGCAGTAGGTCCCTACTCTTATGACTTCATTTAATAAGTATCTCTTTAAAGGCTATAAATCCAAATGAAGTCACATTGAGATTTAAGGTTTCAACACATGAATTTGGAGGAACACAATTTAGTTCATAGCCCTCCTTAAAAGTATTTTTTTCTGATCTATAAATGTTTGTATAAAATTAATCATCCAAACCATGATGTATTAGCTTCACATTTTGAGTATGCATGCCAAAGTCTAAAAGCATATTTATTATCAGACTTGAATCGCAGTCTGTCTAATTAGTTGTTTGCAAATGAATCATATTTACATTGTGTGTGTGTGTGTGTGCACTTTCATTTTAGTTATTTCTGGTTTTGATGATTCAGTAAAATAGTCCCCTCTACACTATTACTCTCACTCCCTTATAAAGAATGCACGAAACAGATATTTGGATCTGACTTTATGTCTGAAAATCTACTCTTTTATTTTTTTAGGTTTTTAAAATGGCACCACTCCTTTGAAAGGTAGCACTTTTTTAGCTGCTTGCCTCTGTGTATAAATTTTAATTCCTTCCCTTAGTGCATATATGATAAGTTAGAAAAAGTGTTTAGTAGTTTACATTGTTCACTGAAATACAGTGAAAAAGGAGACTCAGATAATAAGCAAGATATTAAATCAGAGAGAGATTGGTAATGAAATAAAACAAGATAGTGACTTGAATATAAAAATCTGAATAAAAAAATGGGTGAATTGATGATTGAATTTTTACTAAAATTATGTCCATTCCATATGGAAGTAATATTCTTAATTGAACAAGTGGTCTAGAAGGCTCTTTTAAAATAAAAGTTTTGGAGAATCATTTTATATTACGATACAGGCTGTGTATAATATTCATTTTTCATTGTTAGCTATGTAAAAATCACTGTGGGTTGTTTAGGGTCAAAACTGTATGTTTTGAAAAAGTTTTTATTCTTACAAAAGACTCTTGCTAAATTAAGCTCACATTCATAAATTCTTATGATTGTTCCAAGTCTGCAACTTAGGACAAACTAAATCCCAAACTGTCTCCTGTCTACCATGGGTTAAGACAATTAGCAACAATTTGGAGTAATGGAATTAGACACTACTCAGGATAAATGCATGTCTTTGGTTTGCCTGATAAGCTGTGACTCTGTGATTGAGAGTGAAAGTTTATGTGCCAGACAGAGGGGATTATCACCTTGATTTTTTTTTCCTCTTCTGAAGTCTGTCCTAGACCAGTTCGACTGTTAAATTTCAATTAAACTAAATTTGGTAAAAAAACACACACACACACACACACACACACACACACACAAAAGGTTGGAAATGTAAGTATATTTCTTTTATCTAGCCTGAGCTGTTGGCAAAGCAAACTGGCTTTTCCATACTTGGCATTTATTAATAATATTTTGAATACCATTGCGCTTTTTAAGCTGAGTATGGTGGAATCCTCTTGTGGGATTATTAAATGAGTCGATTTGCATTCTAATGAGAACAAATGTTTGGGATTGCATTGTTAAAATGCTAAAACGGTGTGTGTATAATTATTTTGCAGCTTAGATTCGCAGAACTCATTTCCCCAAACTCCTTTTTTTAAATAACTAAAGAGTCAGAGCCTACTGACGGCTGGAGGGGAGGTGATTAGGGTAATTTAAACTGTTCACAAATGACTTTGCTACAGAATGAAAGCATTTCTTTGGCTTTGCCAGGGCTCCTTTCATTATCTTTAAGCGGCCGCAGTGTTGAGTCCCATAAGAAGTCTCACCAAGCTCTCTTTCCTTGTACAGTTTCTCATTTGTATTGATTAATCATTTTGTAATTCCATTCTAGGTTGACTTGCTCATCTTTAAGGCATTTGCTGCTTTTTCCTTGCTTGTCTATCCTGTAACGGTTATGTTGTCTGTTCTAATACTTTAGCTTTATCACTGCAAGTCAAGCTTTAAAACATTAATCCCTTCATGCTTTAATTTCATATTCTATTACCAGAATGAATGCAAATACTGTTTCCTTTTTCTCCTTTTTAATCATCTTTATTACAGCTTTTGCATACGGGGCAAAAGTAAAGTAAGCTTTTATTATTTTGAGTGTATCTTCCTTTTTTTTAGTTTTTCAACTCCCTTTCTTTTATTAGTTTTAAATTCTGTTGACAAAATGCAAATATTTACTGAAAATATTTGTGGCCTCAAAGCTTATTCGTTGTTGCCAATTTTTAATAAAATATACATATTATAATTTAACAGTCTTAAGCTACTATGGTAACAGTTGAAATGTTTTATCATCAGATTTTCAAGTATTTTGATTATTAGCCTTGACCGAGAGGAGTTCATTCTGATGACAAAGTTTTGGAAAGATGATGATTTTAGATTTCTTACATCATACAGCTTGAAGTTGGAAAAGAAACTGGTGGGGATATAGTTCACCCTACTCTTTTTGTAGATAATGATTATGAATCCAGAAAAATAAGCGGTTTTCCTGTAGACATAAATAATAATTTCATGCATGTTTATTTAAAAAAATAATATAGCAGAGTCCTGTTTGTAAGTTTATATTGTGATGACCAATGCTTTATTAGGCTAAATGACACTTTATGTCTATTGCATAAATACATATTTATAAATATGCATACATAATACAAATATAGTTATGTTGAAAATATTGACAAGAATATTACCTTGAACAACACAAAAGTGTGAAAATCATTCAGTAAAACATTATTTTATGAGTTACTAATTAATACAATGTAAGTAGGTGGCTTTAGTTAAAGCAAATGTTAAAATTTGATAATATTCAAAAATAAAGAAAATGCTAATTAATTAATGTGCTGATGGCTATTCCCTGCTTGAGACATTAATTAAAAGCTCATGATAATTGATGTCAAGACATTTTATAATCTAAAAATTGGTACTTTTGTTCAAAGTCAATCTTTGATGATTTCAATTCAAGAACTTAAAAATTTTTAGAATATAGCATGTTTTAAAATAGTAGTACACTTGCGGGCGCCTGGGTGGCTCAGATGGTTAAGCGTCTGCCTTCGGCTCAGGTCATGATCCCAGGGTCCTGGGATCGAGTCCCACATCGGGCTCTGTGCTCAGCAGGGAGCCTGCTTCTCCCTCTGTTTCTCTCTGTCTCTCATGAATAAATAAATAAAATCTTTAAAAAAAATAAATAAATAAAATAGTAGTACACTTGCAAAAATGGGTAAATTTCAATAACCCTAATTTTGCCATTGCTAAAGGTTTATACTGAGAAATCAGTTAGGACCCATTAGTTTGCAGCACATAGCCAGAAACATGACACAGACCAATTTAAACAGAACAGTGGAAGTTTTTTAGCCCAAATAAATGAGAAGATCAAAGGTGGGACCAGCTTCAGTTTATTGCTTTATATAGGTTATATGAATAGCCTATAAATAAATATTATATAACTTATATTGGTTTGATCCTAGACAGCGTGCTTGGATCATATGGTTTTCTAAAGAAATTCAGTAGCTTTGGGGAAGGACGGGGAATGGATGCTAGCAAGAAAACCCAAAAATATCTACTATATAGAATTATAGGCAAAAGTTTCTAGATTGTAATATACTCTCCAAATTATTATGCTGAACATAGCTGTAAAAACAATGGACTCCATTTCGTCACTTTCTCTGTTTCTTTCACTCTCTCACTATTTCTTCCCATGTGCTTTCATCTTGGGATTCATAGGATATGTGAAAGAAAGGGGACCTGAAAAAATGAGTTGAAGCGAATGCAATTATTCCATATTAATTTCATTTTCAGACTTAAGATACATGGTAGGTATATACATCACAAACAAACCTTTTCTTGTATACAGAAAAATTACAAACTTTGTTCTCTACAACTTTGAATCCTTTAATCTTTCTGTGGATGAATAGCTCCCTCCTCCTGCCCCCCAAAGCCTTAGTCTGTCATGACCTTTCATACCTGTTTTGTCTTTAGAAACAGCTTTGTAAATGTCACAAGCTTAGGATTCTTTTCAGGGGCTTTGGGTTTCAGCTCTATAACCACTGAGTAATCAAATTCAGGTTGGTTGTGGTTCATGATATTTATTGACTGCTAGTTTGGCTTTAGGACCCTAATGCCATGGGTTGAAGTGCCATATTGACCTATTATCAAAGAAAAGTCAAAGGCTGTGGGTCTTGTTAGTTTCTTTTGTTGTTGTTGGTTTCTATATATATTTTATAAATTTCTTAAATTACCTACAATCTTAATAGTTTTAACTTTATGATTTTTCTTCTGTTGATATGCAAGAAAACCAAAAGAAACATAGGCTTTGACCAGTTTGCACCAGGATAATAGCATCCAAAGACTGAACTAAAGAATGATGGCCAAAACTAGGTCTTCAAATGAAATTGGCAAGGGAAAAGTCACTAGGCATTTTATAGGCATAGGGAAAGCTCTTAACTTACAGAGATCATGAGGAAAGACAAAACTGAAAATTGAAGGACTATTAATTACAAAAATGCACTATTATAATAGGATGATGCTGATATTTCAGACTTGCTTAGAAAAATTATCATTCTTGTAAGCATTAACCTAATTTTTGAAATACAATAAATTAAGATCAAATCTTTAAAAGTAGTGATAATCCAGATAATTGTATAAAACATACTAAAAGCTTCATGATGAGAAATTTTACTCAAGAGCCAAAACCTGTTCATATCTGATGATTAGACTGGAGCAAACACTATTGGAGTTGATTAAGCATACAGTTACCTATTGTATGAATGCAGTGAAATGTGTTGCCCTGAACCTGTTTTGTTGGTGCTTTCTAATTGAGTAGCTGTGCTGTTCAAAGGATGTTAGTTAAGGGTATTCCATAGTGTGTGTGTGTGTGTGTGTGTGTGTGTTTGAATCCATAATTCAGGTTTGCCAAATGGCTCGGTTTTTTTTGTTGTTTAAAAATAAGCATAAATTCCCTGGAAAACATGTAAACCATGTTGTATTTAAATGAAACTTTATGTTTCTGTTACTTTTACACCTAAAAAAATAGAGAAACTTCTTTGTTTTAAAAAACGTTCATATCTTTATTTTTCCTTGGCTTTTGGGACTTTAAAAAATTGTAATTTTGCCAAAACAGTGCTAATTAATTTACCAAAATATTTAAGTGAGTTCAGAACTCTGACGATATTGATTAGCAATGGGTATGCTTCTTGGGAAATCTTCTTCTAGTTGTAATAAATCCAGTTACTCAAAAGTACATGTATTATGCTTTTCTCTTCTTAAAAATTTCTCTTTGCTTCTTTCTATCCAGGATTAAAGTGCTTAGTAACACTATAAAGGTATTTAGCTAGCTTTAAGAATCGCCTACTAGGGGCGCCTGGGTGGCTCAGTCGGTTAAGCGTCTGCCTTCGGCTCAGGTCATGATCCCAGGATCTTGGGATCGAGCCCCGCATCGGGCTCCCTGCTTGGCAGGAAGCCTGCTTCTCCCTCTCCCACTCCCCCTGCTTGTGTCCCCTCTCTCGCTGTCTCTCTCTCTGTGTCAAATAAATAACAAAAAAATCTTAAAAAAAAAAAAAAAAAAAGAATTGCCTACTAGTCTGTAAGACATGGAAAAATAAAGATTCAGCATAGACAAGCAAATTAATATACTTAGGAAAAATTAATCCCAAGTGGTTTTATAAGTTACTGGACTCAAGACTATAAATTATGAGCTGTGAGGGGATTTTAAAAGCTATTGTGAACCATTGGCACAATGTTTTAGTTTAGTCAAAGGCCAAAATATTAGGCAGCTTATCAAAAGCAAAACAAATAGCATAACCACATTTTTTTGTGTGTGTTTTACAACTTAGAAAATGCTTTGGCATAAATTTTTATAATATGCTCACAAAATCCTCTTGTGGCAGGAAATTTTTGAATACTTGTCTTCATTTTACAGATTAAGAATCACAGTTATAAGGAGATTAAGTTACTACCTGAACCCACACAGACTGCCACAGTAGATCCAAGACTTGAACACATGTTTATCTCTGTTGTTTCTATTATACTGAACTGTTTCCCAGATCATTACAATCCTAGCAGATTGGATAAAAGTCTCAGTAGATCTAAAGAAAGAGTACAATGAAAAGATCCGGGAATTAACAAAGGGTATAATATGATGTCTTAAGTGATAAATACTAAATACTAAATTAGGTACATGGTATAAAGAAATAAACTAATAAGTAAATAAGGACATCAGCTTATCTTTAGATAATTTATGTAGTGAAGAGAATGCGTGTGCAAAAGAAAAAAAAAACTTTCAAGAGGTTTGGGTATAAAATTTTGGGGGGAGGACCTTGAGGAAGATAAGGTGATTGCATAACATAGAGTCAGGCTATTGAATATAGTAGTCACACATGAATATTGAATGCTTGAAATGTGGCTAATACAAATTGAGAGGTACTGTGTGAAATATATAAAAATTTTGAAGACTTAGTATGCAATATAAAATATTTTATTAATTTTATTATTTATATAATATTTATATAAAATATTTTATTAATTTGTTATTTTTATATTATATAATTTATATTATATATAATATTTATATATTATGTGTTAAAATATTAATATTTTGAATAGACTGGGTTAAATGAAATATTTATTAAAGTTAACTGCATCTCCTTTTCAAGCTCCTTAAAACATGGCTCCTAGAAAATTTTAAATTACATACATGGCTCACATTATAACCTCATTGGACAGGAACTGATATAGAGAGAATACAGAGGCCTCTGCCCCCTGCCAAAGCTGGTTAAAAAATGAGATAAGGAGCGGCTCTCAGAAAAGGAGAAAGGCAAGGAATCAATAGAATAGTAGAAGTTCTTTGGTGATATAAATCTTCGATCCAGATTACTAACCACAAACCTTTCTTGTGAAAAGGCTTATTTTTGCATATAAGACAAAGGGGGTTAACTCTTCAGTATCACCTAAAGACATAGGGACCTTGGGCTTGAGGGGACTGGAAAATAGTAACCTAATCTCCAGTCACATCTTGAATTAATTAAACTAATAGGAAGAGCTTTGGACTTCATCATATTATAAAATAAAAATTTAGTTGATTGAAAAAATTATGGAACCACTCACTTGGCTCTGGGTTAAAAACACATTCTTAGGAAATATATCACTTTAAATACCAGCTTAATCAATCCATTCAATAATATATAGTGTATACTTATCAAGTGTTTTGTGTAATGGTGAAAACAGAAATGAATCCCACATCAATGATATCATGGCTGCTGACAATATCTGCACTAAATAAACGAATATTGAAAACATGAGTCTAAAGGAATTGATAGTCAAATAGAGAAAATTGGACTCATATCTACTACTATAACATGAAGAGAAAGTGGTTAGTGTTATGAGGGCTTGATGGAGAGAGAATTTTCATCTGGAGATATGCTGCAACTTCATAAAGAATACAGCATTTAAATGGTTTTTAAGGAAGATTTGGCTGTAAGTATGTATACAATTTTTGAAGAGCATATTCTTTGTACAATTAACAAAGTTAACATAGAAGAGAAAGCTTAATAGGAATGAATAATTTAAGTTGATTAGAGTGAAGAGATTTTAAATTAATGTTCAATATGAAAAAATAAATTTGGGACTTATCTTAGATGGCCTACAATAGTATGGTAATGAATTTCAACGAGGGAGATAGGATCATATAGTGGCAATGTTAAAATAATAAAAAAATAATAATGGTTTAATAATATGTATATAAAAAATTAAGTCAACAATATGAACTTGTTCAGTGACTGCTGGATTAATTCAAAGGAAGTTACAGTAATAAAAGAATAACAACAAAACAATTTAATCTGCTAATGTCTCACCTATTTTTTTTTTTAAAGATTTTATTTATTTATTCATGAGAGACAGAGAGAGAGAGGCAGAGGGAGAAGCAGGCTCCCAAGGAGCAGGAAGCCCGATGCGGGACTCGATCCCAGGACCCTGAGATCATGACCTGAGCCGAAGGCAGACGCTTAACCATCTGAGCCACCCAGGCGCCCGTCTCACCTATTTTTAAGTAATTCCAAAAAATTACGTTTAGAATGCAGCATTTGCTAGTAGTTTCTCAGATTTCTTTGTCTTTCTTAATTGGTCTAATCCATGCAGAATCATTCCTTCACTCCTGGACTCAGTTGAGATATTGTACCACAAAGCCTGAGGTCTGGCTTCTTGTGTAGCCTTTGGGGAAAGAGATGAAACAATCTAGAAATGGAAAGGCCAGTGAGAAACAGGAGACCAAATATATCCATGCAGATACATTTTCTTTTGTTTTGCCTCTGTGTATAGTATCCAGGTGTGGTTCTCTCTACAGCGAACCTTCCAATGAATTCCCACATGACAGCAAATACATTTGCTGTGTGACCTTTTATATTCTTTTGCAGCTCATTGGGAAGCAGTAGACAGCATAGTAACATGCTTGATAATTTTCCTTGACTCACCCTCCTCACTCAGGGCTTACATTTTTTAAATTATTATCAGCATTTTAATTTTTGCATCAGCATGTTAATCTTCTTCTTCTTTCTCCTCCTCCTCCTCCTCCTCCTCCTCTTCTTCTTCTTCTTCGATACAGGCTAAGGAAGACAGGGATACTGACAAATGTGATTAAGTCAAAAGGAGAGCAGCAACACTCATTAACATTTTTTAAAAGTGCTTTCTATGTTCCAGAAATTTGTTTTTAGTACAGTTATCTTTGGTAATATTTACAGCAACACCATTATTTCCATGAGGAAATAGGGGCTCAGAAATGGTAAATATATTACTCAAAGTTAAATAGATAGTAAGGGAGGAAACAAAGGCTCAGAGAGTTTGGAGAAGTTCCTTAAGGTCATAGAGGTGGCAGAATAAATAAAGGCTCAGAGAGATGAAATAACCAGTTTGATCCAACTCCAAGTTAATGCGGGCAGAAAAGAGTTTCACAGTCTGACATGACTCTAGCTCCGTGGACTGAGATTTCAGCTGCTTTGTCTCACTCCCTCTTCCGGAGAAAAGATGAAGAAGTCTTAAAAAAAAAAAAAAAAAAGGCTAAAATGATTAAGACATCTACAAAGAAGAAAAGATAACTTCAGGAGACAAAGGAGCTTTAAAATATGTGAAGTGTTTTCTTATGAAAAGGACATTTCAGATTCAGTCTATATAACTCCAATAGCAAAAGAATGAAATAGCAAAAGAACTCATTTTGACTCATTATAAGAAAGAACCTTCCTGAAAATTGGAACTCCTTAAAAATGCCAAAGGTTTGTGATTTTTCCCCATCATTGTTAGGGAGTAGGAGGGATAAAATTAGGTATGAAAATTTTTAGAAAGACCATTCCATGGAGAAATCATTGGAGTAAATTATCTTTATAGTAGTCCTTTCTAATGCAGAGATTGCATGATTTTGTGATTTTTGAATTTGCCTAATGTTTGAATGCACTAAAATTTTAAGAGCAAGACGTTATAAATTGTTACTATGAATAGATACTATGACCATTTGCCCCCAAATTTCGGCTAGGCAAAGATTTCCTTTTAATCATGCAAATGAATACTGGAAAATAGGCATCTCATTTACAGTGTCATGAGTTTTTAACCTTAAACTAATACAGTGCCCACATCATTTTATTACTATTTTGGAAAGCATTAATTCTTCATTTTATAAAAATAATTGTATAAAGGCCAAGGTAAGGTTTCCATGCTTGATAAAGAATGTGTTGGCGTCAACTTTAACCCAATAATTGCCCTCTGTTTCCAAGAGTATTATACATAAAACTTCAGTGACAAGTGGAACATATATCAGCTTTGAGTAGGTGGTAAAAATACCCAGGGAGCAAATGTAGCTTTTGAGATCTAGGTTATATTAAAATATCTCATTATTTAAAATATGATATCCAAAGCTAGATTTTCAGTCAGATTTTATTATGAAACTTAAGTCATAATAAAAAAAAGTTTATAATTATCATTAATATCATCAATTTTTGTATACCCCCAAGTGAAATTAAGGGTTGTTTCATTATAATTATTTTATATGTCAAATAAAACTTAAAAAAACAAGAAGTTTTATAAAAGTTTGCTGTTTTCAGAGAGGCAGAAAAAGAGATGTCTCAAGAAGGTTATCCAGTAAGAGAAAAGGAGTCTAAATTGGAAAGAGCTTCTTATTACAAAAAGGGAAATTGACTTGGTTGAACAATTTTTTTAACCTTTGATGAAAAAAAAAAGCACATTTATATAACTTGTGGATTTTCCTAAGCATTTTAGGATATCTTAGAAAGCATGACCTCATAAACTCACAAAGAATGTCTTACACACTGCCCATTGCATATAATTTTAAACATTCAATTTAATCATCTTTCCTTGATATTTTTGGAGTAAAAACAACCATAGCCTCATCGAAAAAGCTGCAGACATCTCTGCTTTTTAATCCAAATGTCTCATGTACATAATGAGAGGATCATAGCCTGCCCCCCACAGGGGTATTACTTGGTTTTACTAGAAGAATCTTCTAATGTTTTCTTTCAGTCCTTCCCCTCCAAACATTTATTATTGAATATCATTTGCTCAAAGTAGGATTTTTTTTCCTCAAATCTTCACTCAGTTGACAGTGCATCATAGTCTACCACTTTCACCCACCTTCTCATGGATGTGATGACCAAAGTGAGGGGAACAGAATCCTGTCTCAGGGCTTTCCCCTTGAGTTCCTCCAAGTATGTTGTGATGGTAACTGTTTTATTATCTACCTGTCATGCCAACATAATTCGAGTTGGTGGATCTTGTTTTGGAATGTGGCAGGCTCCATGTGCAACCCAGGTTACAATTGTGAGTTACTGCAGGAAGTTTTTAAGTAATTTGTCCTCTCTCGGAGATCTTTATGTTCAGAGATGGTATCCCCATGAAATAGAATAGAGACAGCCATAGGCTGATGAAATAGATATCTACATTGAATCATCTTGTTTTACAGTCAAATTTTATAAAATATATACACCTTTAAGTAACAAATGTTTCTATCGTTTATTGGCTCTGTATTCAGCAGGATGTGAATCACAGAAATTTTTCATCCTGATTTTGTCTCTAGAAATTATTAAGTAAGACATGACCCTTCTCACAATGGTATCATAGTCTATTTGAAATAGATTTAAGGTTTTACTATTCAAAGACTGAGAATGGGTATTCCTATTTGGGGTGTGTGTGTGTGTGTGTGTGTGTGTGTGTATTGGAGTTGTAGTGCAGTCAGATGTTGTAGTTCCATTTCTTGAGTGTGCACCTGGGATTGGAAAAATAATTTCTCTGACTTCTTTTATGATTTGGATTACAGTTATAAACTAATGCTCCTGTTTAAATTTTGTTGTTAGACTATTGTATATATGGAGAAGAGTAATATCATCTATTTCATGGTGGCCTGATGTCACAGTTCATGATCCTTCAAAAATTAAGCAGATGCACCTAAATTTCCAACATTCTGTTTCATATTAGAAGGATAGTAGCAAGGCAAATCCAACAAAATAATGTCCTTATTTCCTTTTATCTAGGCTTATTGCTAACACATTTATTGAGACATTATTTTGGAGGATTGGATGTGTTGTCATGAAATTATTAGCCACACATGAAAAATTATAGATCTTGTTAGAATTACTAATATTCTCACTCACTATTAGCCCACCACTCCAGAAAAAAATTACCATAACAATATTAGTATTGTTGATGCAAAGTATTGTGCCTATCTTTGACACAAAGTCATATGTATGTCTTTTACATATAGTTCCCACCAGAAGTCTGTGGATTTAAAAAGAATGAAGAAAAGCCATATATGTTATTAAGCTACACTTGTCTTTGTTTGGCTCTGGTGCTATGAGCCAGAAATCTTGCAATATTCTTTTCTACATATCTGCAGCATATTTCCTAAGAATTTCTCACTGCCCTTAAGAGAGCAAGGTATTTCTTCCTCATCTATTGGGCGATTCTGGGAGTCAGACTTGAGAATGTCTCATTTCACATGGCTTGATGCCCCTGCTCACACTGATAACTCACCAAGGGCTCAAGATTTTATTTTAGTCTGATTAGGCTGTAACCTACCACACGGTTACATAAAACAGTGTTATAACGGTATGCATTCAAATAAAGCACCAACACCATTAAAAGAACTAGTTAAGTAAAAAGTTGGGAGAAAATCTTCTTCCCCCACTCTGTCAACAGCAGGTTGATTTAGACATCTTCCTCATTAGTAAACTACCTAAAAACAATAGGCTATAATGAGGTTAAGTTGGCAGCTTCACATTGCAGTATAGCTTGGGGGGGTGTGTTCTTTTGGTAAAGGAGTGTATTATTACAGAGAAAAAATTTAACCGTATCAAGTTAAAATCTCAGTGACAGACTAGCACATGTCTGCATGTCACCATAGGTGGCTGTGCCTGACATTTCCTAAGGGACAGCCTATAGTTAAATAGTATTGAAAGGCACCACAGGCGTTATAACAAATGTATAGGGGACCATGAGCAACAATGGGGCATAATCAAGCCATTTGAGCTAATGGCTGATGCTGTGTTCAGTGTATTACACTTGTGCCATTCATATCAGTATGGCTAAGCTTGGGTCAGTGTTTTCATAATAGAGCTACTATTTTAGAGGTGTATAACCTGGCAATAAAAATTGGCTTCCAGCAAAAACTTGACATACAGGACAAGACCTCAGCAAGAAAGTGGTTTTTATACATTTTTTTTTAAGATTTTTTATTTATTTGACAGAGAGAGAGACAGTGAGAGAGGGAATGCAGCAGGGGGAGTGGGGGAGGGAGAAGCAGGCTTCCCGCCGATGCGGGGCTCGATCCCAGGACCCTGGGATCATGACTCGAGCCGAAGGCAGATGCTTAACAACTGAGCCACCCAGGCGCCCCAAGAAAGTGATTTTTGAGAAATCATATTTTGTTGGGGGGGAGAAGGTGTGGAATAAGTTTTGTTGTTTCAGATGCCCATTTGAGTTTCTGAAACTCAGAATACAGCTCAGAATTGGAAATGGCATTTGTAAGTTATTACACTGCAAGGAGGAACCAAATTGGTCGAACAATACTTACGGGCTTAGTTGATAACATTTTTATCTTTCAAAATGTTCTTTCTAGATTTTTCAGTGGGAGTATATGTAATGATTCACAGTCCTTTATTTTGATATACAGAAAGGCATGGTTGCATGAAGATCAAGGAGTTAAAGTGTATTTTCAGAAGATAATATATTATGATATGTTGCTTGGTTTTTTTGAAGTTAAACTCCTTAATAACACCTAATTCATTAATCCTATTATTAAATGTCATAGATTTTTTACATCTAAATATTGGAAGGAATCCAATTTCCACACAGAGCTGGAAGATGTATCACTGTTATTACCATCATAATCAGCTGTTCGTTGCATCTTCAGTCTGTAACCAATGGTTTACTGGAGACTTGGAAGCACTAACGTGACATCCAGTATTTGATCTCATGGATCTTTGATTCATATGTTGTCATAGAGAGATATATACACAAAGAAGAAATAAGGTAAAACAGAACAAAATTTATAAATGTATATGCTGTTGCACACTAAAACTTAATGATAGTTTTCAGAGTAGATATTTTGAAAGCTTTATTTTAAATGTTTACAGTAGGTATGGGGATTATTTGATTATATGAATTGAGTTATAGAACAAGAGAGAAGAGAAAGGTGTTGAGAGATTTGGAAAAAGGGAATAATGTCAAAAAGGTAGAGGTGAGGACATTAGTAGAATAGCTACTTTTGACTGAAGAAGATAAAAATAGTGGTTTTGATGTTAGTATTATTAATAACTATTAATAATAATGTTAATAATAAATAGTATTAGCTTTATCAACTATTTCTATTGATGATCACTATGTGTTAGGCATCAAGCTGCTTTACAAGCCTGAAAGGACATCTATTGATAAATAATTGCAATTTTCTCACAAACACTGCCATTGCATATTACTCCTTAGACAATATCTGTCAAGCTTCAGGGTATAGAACATCAACAGATATATCAAGTTAAACTTGGATACCCACACTATTGAAATAATGCATTTTCCAAAAGGAATGAAGGAGCTAGACGGGCCTTAGGAAAGCTAGACTCCCTGACCTTTTAGTCTGCCTAATAGAAGTTGTCTGAGAGGCCTCATAAAACATTCTCTGTTGTATGATATGGTGTCACTATCACCACTTTGGCTCAATGGATTTAAATAATGGACATTTATTATTCCAGCTTATGTTAATATGAAATGGAAAAAATATTAAAAATCTTTTAAAGGCAGGATTGAAGAATTGAGATAGGACTGAAAATAAATTAATTTGACCCCCTTTCTTATTTATCCAGAGTTGTAACAAAGACTTGACTAGATTAGAGAAAGCCCATTTGTAAATTATTTTCATGAAAGAGACAGAATCATCTCTGAGGTTATAGAATTTTTTTTCCCCTTCGTTAATGAGAGCCATATCTTACCTTACTTTAAACTTTTCCACTTGTGTAAATCTTTCAATGTGACTCTTTGTTTAACACTGAATCTCACATCAGAGACTTGACAAGTTGAGAGGTGAGTTATCTAGAGCAAAAAAATTAAGCTTGTCAGAAGCAGTCCTCCCACACAGAATTAAGATAAGATCTCAGATTTTTAAGTTTTCAAGATAATAGTTCTAAGGAGATATTTTTATCCCTACCACCAATACTGAGTAGATTGTGGAAAAAACAGTTTTTCTCTCCTATGTTTGAGAGTCACTGTTTTTAAAGAGTTTCTGATGTTTTTGTTGTTGTTAAATTTGTCTTAAAGAGAGATATGTACTTCGGGGATTCACAGTTATTAGAAGCTAGGAGGCTATACGGAACATATTTTTTTTTTCTTTCTTAACCATCATTTAGTAGTTCCCAGAAAGTGAATATATATATATGTATTATAACAAGGATTGAAAGGAGAATGGAAGATTTATTTAAAATGGATTGGGTTGCACATGGAAATGTGCAGCTCAAAAGGTAAAAAAAGCAATAAAAGGTAATCTCCAAGTTCCAGAAATGAGAAAGAAACTCAAACCCATAGTAGTGAGATAGTGTTGAAACTAAAAAACTCAAGAATCAGGCACTGATTTAGAAACTGGGTTCTCAACACCCACACAAAAACCTAAACAGGGAAAATAGTGTGCATAGCAGAAAATGGGAACTGGGCTCCCTACATAATGGATGACACCATAAAGGAGTAGTCCTTTCTGTGAAGCAAGAACTAAAAATAAAATTAAACCACTAGCCATGGGACTAGGCACAAAAGCAGTCATCCATCCTGGGTTCTGAGTAGTGCTAAAGTGACCTGTGTGACTGACTCAAGCCGATCAGTGTCAACACTGCAAATAAAAACTGTGAGGTGGTAAGACACTTTGTGTTCCAGCAATGGCAAATATGAAACCACTGCAGTAAAGAAGCCTCTATTTTCCATGCAGAGAAGGGAAAATGGTAGACTGAGTACACAGAAACCCAGTAAACATATTGTAGATTAAAAAGTATCTTGAAGATTCCCAGGCGAGCAATTAATTTATATCACATGTCTTTATCCCCCCCCCGAATCCAGTTACAAAGATCAAGAATATAAATAGGAAAAAGTCCAGCATCAATTCTAAATATGAGGAAAAGCTGCCATGCTCATGCTAGAGATTTTGTTGAATAACTATCATAGATAGAAAAAAACAGTATAAGATTAAATAAAAAACTCATTTTTTTAAAAGTCATAAACTATCAAATCTCACTCAAAAAAGACATAGATGACTGGAATAGTTCTATAACCATAAATGTATTGAATTTTTAGTTAAAAACCTCAAGCCTGTATATACACAACAAACAGATAAACAAAAAAACAAAAAAGAAATTGACAGCCCTAGATGGAGTCACTGGTGGATTTTCTCAAACATTTAAAGAAGCAGTGATCACACTCTACCCAAACTCTTAAAAAATTAAAGAATAAGGGATGCTCCTCAAATTATTCCATAAGGCCTCAATTACCCTGACACCAGACCCAGACTAGACTATTTTAGGAAAAGTATAGAGAAGTGTCCCTATAAGTATAGATGCAAAAATCTAAACAAAATTTTACAAAATAAATTCTAACAAGAAATGCAAAGGATAATACATCATGACTGAGTCAAAGTAGCAAAGACATGCAAGGTTGGTTTAACATTAGAAAAATCAGTCAGTGTTAATTCTGACTAGAAATGAAAAAAAAATCTATGTGATCATCTGCATGTATAAAGAAAATGCTTTTGAAAAAAAACATTTATTTGTGATTTTTAAAAAAATTGATAAAAATTCTCAGCAAATAAGAAAGAGAAGGGAAATTGTTTAACCCCAAAAAATGGCATCTATGGAAAACCTACAGCTCAAACAATAAGTATTATGGAATCTGAGTATTTTTTCCTCTAAAATTAGTAGTAAGGCAGAGAGGTCTGTTCTTATCACTTCTATTCAACTTTGCTCCCTACGTTCTACCCAATGAAATGAAGCAGTAAGGACCAATAAAGATAATAAGTCAATAGAGAGCTATAAAAAATGCATAGATTAGGAAGAATAAACTTTTATTGAAGTTAGGTCAATCCTATAGAATGTAATAAAAAAAAAAACCTGCCATCACTATTGAATTGTAGACTACAAGATGAGTATACAAAATCAATTGAACTTTTACATACTAGACACAAATAATTGGAAATTAAAATTTAAAATAGCATTTGAAATAGAATTAAATATATGGAATATTTATGGATGATATGAAAGAGATCTGTAAAACCTGTACTTTGAAAATTATAAAACCAATGAAGATGTTAAAGAAAAACTGAATAAAAAGAGATATTATTCAGCCATCAAAGAGAATGAAATCTTGCCATTGCAAACAAACAAACAAAAAAAGGAATAAGGAAGCTCCATTTGCAGTAACTAGAGGGTATTATGCTAAATGAAATAAGTCAGTCAGAGAAAGGCAAATCCATATGATTTTACTCATGTATGGAATTTAAGAAACAAAACAGATGAACATAGGGGAAGGGAAGGAAAAATAAAATAAGATGAAAACAGGGAGGGAGGCAAACCATAAGAAACTCTTAACTCTAGGAAACAAACTGAGGGTTGCTGGAGGGGAGGTGAGTGGGAGGATGGGGTAACGATGATGGGCATTAAGGAGGGCACTTGAAGTAATGAGCACTGAGTGTTATATGCAACTGATGAATCACTAAATTCTACCTCTGAAACTAATAATACAGTATATGTTAATTAAATTGAAAAAACAAAAAAGAGATATGCATCATAATCATGGAATTGATTACTAAAATGTCAATTCACTCTATATTCATTAGGTTTACTCCTGATCAAAAGCCCAAAAGTTTTGTTTTTTTCTTTTGCATGAATTGACTAGCTGATTTTAAATTTTTTCTGGAAATACAAAAGATCTTCCAAGAGCTTTGAAAAAGAAAAAAATCAGTGCAAGACTTAACTTCATTTTAAGTCTTACTTATAAGACTTACTTACCTATAGTAATCAAGATAGTGGCTATTGACATAAAGGTAAACAAATAGGTATTTTGAACAGAATAGATTCATAAATATATGGCCAATTGAATTTCAACAGAAATGACAAAGTAGTTGAATAATTAATGTAAAAAAATGACATTTTCAACAAATGATGCTGAAATAATTTAATACTTACATGCAGAAACAAAAAAACAAAAATAAATAAAAACCTCAACCCTGAGGCTCCTGGGTGGCTCAGTTAAATATAGACACACAAAATAAAAAAATATGAAACTTCTATGTAACAGAAGTAATTTAAATAATCAGGAAAATTATAAACTCTGAGATATGAATTTTACATATATTACAAACTCGATAATATAGAGTGTTTATGTTTTAACTTTAAGGTAAAACACGATACTGCCAATAGACTAATGGACAAAATAAATTACAAATGGCTAATAAACCAGTGAAGATAAGTCCAATCTCTTTTTGCCAATAGTTCATCCCTAGGTATTCATTCTTTAAGAATAGTCATGCATGTGCATTCATGTGAATGGAAGTTATTATAGCATAAGACTGCAAAGCTAGATACAAATTAAATGTCTAATCTTATAGGGTTGGTTAAAATGTGGAGCATCCATACAGTGGAATAGAATAATGTCATTGCAAATATCTAAAGAGATACAAAAATGATGGTAACATTTATTCTCATGTTGTTAGAAAATATAACTTTAAACACTCATAGACATAGGCTAGAAACTTGTCAAAAATGTATTAATGGTAGTTTTTTTTCTGACACTGTAATTAGGGCTATTTTCACTTTCTTTTGCTTTTCTGTATCTTCCACACACTTCTACAATGACCTTGAGTTACTTACTTAGTAATAAGTAAAAGTAATAAGTAAAAGAAAAGTGAGTATGGGGAATAGAAACAAAAGAAGGTTAGAGGTTAGCAAGTGCCAGGTTATGACTTTTTTTTTTTTAATTTTATAAGTAGTGGAGAACAACTGAAAGTACCAAAGAAGAGAACTCTTTCTCATGACTCATTGTTTAACTCTATATGTGACCTTTTATGCCACATATTATAACTCTTTAGGATAACAATGAGATCTTTAGGCATTGGGACTTTTATAGTCATCTTTCTACCCACAGAAACTTATATATAGTCAATGGCCAATATGTACAGCAATTTTCATATAAAAAATCACAAGAAATCTGAGGAAAATGACCATATATCTGCATTTTGCAAGTCCTGCCAAGCCCAATACTTGAAACAATGTTGAAATTGACTTACCAAAAGGTAAACTTGAAAGGATATTATGAAACTAATAAGGCTAATAATTTCCAGTTATATTATATTGGAATGATTATAATAAACTTTCTAATTAGTTAGGACATTTTACTTATATTGGCAATTCAAAAAGGATGTATGATTATAAAGCATGTGGCAAGACACATGTGTAATACTGGGGTTAATAGGGTGGAAAGTTCAATGAGAAAATAAAATTAAATGAAATGTGAAAGTGCATGAGACCAAACTAAAAAAGCTACAACAGATGACATCTGAGAAAAGTATGAAATTTTTCATGACAATGAATGAAAATCGTTAGGATGAATGGAGAGGACATGAGGAGAAGGAGAGTGATCTATAATATACTGGAAAAGACTGACTTGAGTAGAGAATAGAACTTCCCAATAAGTATTTTTCCCAACGGAGTCAAATATTATAATCGTGGACTTCCAATTAAATATAGAGTATTCTTGTGATTCATCTCACCAAATCATGTGCATTAGGTTTAAAATTCACAAGCTCAGCAGATAAGCAAAATCTTTCTCAGCATCCCCAGGTAATCAGATGACTAAAGTTAAATGTCATGGGAGATAGTAAGCAGTTTAGCATATTCATCATTAATCTAATAAGGGTCTTAAGAGGAGGCAGAAAGCACTTAATTTGCAAAATTTCTTATTTGTATTATAGACCCAAAAAGTGACAAATACACATAGTTATCTTAAACATAGAAAGGGTGACTCATTATAAAAATTTTTAATTATTTACCCATAATGTACAAATAAAACAAATATATGTGCTTATATAATCTTATTCTGTCAGTTTTACTCAAATTATTTAAATTAGAAATAAGTACCCAGAATGCTTCATATCAATAGATAGCATTCTCTACTCTTTTATAAAACCTGATGTCTGTTCTTTAATTCAATGAACACTTACTATATACGGATGGCATATTCAGCATTTTATTAGATACTGTGGAAAATGAAAATGGCAGAAAATACAAGACTTGTTTTATTTATTTATTTATTATTTATTTATTTATTTATTTATTTATTTGAGAGAGAGAGAGTGAGAGAGAGAAAGAGCACAAGAGGGGGGAGGGGGAGAGGGAGAAGCAGACTCCCTGCTGAGCAGGGAGCCCGATGCGGGACTCGATCCAGGGACTCCAGGATCATGACCTGAGCCCAAGGCAGTCGCTTAACCAACTGAGCCACCCAGGCGCCCAAGACTTGTTTTAAATCAGGTTTCTGAGAAGCAAAGCCTAAAAGTAACTGACAGAGGGGGGAAAATCCTCTCGAAGCATGGGAGTGATACCAAATGTGGCAGGAAAGAGGAACTGAGCAAGGATATGTCTCAGGCAAAGTGTAGCCTTGATCTTATCCACAGATGAGAGCCCTGCAACCTGACCAGCACTGTAGAGTTGTTCTTTCATGGAGGCAAAAGGGCCCTGGCTCTTTATTCCCCATGTCTGTCAATCATCAGCTATGAGGAGGCTTTGAGAAGTGAGAAGCTTAGAGATATCATCTAGTCTAGGGATATTCTCCAGAGGAGGGCCAGCTGTGAGCCCCATTCAGCTAGGGGAGTATGCAGCCCACTAGAGGAAATAGACACAGTATCTACTACAGGTCTTTTTCTTTTCTCTTTCTTTAACTTGGCTGTTTACTTCTTAGGTTTCTATTTTTCCAACAATCCCAACACATACTTCTTTTTTTTTTAACTATGTCATCCTTTCCATGTTTGTCACCCATGTGTTAATATTGCTTAGTGAGTTCCACTGGTACCACAGGCCTTCTTCAATCCATTGGTGGTACTTATTATCATGAGATACCTGCAACTCAGACTAGTTGACTTTCTAATCCAAAGCCTTGAATGACTTCTCAAATCCTTCAGCATGGCCTATAAAACTCTAAAGATCTAGATCTCCAATATTTTTCTGGTACTCTTTCCTGTCAGTACTACTCCCAACACACCTATTCAACTCCAGTCACATTAACCTCTTTGTTCAAACATGCTCAGCATATTCCTGCTCAAGGTCATTGCAATTGCTGGTCACTCTACCTAGAACATTCTCCTTGTCCAGTAAGTTTACTCACTTTCTTTAGGTCCCTGATCAACTATCATTTTGTCAGTTGTGTTTTTGTGATTACATAATCCAAAATAGCTCCCCACTTAAACAGGTTTATCACTATCTGGAATATTATATATTTTTGATTGTTTGAGTAGGTGGCTGTCTAATCAATCTAGAATGTAACCATACCTGTAAGAGCAAGGATATTGCTTGTTTTGTTCACTGCTGGTTCCCCTACACCTAGAACAATGTAAAGGCCATTGTAAGTACTCAATGAATATTTGGTTAATAAATATATAGGTGCTGAAGGTGAACAAAAGAGAAAATACAATTGTCAGACAAAGCTATGCTGAAATAACTTTTGTGCTTAGACTTTACAGGTAAGGAAAAGATTTACAGGCAGGAAAGTAGACAAGAACTTTTCAGGCAGAAAAGTGATCTGGTGCCTCTGAAGCAGGAAATACAAATGCCTCTGCAATACTTTGCCCATGTTCTCTACTTCAGTGTTAGTCAAATAATCACAGCAGTTTTCTCTATGAGGATACCTTTTAGATCTATATTCTACTTTCTATTACAGGGAATCTTGCTCGTTATTTCCGTTTATATGGTCTGTTGTCACCTTAAAAAAACTCTTTCTGGATTTATTGCTCTCTTTGTGGCTATGGTACTAGAATTATCAGATACACCTCATTATCCCTCACTTTCTTATCTCATCAGTTAATAACTTTTGTTGATTCTTTTCTTATAATATCCTTTATTCTCCCCAAACCCACTGCTACAGCCATATCCTAATCTGTCATGCTATATTTGCCTATTGACTGGTTTCTCTGACTCTAGACTCTGCCTGTTTAATTCATTCTGCCCAATAGTGCCACATGAACAACCATGCCACTCAATAAATTTCTGAGTGTATTTAAATCTGTCAAAACCTGGTAGTCAAGACCAACTTCCCACTTTGTTCTCTTTCTTCTTTCTATGAAGTCTCAATTTTTCTCACATTTGTTTTCACTTTAACTTGTCTACTGTTGTACTTTGACCCTATTTTCCATCATCCTAGAATGCTATTCTATCCCTATACTGTAAGTTTAACCTATGCTTTGGAATCTGGCTCAGACCTTCCTTCTACATATGCATAAATTGCCCTGAACAATCCATTGATAAGGGCCTTCTAAATTCTTTGAATGTCTCAAATTCTATTCTTTATTATTCACTTGGAAAGTAATCATTTATTTCCATGGAATATATTTCCCTTATTTTATATTGAAACATTATTTGAATGTGTTATTTTCTTTTACCATTTTTCTTTTCAATTTTTTTTCTCCAAGAGGATTTTAAGTTCTCTTTGGGGCAGAGATAAAAATCATGGTGTAGGAACATGTTACCTAGCCTCCCCTGCCCCAGGAACTCTTGTACGGTATCTTCAAATTAACCTCACTAAATAGGTTCTACCACCCACAGCAAACCCCAGGACCACTCATAGGATAGAACTGCAGTAAATATTTATATATGTTACCCTTTCTGACTGAAAGTTTACTTACTACTTTTACATGCAAATTTCTCACTTAGCCTGTAAGATTCACTCAGGAACAAAATCGTGTCTTTCACGATTTGGTTAACCTTTCTAGGTAGCTTTTGTTTCTATTTCCTTTTTGTTGGCTCAGCACCATGAGGTTCCTTCCACTATAGCTATGATTTTTAAATATGAGTTAAGATTTTGATTTGGAGGAATTAAAAGGATAGGCTTCAGAGTCAGATTTGGAGTCACACTTAACATTGCCCCTTTATTGTCTCTAATACACAGAACAACTACATTGTGCTCATTTCAGTTCCTAAAAATAACTTTGTCTATGAATGAAACCAAAATGTCTTGTTGTTGTTATTCTAGACTCACTATAGTAAAGTGGATAGATTCTATGGCGTATTTTTCTTTTGTTTAAATTTAAAGGGTATGTGTAACCATACACAAACTGAGAAGGAAAGGGATAGAGAGGGTGTTGTAGACTGGGATAGCTACTTTAATTAATTCTTCAGGGAAAACAGTCTCATCTTTGTTTTACATAATTTTATTCTTATTAATTTTCATTGCTCTTCTCTTGTCTGACACTTACCTGATGGCGATGTGTGGTCGTTTTCTTTTGCTATTGGAGAGCTCTGGATGATACCTGGTTTCATTACAAAACTTTCCTACAAAAATAGCATCAAAATACATATTTATATTTAATGTTAGAAGAAGCAAATCTGGAATATTATTATTCACCTGGCAGTTATCTTGCAATTAAACCTTTATGCTCCTAGAATATGCCAACATAGTTAATGTTATTGCATTTTATTTTATGTCATATGATCTCTTTATCTTTTGAGAAATAAGCTGACAACTTCTGTTATTCTAGATAATACTCATTTCTTCCAAGCATGCACAGCTCTAAAAATATTTAACAATGCAGCAAATATTATTAACTGAAAAAGGAATACTTCTTTCAGCAAATTGGTTGAAAGAGTATTATTTTTGTCAGTTGGAAAGCTTCTGCCTTCTAATAACAAAAACCCTGACTCAAAATGACAAATAATAAGGAAAATGTATTATTGGTGTAATAGAAAGTCTTGATTCATGATGTCTGTCTGGGTTGGTTGATTTATTGGCACAACAGTGTGATCAACTATACCACTTCTTTTTATTTCTGGTCTCTGCCATCATAAACATTTGTTTCATTCAAGATGGATGCAACATTTTCAGCTATCAAATCCAGAAAGAATAACAAGAGGAAGCAAAGAGATCATCTCTTTCTTCATCCTCTCCTAAGAAATAAGAAAATTCCCAGAAGCCAGTGAACAAACTTTCTCCCATCCCAATGTCTCATTGATGAAACTTTGGCCCCATAACCGTTCCTAGTATAATCAGGCTCATTCTTTGGGCTACTACAGGTCAAATTCCCAGGGCTGACCTCATGGCCATGCAGTTTGTACAGCAGCTTAGTTTAATATGCTGCTAGTGCCATTTTGAAATTCTTTTTTTTTTTAAAGATTTTATTTATTTATTTGAGACAGAGAGAATGAGAGACAGAGAGCATGAGAGGGAGGAGGGTCAGAGGGAGAAGCAGACTCCCTGCCGAGCAGGGAGCCCGATGCGGGACTCTATCCAGGGACTCCAGGGTCATGACCTGAGCCAAAGGCAGTCGCTTAACCAACTGAGCCACCCAGGCGCCCGCCATTTTGAAATTCTTAACAATTTTTAACAAGGGACATGCATTTTCATTTTGCATTGAACCTTACAATATTATGCAGCTGGGTCTGCATATTCCCCTGAGGTAATTAGCTCAGGGTGGATACCTATATAGAACTTGGAGGTCTCTAAGGAAGGAAGATGGGATGCTGAGTGGACAACCAGCAGATTCCACTTCACTTATTATTTGATTTTAGAACCGGTTTGACTCCATTCTAAATCACTAAGAACAACAATAGTCAGTGAAATGACCAGTTTCATTCATACTAGGGAATTAATTCCTCAGGTTAAAGAAGCTGCTGAGTACAAACTGGAAATTGGTGGTATAGTGGAGGTTTGAAGGCAAGTGACTGAGTTAAAGCATCCCTTCCTACATTATTGCTCTTGATGGCACCTAAAAATTGTACATTTACCCTACCAAACTGATTCTCTTTCACTGATACCTGTTTCCTATACTTGATGTATTACATGTACAGACACACACACACACACACTCTCACACATTAAAATTTTTCAGTGTTTCTCATTGCTATGAAAGAAAACAGAAAATCCTTAACCCGTATTACAAGGTCCAGCATGATTTTCCCATTCTTCTCTCCCGTATTGTGTAGCACTTCTTGCTACTTCAGTCTCTGAGCTCTGGTCACCTGGCTGTTTCAATTTCTTTAGAGTTCCACGCTGTCTGCAATTGAGGAATTTTTGTCATTGCTATTCTGCCTGCCTCTTTTCCCTTCCCTTCTCTTTATCATAGTGAACTTTTACTCATACTTAAAATCAAATTTGGAGTAATTTCCTCAGAAAACCTTCCTTGCACACGATTCTAGACCCTGTTATTTTGTTATCAGAACCTGTAAAATAATATTGGTTCTTTTTATACTGTATCTCAGGTTGTATGTATACTTTTATCAGTGTTTGCAATGTGTAGATTAAATACCAAGAGAGCTTAAGCCTAAGAGATCAAGGATGACAATCAAAAATTAACTTTATAAAGCTTTTTCAAAATTTGGGTCAAATCTATTAGAACCACTAATGGGTAATATGTGAAGATGGAATTTGGGTCACGCCCATAACTAGAGATTTTGTTGTGTAGAGGGTGACTTAGATTAAGCTTCATAAATACATTTAATTGGTGTGCCTGTTTTTTCACTCAAACATACAACTTTTAGGTCACTTATTCTGTGATTTGGACCTAACTAATCAGCTATTTTAATTTAAGCAGGAAAGTAACAAAAATATCAGAGTATAGTGATTCAGTGACATACCCATATATGTTCTTTTGGTCAGATAATTTCTAAGGTACCTTGAGGATTCTTTTAAACTGTGCCCTTTAACCTTACTATTTCATTGAGTACCTTCCAATCATTTTATTATCTTTTGAAGCTTCTTACATTGCTTCCAAAACTCAAAACATTGAAGTGCTTATGAATCTGATGGGCTTGAGATGCTTTCTAATGAAGACTGGGGGACAGATTTTTATTTCTCTCTTGGCTAGTTGTCCTCCATTGAAGACATTAGACACAACTTTGAATTTATGTTTTCACTAGGCCTCTTTTCAAGTGTTAACAATATGATTGGTGATCTGATTGCTAATTAAAGGTCTGGAGTTAAAATAGAATTTTCATTTTAAAAATGAAGTGTGTGTGTATGTTTTTTGTGTCTGTGTGTGTCTGTGTATCTGTATCTATCCATATACACATTCATACATACACATTAGTGACTGCATTGTATTTTAGAACTCAGAAATTATACCAAACCCATTAATTTATTCACTAGAAATTTACTATCTTCTATGACTGCAGGTTCTCATCTAAACCTTAGAGATAGAATAGCAAACCAAACAGAAGGATAACACTGTCATGTAACTTATATTCAGTGATGGAGAAAGATAATGACAAATAAATAAATAAGTTAACATAGTGGTAAGCTTAAAGATAAGATAGCGGGTTAGAGTGATAGTTATGCAGCAGGAGTGACTGAGAAGAGAGTTGCTATTTTATATAAGGAGTCAGGGAAGAGATAGCAGAACATGAGATATTTGAGTTATGACCAAAATGATTAGAAGGAATGAACAATTTGAAGATTTCAAAAAAATTAGCTGAAAATAAACTTAATTCAGCCATGAGATTGAAATTAAGAACACCTTTATCTATATAGAAACTTTAATTTGTTGGGACATACTTTCTAAGTCCAAAAAGCTTTGGTGTTGGCTATTTTTATTTTCTGATTTTGATTGCATGAAGGGCAACACCTGGCTGTTACTCACAAAAGACACACTGTTCATTCTTCCCCACTGAATGTCCTGGTTGCCTCTGATTGACTATGCCATCTTGTATAAATTACTTGTCTTTTTGGATGCTGTTATTCAAAAAAATTACTTAAAAGTTTAAAACAAACAAAAGAACATTAATGCCTGTCCTGTTATCTTGTCAGAGGGTGCGCTTGTAAGAGAAACTATAAGATCATACTTAAGGAGAAGATTTGGGAACAGGATATATAACTCAGTATCTGGGAAAGCTTGGGCAAATCACTTAGGATTTCTGAATCTCAGTTCTTGATCTATAAATTATGGAATAATAAAATCCACATCAGAGATCTTATGAGAATTAAAGGTGATTATTTTTGGAAAGCAACCTAGCATATAGTAAGCACTCTCAATAAATCTCAGGTATTATTACTTTCATTTTAATCAGAAAAGGTAGTGACCATGAAGGTTTTTTGTAACTGAAAGAAACTATAAACAGAGGATATAATTATGTGTTTGGTAATTAGTCATACAATAAATGATTAGGTAGTAGCTTTAAGCATTTTGCTGAATAATTATCTTATATTTTTTCTTAATTTGTGACATTTTGACTAGAGAATTGGGCTCTTTTAGAATCATTATATTCTACCATAGTTCATCCCTGTTTTTTGGAATTGTCTGTCCAGAAATATCCTTTTTCACTTGGGGTACTATTCATGTAATAAATCAGCATATTTATTATCTCCAGGGAGGTAAGTATTTCTTGTCCTCTTATAGAGGAATGAATATTTTCATCTGACACTCCAGTCTTAAAGAGACAAAGAAGTATTTCCTTCCTTATGCACTAAGTACAAGGTGAATGAAGATAAATGGAGACATTTTTAGATACTCAGAGGAATAAGTAGTCAGAATAAAAGGGCCACTTCCATTTTTAAGCTTAAGAAAGCTAGCGAGGCCACAATGAATAATTATATATTAAATGAAATGTGCAATTATTAATGGTACTGTCTCACTTCTAGCAATTTAATTGTCTACAGAGACTATCCAAAGATACTACATTATATTCTCTAGTTTTTTACTTCTTTGCCTACTGAAGCTTTTATAATGATTTACATTAGTAATAGGCTTTCTCAGTTCACTTAATTTAATCATTCTCAATTTATTCTTCCTTTGATGGAAAGTAACTAAGAGTGTAGAGTTCCCCCAAATCAGAGCTTTTACCTCTATACACACAGGTGCATGATTAGTATACACTTCTCAGCTGTGCAGCTTTTCCAGAAGTTCTATCTATAAGGCAAAAACCATAGATTATAGTCCTACTTTAAAGGCAGGAAAATGATCTTGTTTTGTAACATTAAAGAAAGTAATGACAGAGCAATGACAATAGCTAACACTTCTCAGACACTCACTATATGCCCCACACTGTGCCTATCTCTCTGGGTGGATTTCCTCACTTAATCCTCATTTCCAAACTATGGGGAAGGAATGAATACGATCCTTACACTAAATGGGCAAACTGAGACCCTACGTAAGGTAACTTACCATGGTCACATAATCAAGATGCTTTGGCATGCTCATTTGAATTCAGACACCTAGTCTGACCTTAGAAACTATGTTTTAATCACCATTGATTGATCAGTGTAAGTCAAATTATATTATTCTCCCATGTACAACTTTCCAAAAGTTTCCATTCAGACTTCAGCACTTTTTGGCCTCAGTCCTAAAAACCTCTTTTTCTAGGTATTCGTATATTTTACTCCCTCATTTCATTCAGTTCTCTGCTGAAATAGTAACTTCTTAAAGAAGTCTTCCTGACCATGCAATCCAGAATAACAGTCCCTGTCACTCTATTTCTTAGCCTGCATTTCTTTCTTCTTTTTTCTTTTTCTTTCTTTCTTTCTTTCTTTCTTTCTTTCTTTCTTTCTTTCTTTCTTTCTTTCTTTCTTTCTTTCTTTCTTTTTCTTTCTTTCTTTCTTTCTTTCTTTCTTTCTTTCTTTCTTTCTCTTTCTTTCTTTCTTTCTTTCTTTCTTTCTTTCTTTTTTCTTCTTTCTTTCTTTCTTTCTTTCCTTTTCTCTTTCTTTCTTTCTTTCCTTTTTAAGATTTGTTTATTTGAGAGAGAGAGAGAGACTGAGCTCAGGAGCAGGGGGAGGGGTAGAGGGAGAATTTCAAGCAGACTCCCCACTGAGTGCAGGGGCGGTTAGGGGGGTTGTTGATCTCAGGACTCTGAGATCATGACCTTAGCTGAAATCAAGAGTCAGACACTTAACTGACTGAGCCACCCAGGAGCACCCTTTGTTTTTCTTCATAGGTCTTATCATTACTTGACAATATATATTATCTATTTGTTTTGGTTTTTTTTTAAGATTTTATTTATTTATTTGACAGAGAGAGACACAGCTAGAGAGGGAGCACAAGCAGGGGGAGCGGGAGAGGGAGAAGCAGGCTTCCCGCCGAGCAGGGAGCCCGATGTGGGGCTCGATCCCAGGACTCTGAGATCATGACCTGAGCCGAAGGCAGACGCCCAATGACTGAGCCACCCAGGCGCCCCTATTATCTATTTGTTTAGTTAACATTCCCTCTATGCACCATTAGGACCTTGAAGAAAAGTTTTTGTGTGCTTAAAACACTGTACAAACTCAAATATTTGTAGAATGGAGAAATGTATGAACAAATATTAACAAATAAATGAGTGGCAATATTAAGCACAGTGCCTGGCACAAAGAAAGCACTTAATAAAGGTTGATTCACTTATTTTATAATTTAAAAAGCAGTAATAATAATTATTGTAATGAAAAGTGATTAAATAACATATATTAGAGTGTAAAGAATAAAACGCTATTTTCATACCCCCTGAAGGGACTTAAAAGTTGAGATAGAGCCAATAATAGAGATAATTTTTGTTAAAGAAGAAAAACACCTCATTATTTTTCTGGAGAAAGAAAGAATATTCTAAGTTGAATCTATTCTTTTCTAAATTATCAGTGATTAACAGTCACTTCCAAATTCACATTGTAGACTCTAGGCATAGACAAAAATTTAACATGTATATTACAATAACATTCTTCCTGAGAGTGAAATTTTCAAGCTTGAAATATATCAGCACTAGTTAAAGATATGTTCTATACTTTATTCTGAAGTATGTATACATCCAAATCATGCAGTTAAATGAGATAAAATGATATGTTTTATTTCAAAGTATGTATATATCCAAGTCATATGATTAGATAAGATAGAATAATATAAACTAGAAGACAGAATGATTTATATGTATTTGTGATATGTTTTCTTTAAGAGAGAGCATAATTGTTCTTAACATTCCTATATTCTTGAAGTATCAGTTCAGTCAAGTTATAATAAACACAGGGAAGGCAATTCATTTAGTAAATTACTAAAAGTGACATTCACATGCTGCAGCTTATGACAACCACACTGATTTTACTCCATACATTACTTTTTAAAGATCTTTTGCTAACCACAATGCCAGTTGGTTGCCCACCACTATTTTCAATAGCTATGCTAAAGCGAAATATAGATATTAATTTATCACAATTCTCTGTAGAGCCGATATAATACTAGTAAATTTCCTGAATCACAGAAATGTTATGTTCTATTTCCTCAATTCAGAAATACAGATGTATTATCTGGACAGAGATGACTAGACCATCTCTGACAACACTCCAAATTGTGAGAAAAAAATCATATAATTAACTTCTAGACTCTGGAGATTCAGTGATAAACAATGCCAACAAAATCCTTTTCATTGTATAGTAAATTTGTAGTAGATAAAATGGATGTTGCTATCTGGTTGATACACCTACTTCTTTAATGGGATCAGAGGAATTCTCCAGTTGCCAGATTTCTGCTCTATTATCCTTGATTCTTCCATAACTGATGCTTCTAAAGATAGATTTTGAGAGTCATTTCCTGTAATTTTTAAATATATTTTTTACAATCCAAAACTAAGTTAGAGTTCTTTTTTCTTACCTCTTTGATGATAATAGCTAAGGGATATAAAGCTTGGCTTTTGACAGCTAAATCTCCGTCCATATGAATAGAATGGTTAGAGTATTAAAGTGGTTAAAATGTTAGAGAAATAAGCCAACATGCATAGAAAATGATTAACTAAAGCAGCCGAGAAACATAAACGTCCTGTGTCCAGTTAAACTTGAAATCCAGATGTACCTCTGCCTTTATAATGGTTTGATTATATGAGATAGTACTTTTTATTTATTTATTTTTAATTTTATTTATTTATCTATTTACTTATTTTAGTACTTTTAAAACCAGTATTCCTTGTCTTGTCTAGTTTTGAGTTATGTTTCTCTCACTTATAAACAAATAAGTTGTAACTAATATCATTAGATCTTCTGTGTACCTACTCATATCCAAGTGTACAATTAACAGTTATGAGCATCATCAAGAAAGGAATTGGAAATGAAGAAAGAAAAACACATTTTTTTAAACACAGAAATCATGTGTAGTCTTGGTCAATATCATAAGGGAAGTTGAAACAGCTGCCAAAATAAATAGCAAAAAAACCATGAAGAAACTAGTATATAAAAACTAAGGAAGAGCATAAAACCTTTCAGGTAAGAAAATGGAAAGATTGAGATGGAGAATAATTGGCATTTTTAAATTTTTAAAGGGGAGTGTAGCTTTTAACCAGTACAGTCAATGCATGGATGGTAAAAACTTAAACACACAGAAGACAATCTAGAACTGAATTCATTGTGCATTGTAACAAGCTGAGCATAGTGGATAAGGTACCTTGTCAAAAAAACACGTATGCATGGCTATTTAGGATATGGTGACAGAGGTTTGTGTAGCTGTGGTTGGGTACAACTGAAGCAATGAGAGGATAACAAATTAGGATTTAAGTTTCAGAGTAGCACAGAACTAGTATAAAGAATTGAATCTGTGTGGACTAACTAAAATAATCTGGTAGGATTTGAGAAAGAAAGATGAACTTGAATACTATATAACGGAGAGGTGGAAGGCAACGGATAGGTAAGTGTAGGATGAATCAATGTCTTAAGTGCTCCTAGCTCATAGCACTAGCATAGTGTACTTGGAGAATACCCGAGGAAGCAAATGATTAGCAAGGATTTATTGGGAGTAAGTAAAAATTAAATCCCTCTTCCTCCAGTCAGGTCATTCATTGCTCTCTTTTTTTCTTGTCTGGATTAGGTAGTCACTATTCACTATTCCCACTCCCTTCCTTATTTTGCTTTCTTCACCTTTCCCACCTTCCCCCCAAACTTCCTGCAAGCCACTCTACTAATTTTCTTATTCTGAGGTCACTCATGACTTTCTACCTGCTAAACCCAGTGATCTTTCACATATCATCCTCCTTGACTCTTCTGTTTGTCTATGGAGATGGGCAAAAGCACACCCTTTAAGGTACACATCTGAGATTTGCAAAGTGCAAAGGGACCTCCTCCAAGGAAATTATTAAGATTCTGCATGTCTGAAGTCTAACATTCATACCTTATATCTGCTTTGATTCTGTCAAGTATAAATCTAAACTGATCCACTGTTTGCATTTTAAGTTGTCCCTGAGGTACTCACTCACAGGCATTTTTTCAAGAACTGGTTCTATTTGAAGGGAAATATGGGTTAAGGAAAGCTGCACATAGGAGATGAAACTTCTCTTAACCCACCTTTCTCCTCAAATAGATCTACTAATCCCTTTCATGGCCACACCTCAGTCTCAGCTTTTACTGCTGTACTGGAATTATCTGTTTATTCTCTGTATTCTCCATCAGACTATGAGGAACTTGAGTGCACTGACCAAGTTTCATTCATCTTTAAATTCTTATTAATTAGCTACTTGCCACATGGTAGGTACACAGTGAATTTCGGCAAAACTGAGCAGAATTGTGCCATTACTCCTATAGCATTCTTACAACTGTCTATTATAATACGAATACACTGTATTATAATTTATTTTCTGTGAATTTATCAAGAGAAAGCTTCCCAATTTATTCATGTTTTTGTTTTTTATTGCCTACTACATACTATTTGAAATATTATTGCATGCCTAAATTAAATAAATGAATGGGTGAATGAATTAGTGACTAATGAATATGATGAAATCAAAATGATTATTGAAGTTTGAGGCATGAGAATTAAGAGAATGGCTGGGAATTGGCAGGAAATGTATATCTTGTTGGAAAATATTCAGTTTGAGATGCAAGGAAAATCCAAATGGACAGAATCTGTAGCTCAGAATCATTTGTATTCTATCCCCTGTGCTTCAGTTGCATCATGAAATAGTTTGTTTCTGTAGTTCTACTTATATTATTCATCCACCTAGAATAATCCTAATTTTTCATTTCTTTTTTTTTTTTCTTTTTCTCTTCAAAGTCTTATTTGTTCTTAAAGATCCTATCTAGATCCCGAATCCTTTCAAATCCATTCCTGGTTCTGCCCAGTTGCATGCTTTTTTCCCTCATATGGACTATTCATATTTCAGATATGTCTTAATAGAAGCATTTAATACAACCTATCCTATATTATGTTTACATGTGGTATCATCTGCAGTAAATATCGAGGCTTTGAAAAGCAGAGATGAGGTTTCAATTTTATTTACAATTCCTAGATAGTTTTGCACAAAGATATACCATATACATATATACCATGTACATATATATACCTTGCAGTATATTATCTTCATAGTGGTTAAATATATAAAACTGGAGATTATGTAAGAGCTCAGCAATGTAGACACATTAAACACTGTATATGTATATTAGATATAGTAGAGTAATAGCTGTAGTAGATAAATATGTGTGGGAGCATTCAGCTTTGGGTGGTGATCTGTATATCGCACCAAAATTAGTAACTCTGTTGGAGGGATCAAAACTTGTGTCACGGGTAATATAATTCTTAGATTATACCCATTCCTAAGGCATAGAGTTAAACATTTCTTTTTCTTTAGCTCAGGACTTAAATTCTGTATGTATCTGTGCTACTGACCAGGATCTCTGAGAAATACAAGTTTTGAAAATGTCAAACATTCATAGAGTTTACATAAATTACACTCTAGATTTTTTGTTGTTGTTGTTCCCAAATGGTTTATCAAGCTTGGGAGAAAATATTATACATAATTGCTACACCTTAGATTGCAATATACTATACCAAACTAATCATAGATATTTATAGCCTGCATAAACTCTGTTTGCCCATCCATGGCAAGCATTTAATAAAGCTAGTTCATCTGGAAAGGAAGTTAAATTAAATAATCCAAAATGAATGTGATGCATATTCACAAAAATGTGGTGTTTGGATTGAGCTAACAAAAAGGAAGTCAGGCCCCAGCAAAGACAGACAAGCTAGAATCCAGTCTTTCTCTATATGTGAGATATTAGGTCTTCACTCTCTGTCCATTCTTTTATGTCCATGCTTTTTAGACATCGTGCCTTGGCCCATTTTATTAAATCCTCTAAAATCCAATACATCTCTATTATATACTGCATGGACACAATGAAAAATTATCTTCCAGCAGCTATATAGAAATTTAAAAACTGTATAAGAATATTCAAATGAAATTTTCAAGGTAGGTTTTACTTTCTTAACATGAGAAGAAAATTAATTTAAGTGTAACTGTGCTGAGGGAAAGATGGTAAAATAAATTCTGGTATTTTCATTCTTAACATACTATTAAATTTCCAAAGACTTGAGGATAGTAATTGTCTATAAAAAAGGAAAATCCCAGGGCGCCTGGGTGGCTCAGTTGGTTGGGCGACTGCCTTCAGCTCAGGTCATGATCCTGGAGTCCCGGGATCGAGTCCCGCGTCGGGCTCCCTGCTCGGCAGGGAGTCTGCTTTGCCCTCTGACCCTATCCCCTCTCATGTGTTCTCTCTCATTCTCTCTCTCTCAAAATAAATAAATAAAATCTTAAAAAAAAAAAAAAAAGGAAAATCCCAGGGCATTTAATTGAAGATCATTTTCCACCACTGTGCAAACTAAAGAAAAACTTAACAGTGGCATGTAGCAATGGTAGGCAAAGTTATTCTGGTTCACGAACAGGCTATCAGGCTATGATACAGGTCTACAAGCTTTTAGCTACAATTCTAAAATCCAAGTAGTCTTAAATTAAAAAAAAAAAAAAAATTGGTGAATCATTTGTTGTCAAACGTCTCTTGACTTTACCTGATAGAAAGGGATACAAAGTCTTTTTAAAATTTTTTGTGTGAGGGGCACCTGGGTGGCTCAGTTGGTTGGGCAACTGCCTTCGGCTCAGGTCATGATCCTGGAGTCCTGGGATCGAGTCCCGCATCGGGCTCCCTGCTCGGCGGGGAGTCTGCTTCTCCCTCTGACCCTCCCCACTCTCATGTGCTCTCTCTCATTCTCTCTCTCTCAAATAAATAAATAAAATCTTTAATAAAAAATTTGTGTGTGTGAATAGCCAAACATTTTGCCAGCATATTAATATGGTGTTATATTGTATAGGATGCTCTCTTTTTAAAATCAAGAACATTTTGAATTCTGAAACACATCTAGCCCCAAGGATTCCAGATAAGGGACTTTGGATGTGATGAAATCATTTTCCCTCTCAAACCTGCAACATTATCTCCCTCCTCACTCCAAACCACATACGGGAACTCAAATTTCTATTTGCATTTTATGGTTTGAGATTTTTGTTTAGAGACAGGGTTTTGAGAAGGGAAGTAGAGATATTAAGAGTATATTTTTGCCACTTTCCCTACCGTAGTCAAACAGGATTTGAACTTGTATATTGAGAAGGATACGAACCAGAGGTTGAAAAAAATCTTTTTTTTTTTTTTCTGAGTTACTGAGAATTTGGGCCAAAGCAGATTTCTTTCATGTCCCTGTAACAAAGTGTGGTATAGATCTAAGGAACAGTCAAGTATTCTTATCACTTTCCCATTCTGGCTGGCACTGTGAAAGCTGCTGTGTTGGAAACATAAGGAAACAAGATTCTTGACGTAGCCACTGGTGCTTACTTCGTAAGACCCATGAGCAATGGCAGCAGTTGATTTGGAAGTGATTTGCCTTCAAATGACTTGGAAGGCATTGAAAGTCAATAAATGAATTCTAGAGCTGGCAAAGAATATTCTAGACATAACTTGGTGACTGTAACTGTGACACTAATTTATGAGTCACCTAGAGGCATGTCTTTGGGGAATCCAAGTAATAAATGAGGAACATTTTTAGAGAGCTAAGTTCTTGAAAATGTATGAAACTCAGCACTGTTCTAATAGGGACATAAATGTAAAAGTGAAACAGATAGGGCCAGGTGGCATTTTGGTTTGGTAGGTTGGGTTTTGTCTGTTTATAATTACCATCAATAAGAAAATACTAAGACTATGATATGAGCAGTGCTAAGGCCAATGCTCCTCAAAATACCACAAAACTCTCATTATCCTTGTTAGTATATTCTATTTTCTAGTTAAATTTTCCAAACCTCAAAATTAATTATTTGATTGTAAAAGTTGGTGTCTTTGCCTCTAAAGAATCACTGTGCTTGCTTCCAAGTCCATTGGATATAACTCAGGAATGTCTTCTTAATTTGCCTAATATGTCTACACTCATTCCCATTGCTATATTTCAGACATTTATTAGCTCACACCTAATTTATGAGGATAGCCTTCTAAATGATGTCTTTGCTTCTACTCTTTGATCCCTCCAATTCCTATCTCTGATGTCAAAGTTTTGTCATTAAACCCAAAGTTTAATAAACTAACTCCATTTCTCAAACTCTCTTAATGGTTCTCGTTGTGAGACGAAATATCCCAAATTCTCATCCTAGGCAGTATGGTCCTTCATAATTGGAATCCAATATATATTCCCAACTTTATTCTTAATCTGACCTTTCATTCTATTACCCTCAACAGATCACTCACCAATCAAGATTACCTTAGACTTCCTATCTATTCTCCACTGCCCACTAGTGTCCCCCTGGAATGCATGTCCTATTTCCTAGCCTCCTAGTGGAACAAGTTCAGACCTTAGTATGGTACCAACCAGTTATGTGTATTTATTTTCTCTTTTAAAGGTGTGCCAATATCAAAGGAAACCATCTTAACAGAGACTTCTTAAAACAAAAGTCCTTTGTACTCCTAAGCAAGAGGGAAATCATTGTGTAGGTATACTATAGACATCCGTAGAGATGGGTCTCAGTTTCCCTATTAATCAAAACTTGTTCCACCATTTTTCTTGCCAATTGCTGAATAAACTTTGATGGGTTTGGCATCTGACTATTGGAATGATGTAAAAAATGGGCATTCAGAGCCTAGGGTTCTGATGGTGAAATGATATATGAGTGTGATTCTGGTGACTACAACACTTTCTTTTGGTCAAATTTGTAATTTCTACAGAACTAGAAGAGCATTAGTTATAGTGTTACTTGACCACTTATAAATTGTGCAGTTTAAACAAGTGAATCTCTTCAATTGCTAGCAAGTAAGAAGAGGGTGGAAAAGTCATTTATTAAATGTACTTCAGGTAACAGTGAAGGTCTGGAATTGAATGTTCTCTTGAAAATATTGATTGTTGACCGATGAGGGCATTGGAAGCATGGGGTTAGGGGTATTAAAAATGTTTTTGTGTTTCTTTGTTTTTGTTGTTGTTATTTTATAAGGAGAAATATATCCCAGATATTTAGCTTCTAGAAGACATATCCACCACTATGTCTTTGATGTGAAACTCAGAGCCATTTCCCAGTTACAAAGACAGTATGTCCATGCCATTGAAGACATTTAGAGGCACTTAGAATGGCAGATACCAAACTTTTCTGTGTGTGTGTGTGTGTAGGATTTCTGTGTAAATATTACGTTTTTGAAATACATTTCATGAGTAATTTTCAATAATCTTCCCCCATTTATCTAATTTCTGTTAAGGCTGCAAATCACAGTATGTTCTGTGGCCTCTCTCCACCAGTCATATGATGCCTTCCCTATTTCCCTGGCATCTGTACATAGCTCATTATGGTGTGTGTATGGTGGTGAGCAGGATCATTTTATTCATCTCCCAGTTTGCTTTAGAGTTTATAAAGATTTAAAAATGATAGACTGTCCTGTCTGAAGTGAACACTGTAATATGTATATCTGTTTTTGATCTTAAAAAATCATAGCCAAGTTTGTACATATGATCCTGTCAACTTTTACATATAGAGCATAATGCACTAATAACTATGTAGTGGTGAAAATAGTCTTGGACGACATGAAAACTCAGGCCTCTCCTCTTTTGAAAGTCAAGAAAAGTTACGTTCATTAGTTCTTTGGGATAAACATCTAAAACAGGATGACTTTGCCTAATATAGCACAGAGCAGTGTATTTTTACTATCAAGATATGTAAAAGTATATTAATGATCAGATAAATTTGTTGAACTGCAGGCTGTGCATTGATAGTTTTAAAATTAGGGCTTTTCTTTTTAAGTAGAATATACTCTCACAGTGAGTGAAGGCAAAGAGTAAAGAAGAGATAAAAAACATGGAAACTCCGTGTTTGACAAAGTAACTTCCCGAAAAAAACAAAAAAATCAAATACTGCATGCTTATTATATAACAGCTACATCCACTTGTTCTGTTCTGTCAGTTACTTTATAAGGTAGAGGCAAGAGAAACTTTGAGAAAGAATTTGAAGAGGAAAATGCACATGTAGCAGAATAGTCTAACTGGAAAGACCGGGCTCTTTTATACTTATCTCTTATCTGGCATGGAAATGAAGCTAGTGTTGTATTGCTCTTCTTCCAAGCCCCAGAGGACTCAGAGAGTTGGCTTTTACTTGGTGTGACTTCTCAGAGCTCCTTGTGGCCGGTGGATTCTCCAGGGGGACTTATTGATACTTGTTACAATAAATTAATCAGAACAGGGGCTCTTCATTAAAGGAAATTGTGGGTGAAGAGTCTGAAGTCCACAATTCTGTAAGTCAAACAGAATTAGAAACAAAATATTCTTACCTGCATTTCTCCTTACAGGAAGCTTTGGAAAGGAAAGTTACCGTGCATTACTTTTCAAAGGTGAAAGAAGAGTTCACTTGTTCAGAATCCCAACAAGCCATATTTCCTTCCTGTAAGGGTTATGAAGAACAACTATAAAATTGCATGACTCCAAGTGGGAATAGGTATTTTTTTGTGAAAAGGGCAAATACTCCTTTAACAAATACTTTCATTGGCAAATTGTTAATGGGGCTATCATGAAGGGCTTATATGATGATCCAGGAGATAATTGAGAAATTTGGGATACTTGTTCCTCTCTACCAAATCTGGCTTATGTTATTTCTGAGCCAAGCTGTTGACCTTTTCTTACTTCTTTTGTTAAGCTGTGGCACCAAAAGGATTATGTATCCAAACAATTTTAGAGAAGCTTTTCACCATGAGAAAAGTAGGGGGCTTAAATTTATTGAATACTGCTGCATTTAACCTATTTAATTGGAACACGTTAATTAGATCTAATTGCAAAGTTGTTTTAATTGGAAAATCAAGCATTGCACTGATATCGGTGTGCATGATTAAACAAAGTAACTGAGGTCACCAGTAGATTGTGTAAGATTCATGCCTGTGATTGATTAAGTATGAAAGTTAATCAATTTAATTTATGTGATTGATGTTAATTCTTTCCTTTTGAAATTGCCTGTTCGTATCTTATTTTATACCATGTGTGGAATGTCAACTAAACTACAGTAGCTCTTCAATTTGTTTATTTTGGTATAATGATGTGTTTATTTCTGATCTAAGTAATTTTAACATGGTTTTTGTGTCACTAATTAAGATTTTCAAGTTACTGGAAATAAAATTAGATTTTCTATTAAGAAAATTTAATTTTCCTGGGGAAATAATTCAAGCAACATGGGAAACTTAACCTATTAGTTCCATTAGTGGAGTTGATAGTTTATTGCCTTAAAACATATGCCACGCAGCTCAGGAACAAAGGTGTCCCTTTTTTTAATCATCTCAGTGTCAATGTGCTTTATGCTTCCTGATCACAATGATGATAATTGTAATAATAATGAGAAGATGAAGAGCATTTATATAGTACTTATTATGTACTACTTATTATATAATACTTATTATGTGCCAGGCATTGTTTTAATTTCATTAAATATAATAACCCGTTCAATAACTTATATTATGTAAATGCATTTGCTTCTGTGAATTTTCTTTTATTAAAGTCACAGTGGTAGTATCTTCTTATGTATTGGTTGCTGTCTTTTGCACAATGGCAAACATACATAGTTAAGTCATAACAAGATAAAATTATTTGCTTAGCTTATATATTTAGTAGATACTTGATACATTTTCATATTTAACATTATAAAAGTTGAGTCTATTCATATGATTGGATCTTTACCTTGTATCAGTCAGGATTCTCCAGAGAAACAGAACCAATAGGAGATACTTACATCTTTATCTTATCTCTATCTACCTATCTACATACCTACCTACCTACCTATAGAGAGAATTCCGTTAAGGATTTCTTTTAAGGACTTGGCTTCTGTGATTTGGGACGGGGAATGGGTTGCAAGTCTGAAAATGTAGGGCAGGTTGGCAGGCTAGACACTCAGGCAGGAGATGATGCTGCAGCTCTGAGACTGATATCTGTGGAGAGGGCCACCAGGTTGGAAAGTGACACAGGAGTTGATGTTGCAGTCTTGGAGAATTTCTTCTTCTTCAGGAAACCTCAAATATTATTCTTAAGGCCCTCAACTAATTGGATGACATCCTCCGACAATATTGCGGATAATCTCCTTTGCTTAAAGATAATTGATTATAGCTATTGACCACATCTACAAAATGCTTTTACACAAAGACCTAGATAAGTGTTTAAGTAACTGGGTACAATATGCTAGCTCTGTTGATATATAAAATTCACCCTCACATAACTTGAATTTATATTAATTGTTTATAAAGATGAGTAGGAGTCATGAGAATGAATATATACCTAACTACAGCAAAACATCAATATAGTATTATTCTGCAGTTAGATAATAGTACTAATAACTTGGCAATAGTTTGCAATGTTAAAGTTGTAACAGACTTTTTAGAAATCGTTTCTGCCTTTCCTTTCAATTTTCCAGACTCCCTTGTAGCCTGGGGGCATGGAACTCAGTTTTTATGCAAAAGACATAACTACAGGTCTCCTGAGGAAGGGATGTTGTCATGAGGAAACTTTATTTTTTTTTTCTAAGTAAAATATAAAATAAAAATAAAATACAAATACTGCCTCACAGATTTTCTTCTTCCCTTTCTTCTTGCCCAAGGTATAGAAATTAAGCCTAGAAGAGTGGTAAGCACAGGCAACCATAAGGACAAAGCCAACATGCCAAAGATGGCAGAGCTGTGAGAGAGGAAGAACTAGCTTCCCCAAAGGATAGGGCTGAGTTGTTACTCTTGGCTACTACTCCCTGTCACTGGGCTTGTTGTGTAGGAAAAACAATACACCTCTGTTTTAAAGCTGCTACAAGATGTGGTTCCTTGGGTCTATTTGTTTTGCTTTTGTTTTTGTTAGTATCAGGACACAATCCTAACTAAAGTTTTGTTGGTTTTTGTTTTGTTTTTACTATTTTTATTAGAAAAGGGAGCATTTATTTATATTTGTTGGATATGCAAAGCAAATTGTGATAAAGAATTGCATTGTCATCTTTCACAATTAATGTCATTTTATCAGGAGAGATAATTCTAAAAGAATATTAAAGAGTTCCAAACTTTCCAAAGCAAAATCAAGGGCTCTTCCAAGAATATGCAGTGTTGACTAGGAGGGACTATGAAATCATCTACATACTGGTTTTTGCTGAGCTGTATTACTATCCCTATTCCTTAGTAACTGATATTATTTAAAGTTAATTTCTAATGTAAAGGAAAATAGGACACACATGTCTATGGATTTTTGGAGGGGGACACTCAGTTAATTGAAGAAGGGGAAAAAAAGAGATTCAAAGGTAAGAGTGAGAGTAGGGTACCTGAAAATTAATGCTATACTTTTTTTCAACTGTTTATGAGTTAGCACCTCTCCTCCCCAGGAATGAAAGGGAATCATGGTGGTATCAAAAACATAATCTTACCTTTGCCTTGTTCTCATATAATGTTTATTGTCTGGTATACATTCATAAAGAAATATATACTGGGTCACTGAATGAATGAAAAGCAAACTTGTTAAACGTCAAGGTACCAGAGATACTCATGTCAGAAGTGCTTATAGAAGAACAAACAAAAAATAACAAGAACTTAGCCTAAAAAGGAAGTTTCAAGAAGATACATGAATTCTATGAAATTTTGAAGTGTATAAACAAAGAGAATGCCATTTTACATAATAAAATCAAGACTACAGGAGTAAGAATCACTTCTTGCAATTTTAAGTTAAAAAATGTATACAGGGTATCTCTTGTAGTTTTAAGATTTTAAGTTATACACACATGTATGTATGTTTATGTGTGTATATATTATATATGTGGTGTAAAATAAGGAATAAAGAAGAAGTTTTTATTCCAAGGGTTTTCACAATCTTGAAGCATAAATACAGGCAGATCTTGGCATTTCTGTGTGTTATTTTCCATGTGTTTGCAATAATTTCCTTAATTGTTCAGAAGACCATGACCTCAGTGTCAGGCACTTGACACATAAACAGCCAACACTGTGTGTAACGGAGAAGTTGCTTACAAACATAAGATCAACACTTATAAATTTGGTGCTTTTACAAAGATTCCCTATTTCTTAGTTCTCTTGAATGATAGGGAAAATGTGGGAACACTGAAGCTGCATTCTAAAATGCCATTGATAGGCTGGAGCTGACAAATGGGTATCCTCTTAGATCAGGCATGAAATTAGAATTCACTTCAGGTCCCAATGATAACTGAGATATTTACTCAGTTATCATTAATCAAGGAACCTGAAAAGAGAAATACAGAAATATATCTTTGTAACTACTACTATCTAAAAGGAAAACAAAATACAGACTAAAAGGCTTGCATGGTGTAAGAAAATGCAATAAAACATATTCCACTAAGGGAATAAAGAATATTATAACATGTTCAATAGAAAATTGACAGCATAATCTAGAATTATACTGCTCGGTATGGTAATCACTAGATATATGCAGCTATTGAGCTCTTCAAATGTGGCTAGTCCAAATCAAATATAGGGTGTAAGTTAAAAGACATACTGAGTTTTGAAGACTTATTGAAAAATAATTTAATAACTTTTTTATACATTTAAATGAAATATTTTTTGATCTGTTTAGTTGTATAAATTATATTGAAGTTAATTGCTACCCAGAAGCTATATAAGTGTCTGCTCCCCAAGCCCACATTATTAGTACTAGTAAGTTAGCATCTTATTTGCATGTATTTTATTTCTTTTTCTTGCCTAATTAATCTCATTAGAACCTCTAGTTCAGGTTGAATGTTGTGTAGAAGTGATGAAGTGGCTACCCATCCTTATTCCTGATCTGATTGGAAAAAAAAAAATCAGTCTTTAAGCACTAAGTATGATGTCAGGTGTAGGTTTTTGGTAGATGACCTTTATCAGATATAGAAAGTTCCTTTGTATTCCTGGTTTGCTGAGAATTTTTACCAGGAATGAACAATGGATTTTCTCAAAGAAAGAAATTCTTTCTTGTTTATTGGAGCAATCATATTTTTTATCAGTTTGTTAATATGGTGAATTATATTATATTTTGCATGTTAAACCAGCCTTGCATTCCTGGGATAAATCCCATTTAGTCATGATGTATTCCTGTTTATATATTGCTAATATATATATTCCTGTATATATATTACTAAAATTATGTTTAAAATTCCTGCATCTATGTTCAAGAGGAATATTTAGTTTGTAGTTTACTTTCCTTGTATAGTATTTATCAGGTTTTGTATCAAGGTAATTCTAGTTTTATAGAATGAGTTCAGAGGTATTCCCTTTCCTACAATATTTCAGAAGAGTTTTTATATGGAAATCCGCCCTCCCCAAACCCCTTAATTTTTTCATGGAAATCACCTGTGAAGACACTGGGACATAGCTATTATCTTTGTGGAAAGGTTATTAACTACAACCTGAATTTCTTTAATAGATGTAGGGTATTCAGATTACTGTATTTCTTCTTTAGTGAACATTGGTAGTTTATATCTTTCAAGGACTTTTTCCTTTTCATCTAAGCATGGATTTTATTGACAAAAAGGTTTTCATAAAGGTTGATATTTCTTGTTTTTAATTTCTGTAAAGTTTCTGTAGTAATGCCACTTCTCTCATTCTTGATATTGATAATTTGTGTCATCTCCTTTTTTTCCTGATTGGTTTTGGAAAAGGGTGGCCAATTGCACTAATCTCAAATAACCAGTCTTGGGTTTCTTTGGTTTTTAAATATAAATATTCTGCGTTTGTATAATTAATCCCCACTTTGCCTTTATTACAATCTTACTTCTCAGTTGTATTTCATTTTCTCTTATTTTTCTAGTTTCTTTTTTTTTTAATTTTTTTTTTTTAGATTTTATTTATTTATTTGAGAGAGAGAGACAGAGATAATGAGAGGGAACACAAGCAGGGGGAGTGGGAGAGGGAGAAGCAGGCTTCCCGCGGAGCAAGGAGCCCAATGCAGGGCTGGATCCCAGGACACTGGGACCAGGACCCGAGCCGAATGCAGACACTTAACCGACTGAGCCACCCAGGCACCCTAGTTTCTTTTCTTTTCTTTTCTTTTCTTTTTTTTTTTTAAAGATTTTATTTATTCACAAGAGACAGACAGAGAGAGGCAGAGGGAGAAGCAGGCGCCCTGCTGAGCAGGGAGCCCGATGCGGGACTCGATCCCAGGACCCTGGGATCATGACCTGAGCCGAAGGCAGACGCTTAACCATCTGAGCCACCCAGGCACCCTAGTTTCCTTTTCTTAAAAGATTTTATTTATCTATTTATTGAGAGGGAGAGAAAGAGAGAGAGAGAACTTGTGTGAGTGGGGGGGGGCTGGCATAGGGAGAAGGGAGAGAGAATCCCAAGCAGACTCTGCTCTGAGTGCAGAGAGACTGACAAAGGGCTCCATCTCACGACCCTGAGCCAAAATCAAGAGTCAGATGTTTAACCAACTGAGCCACCCAGGCGCCCCTTATTTTTCTAGTTTCTTACATTGGATGCTGTAGTCATTGATTTGACACTTTCTTCTATTCTAACATAGGTATTTAATGCTGCAAAATTTCCCTTAAGTATTGTTTTGTCAACATCTACCATATTTAGTAAGTTATATTTTCATTTCCATTCAGCACAAAATACTATTTTTTCTCTTGAATTATTTTTTGACTCATGGGTTATTTAAATATATGTTGTCTAGTTTCCAAATCTAAGGAGTTTTTTTCCAGAGATTTTTCAGTGTTTAATTTCTAATTTAATGCCATTGTGGTCATAGAACAAACTTTGTATGCCTTAAGGCCTTTTAAATTTAATGAGACTTGTCTTTTAAATTTAATGAGATGTAATGGGACCCAAATATGAATATCTTGTTAAATGTTTGATGTGTACTTCTGAAGTATGGATGTTCTGTTGTTTTTGGATAGAGTGTTTTATAATATAAAGAGTTGCTGATTGGTTGTTTAAATTTTCTGTAACTTTACTGATTTTTCTGTCTACCTATTGTTTCAGTTATTGAGATGGGATATTGAAATCTTTCATTCTTTTTTTTTTTTTAAGATTTTATTTATTTATTTGAGAGAGAGAGAGAGCACAGCAGGGAGGATGGGTGGAGGGAGAGGGAGAGGGACAAGCAGACGCCCTGCTAAGCGGGGAACCCGACTTGGAGCTTGATCGCAGGACCCTGAGATCGTGACCTGAGCTGAAGTCAGATACTTAATTGACTGAGCCACCCAGGTGCCCCTGAAATCTTTCATTCTTACTAGAAACTTATCCTTGAAGTTTTTATCAGTTTCTGTTCCATGTATTTTGAAGCTTTGTTATTAGTGCCATAGCACTAAGGATTTTTTCATTCTCCTGATTAATCAATCACTTTATCATTTTTAGAAAGAACTTCTTTGTATCCCTGGTGTTATTCCTTGATCTAAAATTGTCTTTCTCTGATACTACTTTAGCAACTCTAGCTTCTTTTGGATTATTATTAGCAGGGCATATCATTTTCTGGTTTTTTTGTTTTGTTTGTTTGTTTGTTTTTTTACTAGGTATCTATTAGTGATTTTATATTTAGGTAGCACCTAGGTAGATTTTGCTTTTTTATTCAATCTGATAATCTCTGCATTTTAGTTGGGAGCATTTAGACTATTTATTTTAATGCAATTATTTCAGTAATTCTTATGGTTCTATTCCCTGCCCTTTTCTTAGTTACTTCACTGTCACTCTTTTGTTATTTTAGTGCATTAAGTGTATCTTAAACATAGGGAAAAGTCAAGAGTACCTAGCTTTTAGCAATTTGATTCAACATTTTACTGAAGGTTCCTAGCCAGACAGTAAAGTATGAAATGAATAAATTGTGAAAAGATTATAAAGGAAGAAAGAAAACTAGAATTATCTTCAGATGCTTATTTAGAATACTCAAAAGAATCAATACATAAATTATTTAATTGGGGTTGCTAGATTTAACACCATTATTAAGGGATTGGTTTTACTCACTAACAATCGGTTCTTGGAAAATCATTCTTTTACATTGTGTATTTATGTTGAGCATTTAACCATTTGTGGAGGGACAGCTAAAATTGATGGTTGTTTTTTTCTGATAGTTTCTCTACCTTGCTCGGTTTATGGCTTTGTCTGTAAAGTTTATGTCCCCTAAATTGCATGACTATGATAACTTACTCTTGCATTCACTTGGTTTGGTAAACACTTTAAGGCAAAATATCTTGCTTACTTTCTATGTTCCTATCTTCACTCAGTCATTAATATTCTTGCCAATGAATCTTGTCATGGAGGAGAACTTATCCAGTAATTTTAGTTGTTTTTAATGAGACAGTTTGTCCATTTCCCATCTGCCATATTGCCAAAAAAGCTTAACCTATATAATTTTCACAGCTGTATAATTCACAATGTATAATTCTTACAATGCTATAATGAGGATGATAAGAAAAATTTCAGTAGTTCCATCTCAAATACTAAAATTAAAATGAGTAAGACAAACAATTTACTGTCTGTCTCATAGTTTCTATAGGACAGAAGATAAATTAGAACTTTTTTTTGTCTCTATCTAGTGCTCTTAAGAGCATTTAAATGTGATGCCCTGAATTAAACACAAAAGTTATCTGAGTATACAATACAAAGAGGCTATTCTTTACTATATTTCTGTATATTTATATACATTTAATTTAAGCTTTCATTAGATTTTTTTCATTAGGTCCATTTTAACCTAATTATTCAACAAAAATCTCTTGAGTACGTACCATGGGTTTGCCTCTTATAAGTAGACAAATTATTAAGACACAGACTGTTTCTCTATAGATTATGACTTTCAGGTTGTAAATGATGAAAAATTTGACTTACTCTGACTTAAAAATAAAGATAATTAATTGATTTACACAGCTGAAAAGTGAAAAAAATCAAAATTATTTCAGACATGCTTTGAGTCAGCAGCTCAATAAAGTAAGCTGAGATCAGACTTCTTTCTGCTTTGACTACAGTGGTGTTGGCTTCCCCACCAACCCCCACATACTGTTACACTGGCCCTGCTTCTCTAGGCTTTTCCTCTTATGGTAGAGTCCAGGTTTTATATTCTCATTTTATATCTTCCATGAAATAAAAATCAGTCTTTTCTGATAAGAAGAAGTTTAAAAGAAAAGTGAAAAGTTTTCCCTTATAGAAAAACTCAACAAATATATGCTCACATCACATCACATGAGCCTACTTAGGATATGAGTCTATCTCTGAACCTAGTTACTTTTTTTTTTCCTTATGTTAATCCCCATACATTACATCATTAGTTTTAGATGAAGTGTTCCATGATTCATTGTTTGTGCATAACACCCAGTGCTCCATGCAGAATGTGCCCTCCTCAATACCCACCACCAGGCTAACCCATCCTCCCACCCCCCTCCCCTCTAGAACCCTGTTTGTTTTTCAGAGTCCATCGTCTCTCATATGAACCTAGTTACTTTTGAGATAACAGGACATGCTGATTGGCATGGGCCTGGAACTGAGGGTGATTTCAACTCTATTTAAGCCATATGACTGATAACAGTGGTTGAGAGAGAAGGGGTTTTACCAAGATAATTCAGAGACTATTAAGAATAAGGAAGTTAGGGCTGCTAGGTGGCTCAGTCAGTTAAGTGTCCAATCTTGATTTTGGCTCAGGTCATGATCTCAGGGTTGTGGGATTGAGCCCTGCCTAGGGCTCTGTGCTCAGCGTGGAACCTGCTTAGGATTCTCTCTCCCTCTACTTTACTGCCCTCCACCCTGTCCCCTACACACTCTCTCTCTCAAAATAAATAAATAAATAAATAAATAAATAAATAAATAAATAAATAAAAAATAAGGAAGATCCATTTTCAGTGACATGGATGGGGCTAGAGAATATCATGCTAATCAAAATAAGTAAGTCAGAGAAAAACAATACTATACAATTTCACTCATACATGGAACTTAAGAAACAAAAGAAAAAATCATAGGAAGAGAAAAGAGGCAAAATAAGAAACAGACTCTTAACCATAGAGAACAAACTGATGGTTACCAGAGGGGAGGGGGATGGTGGGGAATGGGTTAAGTTGGTGATGAGGATTAAGGAGTGTACCTGTGATAAGGTGTTGTATGGAAGTGTTGAATCCATACAACCAATCCAATATAGTGATTCACTATATTGTGAATATTATATTTACTACATTCACTATATTCACTACAATAGTAGACTATATTGTACACCTGAAACTAATATTATACTGTATGTGAACTAACTGGAATTTAAATTTAAAAAAAAAAGAAGAAAGAAAGTGAATGGCGGCTGGTGATGGGAGTGGGGAATGGAGAGGATAATTACTTCTGTGCTCCATAACATCTTTTAGAAATTTTTTGAATTGGGAACTTTAAATCATCACTAAAAATTATTGTCATTGAGTGTAGTCAAGAAAAATTGTCAAATCTTAAAACGGCAGACTAATATTAGGCTAGACTTCTCTTTATCATGATGTTTGACTGCTTTTTAAATATAATCGTATGATTTAGATATATTCCTATAAATTTTATTCTACTGGTTTTTCACTGCCATTCCTGCTTGTGAGTCTTTTCAGAATCTTGATTCTGTCAACTGTCATATAAACTTACCCTTCTAGACTGAGGTCACCTGAAAATGTGATAAGCATACCTCCTTTATCTCTAGCTACCACATAGATAAAAATGTTTCATAGGATAAGGCCAAATATACTGGTAGAGCTTTTTTGCCTTTTTTTTTTTTTTTATATTCATGGCAAAAACTTGAATAAGTAACCACTAGTACATGATAAAATTAGGGTAAAATATTCAGTTGTTCTACTAGTATCCATGTCAGTAGTAAGCATTCACAATCACATACAATTATAGTCAGGGTTAGGTAAGGATAAGAAATTAAAGAAAGGTCAGGTTTATCTGTTGTACAGAGTTCGTGGTTTAAAAAAAGAGACAGAGAACAATGATTTTACATTTTGATGCATCCATTTCAACTATGTCAAAACAGACAAAAGAGTTCAGTCTTACTGTGTTAGAATGTCTACATATGTGGTATGCATCTGTAGGAGTGCTGACAATACTGACTCCATCTTTGGCCCGTCATCTTGTTCATGTTTGCTCAATGACCTTTCTTGGGGCTATGTGTCCCAGGCTCTTGGAGATTAACATACATACCTTAGAAATGCCTGCTGAGCCTGGGATGGGAGGAAGCTTGTTTTGGCCTCCCATGAGTCTGTTAGAAATACAGGTACCACAAAATCTAACTAAAGTTTAGCTATCAATTAAATGCGTGCAAGCCTTTTGAGGTGCATGTATTTGATCTTACTAGGATGCCCTTCTTCACGTCCCTTTGCTCTATAAAACCTGTGGACTAAAGTCTGGATTTGGTGGAGAATAATTTGGAGCTGCTGTGGATCATTCTCTGCCCGATCCCCCCATCAGTAATTTACCCTGAATAAAACTTCATGTAAACTGTATGCAGTGACCTCCTTCATTTTCTGGTCTCAAAGTGCCTTCTCAGTTTAGGGGATACTTTTGGTCTCTCCCCCCACCTTCTAACAGCATCTATTGGTTCTTGTTCTGTAAAATTACCTACTAGCCATTTATTAATAATCCACTCTACCTTCCCAATTGGTCTGGTGCTTTGATAGTGTAGTTTCCAAGTTCCAATTCACTTATTTGATCTTTCATGTGACCTTTTTTCGCCTTGCCTCTTGTCATTTCTGCCTGCTTCATCTGTCAGTATGCTTTGTGAACCCATGTTTGGTGGGACATGCTGTGTGAATTATGTAATTTATTTATTGATGATGCATTTCTCTCTATAAAGGAAAGCTAGTAACTCAGGAAAAATGTAAATAGAACTGGGACAGCAAGCCCTGTAAGTAAAGGCTCACAGACTTTTAAGGAAAATCCTTTTTCTTTCCACCCAAAGCCAAGGTCAAGGCAGGAAATTTTCCTTAGTGCCTCTCTTGGCTAACACTGTTTTATTGTTTTCACTGTTATTTTCATTTTGTTTGTCTTGTTGAAGGCCACAGTACATCTCCACCTACACTAAGGCCCCTGTCTCTTGTCCTTGAATGACCATTAAAACTTAAACCCCTAGATTAGGTATTGTGAACTCTCTTAGGATAGCTGTAGTAACAGCTCTCTACTCTGCTTTTCAGCTATCTTCATTTTGGCCTCTTTCATTGAAAGCTCCCAGTTTCTTTCCTCATTCTTTTGTTTTCTTTACTCTCTTTAATAATCACAGCTGTGAGACCCTTCTACTATTAATGAAACTCAGACCTAATTAACTACTCCCAAGTCTAGGTTGACTACAGTAAGTATATGTATTTCTTTCTGAATTATTATTATTATTATTATGCACTTATCAAAGTGTTCATATGTATTATCTCAATTCCATCATTCCGTTCAACCCAACACAAGATATTCTTCTTTTCAAAAGACACTTAAAATTCATCTTTGTAGTTATTTGATTTGGGGTGGTACAGTGCAGTATTAATACATTAAAAAAATAATCTGTGCTGGCCCACTTTGAATTCTATCATTATATTATGTCATCACACAATATTAATATTTATGTCTAAAATAATACACTTATGTACATTAGGACATTTTGGGATACAATTCTTTATGTTTAGTATTCCTTGCTTAGATATATGAATCTCTAATATAGTATTAAGTTTATTTACAATTTTTACTACTGCAGATTATTAATTTAAATACATTTGTGATTGCGATTTTTTTTCCAGGCTGTATGAAGTATGTACAATATGTACAGCCACATTCTTTTACAAATATATTTATGTACTTTATTACATCAGGAAGTAAGAGATAAAAGATAAGTAAAGGAAATTAAGTTTTTAATTCCTGATTTTTAAAAAAATAGCTTTTAGTCTGTGAATTTCTATTCTCTCTTGCTAATAAGCTATACCTATTCAGATTATATGTATAACTTAGAAAATATGACTGAGAGAGAAATGTGAGCATTCTATCCTACATTCATCAAAATGGAAGTCTCTTATCAAAAGTACACTCTTGATGATTTGGTAATAGATTTAGAGCTCAAAAAAGACTAAACTAAATAATTCTCTCTTAGACTAGGAAGGCACATTTTGGCCAGCATCTGGATGATACCAACTTAACTCCTTTACACAATACTCTTTTCACAATTCAACTTGACCTTGAATGTGATTGTTTTTCTAGCTGTAAGTGCTGCTCTTAAATATATGATACCTACTGTGTAGTCAGATGGGTAGCAGATCTGAAATGTACAAAATTAGAATGAGACGTGTATACCCAGGTGCATAGAGTTTGTGAAGGCCAGATCCAATCCTGTTGTGATGAAGTGTTAACTTGAAAGGATTGTTAGCCATAAAAAAGTCCCCCACCACGTACTCAGCTACACCTACATTCAGTTAGTTAATGTGGGCTCCATTTCTTTGCTTGAGGTGAAATTCATGTGAACTGTAAATTCTTGATCAGGAATATTTCTCTGGCTTTGCCTGGCCAGAGAGACCCAGGGAGAGAAAAGCCCTAGGCCAAGAGCATCCTGCTGACCAATTGTAGCTAGTCTGCAGCTCAGAAATGAGGAAAGAAACAGGGCATCATTAGGGTACATGGAAAATTTAGGTTTTTTGACATTCTGTTTCCAATCTCCAAACAGTGTTGATTAGTTTTCATTCATTTCCTGCCCCAAACAAAAACAAAACAAAACAAAAACCCACAAAAAACAAAAACAAATAAACAACAACAACAAAACTTCCATTCTGGAGATAAAGATCTCCTTCCTGTTTTAGAAAGCAGTAATGTTAAGTCCCAGGAAATGATAAAATTGATCTGCTTCTTTGCAGTACCAGGATCGGAGGCATCAGCAGGTTCTTAGAAAAAAGTGTTGCAACTGGAACTATAGGAGAATAATTAAGGATAGACTTGGGAGAGAGCTATAGACCTAAATCCAGATAAGTGGGACTAGCAAAAGATGGTGTAGTTGCAGAAAGACAGAACCAACCAGTGAAATGGAACATGGCATTTTCAAATGACTTTAAAATTAGAGAAGTGAAAAACTTTCCTAAAGATCCTATACCAAGATAGCACCTAACACAAATACTGATGCTTTTTTGTGCCTTTTCAATAAAATGGGAAATAAAGCACAAAGGAGTACAGGTTACATAAAAGATGAGGCTGGATCAGAGCAAAATGAATATGACAATGGCATATTTGGATGGGTAGCTTAGAATGCTTCATTCCTTCAACAAGTATTTACTGAGCCACTATTTTTGGTTTTGTTGTTCCAGGCACCATGCAAAAGAGATACTACAGTGTATAAGACCAAAGATAATCTCTGAAATCTTCACTTAAGTAAAAAAAGAATGACATAAATAAATATAAAATTATAGCTATGTTATTGTTGGTAAGGGGAGTGGGGTGATAAGAGAATATGATAGGGAGGGCATACTGATATACAGGTGATGCCTTCTTGAGAGAGTGAGTTTTGAGCTGAGATAGGAAGAAAACATAGGAATTTGGTAAGTGGAGAAGGGCAGTTTTGGGCAGTGTTCAGAGTTCTGGGGGCAGTTCTGGGCAGAGAACACTGCATGCCAGAGTCTTTGGCTGAAGGGAGAATATCAGTTGTGAAAGATTAAAAATATGAAGCTAAAGAATGAAAATGAGCATACAAAGAGCTGCAGACCCCCAAGTCTGATTATTCATGGTCTTGTAAGCCACATAAAGAAACTTTGCCTGTATCTTAAGAGAACTGGAAGCCAAACTTCAGTGTGAAGAACGGACTTGTTTGTTATCATTAAGAACAGATGTAGGCTGACTGGGAAGGAGTATACTTTTAGGACTGGAGAGGGATGATAATGATAGATTGGTTCAGAGTGCAATTGGAGAGGATTAAGAGAATGGGGAAATGTGAGATATATTTGAGGGAAAAATCCCATATGCAGATAGATGCAACAGCAAGCAGGTAACGCAGCTAACCCCTGCCACTCCCTCTCAAAGAGCAACATTTGTCAGAGGTTGTTCATAGTGCTAGGGCCAGTACATCTTCAAACTAAATGTCACTCTCTGGTGCAGGTTCAGAATTTTTAAATGGTTGCTATTGTGATAAGAATAAATCTTAGGGCGCCTGGGTGGCTCAGTTGGTTAAGCGACTGCCTTCGGCTCAGGTCATGATCCTGGAGTCCCGGGATCAAGTCCCGCATCGGGCTCCCTGCTCGGCAGGGAGTCTGCTTCTCCCCCTGACCCTCCCCCTTCTCATGCTCTCTCTCTCTCTCTCTCTCTCTCTCAAATAAATAAATAAAATCTTAAAAAAAATAAAAAATAAATAAAAAAGAATAAATCTTAGAGAGGGAGACAAACCATAAGAGATTCTTAACTCGAGGAAACAAACTGAGGGTTGCTGGAGGGGAGGTGGGTGTGGGGATGGGGTAACTGGGTGATGGGCATTAGGAAGGCACTTAATGTAATGAGCACTTGGTGTTATATGCAATGGATGAATAATTGAACTCTACCTCTGACTAATAATACACTATATGTTAATTGAATTTAAATATAATATATATTTTTTTTTAAAAAGAATAAATCTTAGCATAGAAAGTTCAGGGACCAGGTAATTGAGAGTACTTTGGTAAGGAGAAAAGTATACATGTGGGCAGAGGACAAGCACAAGCTTTAGAAGAAAATTAAGTTACTTATTTCCTTAATATTTTTTTTTTCCTGAAATGCATATAAGTAATATTCCCTGTTTGAGTTTTGTGTGATTATTTTTACGGAGATGGATGATGGTGGTAAAAGATATAGAAAACTGACACATCCTGGAATCCTGCTACTCATTTTGTTTGCTCTTTTAGAGGCTTATTAGAATTATAGACTCTCAGGCCCAAACTCAGTCCTACCTGATAAAAATCTATTTGTTAACAGATCTCCACGTGATTTGGATGCACACTCAAGTTTGAGAACCACTATTTGAAAAAATTCCTAGTAACCATCCCAGAGATGGGATGGAGCACTGAACTACTGCACATTATTTGACAAACTGCAGTCCCTTTACTGCTCAGACTCTTAACATACACATTCATACAACATGAGCTGAAGTTTATTTTTAAGTGTCATATACGTGCTCAGATACCACATTAGTCATATGTCTGTCTAATGCTGTTCATAATTAAAAGAAAAGCACACCAACTTTTGAAAATGATAATGGATGAAAGTAAAATCAGTTGCAATGACAAATGAAGAAGAAAAATAAGTCATAGCTCACATTCATTAAAAAGAAAATGCCCCCTGCAAACTTGAGATAGAATGTTCCCTTAACCACAAACTTAAGTCAAAAGATCAAAAGCCTTCTTTAAAGTTGTCTGTCCATGGAGGTTCTTACAATTTCCCCTCTTTTCATTCAAAAACAAACTGCCTACCTTCCAGTTATCTACTGCTATGTAACAAACCAATCCATAATTTAGCAGCTTAAGACAAGTGATCACTATATCTCATGGTTCTATAAATTGACTGGGCTCACTTGAATGGTTCTAGGTTGGGGTCTTTTCAGTCAAATGGAATCAGAGGTTGGGGACATTTGAAGGCTTGACTGGCCCTTTTGCCTAAGGTTATTCATCATGTGATGGGCAGCTGATGCTGGCTGTCCTCTGGTAGCTCAGTTGGTGTGCGGATTTGAATGGCTTCCCATGGTCTCTCCATGTCCTTGCCTTTCCAATGCAGGAAGAGAAGGAGAGAAGAGAGGATAGGAGAGACACAGAGAGGGAGGGAGAGAGAGAGATTTCTAAAGAACATTAGACAAACTTAAGCAGAAGTTCCACAGGTAGAATGGAATATATAATCACTACAAATTAGATGCTGTTTTCACCCCTCCCTAAATATAGATTTCATTTGCATCATCATCTCATCTGCTAAAGGTCATTTTTTAAATGTGAATTTTTAAATGTCAGCTAACAAGGAAGTTTGACTACTCAATCTCTCCTGTTATTCTGACTCCACAAGTCTATTATTAAGAACATTTTAGTAGTTGATTGCTGATATTCCTAATTAAGCATTGGTTTGTGTAAATTGATTTAAGGTGACATAATTTTTAAAAATCACGTGGTACAGAATCTGCTGGATAGTTCAGTTGCATATCCCTTTCTTGACCAAAATGCATTAAGTGGATTTGCACAATGAAATATAATTGTAATATAATTGTTGAAACTCCCACTGAGCCACAGATTACATGCTCTTAAAGACCATTGCTCAGGGGTTTGATAGAGGAAAACTCTGCTTTGGATGGAAGAATGAACACAAACCCTTAGACCAACTAGAAAACCTATAGAGTCTTTCTAACTTGATGATCCTATAATTCTAGTGTCCCTTCTACATTTAACTTGGGCAAATCATAGAGGGCTTTCTCCTCAACTCAAGCCCCTTAGATGCTTTCTTTTTTTTTTTAAAGATTTTATTTATTTATTTGAGACAGAGAGAATGAGAGAGAGAGAGAGCACATGAGAGGGGGGAGGGTCAGAGGGAGAAGCAGGCTCCCTGCCGAGCAGGGAGCCCGATGCGGGACTCGATCCAGGGACTCCAGGATCATGACCTGAGCCGAAAGCAGTCGCTTAACCAACTGAGCCACCCAGGCACCCCCCTTAGATGCTTTCTAAAAGAGATTCAATTAATTGCTGCTGCCATGTCACCATCAAATTATCTATCCTGTGAAAAACCTGACTCTCTAATTAATGTTGTAGCATATGTGCATTAATCTGTCTGCTCCTCCAGTTCTGTAATGAGATAAAACTCACTACGAGATCTTTCTTAAGGAATAATAAACTGACTGACTCGGCATGACACCATCACCTAATTAGTAAAATGGTGACAATTTTGAAATCCCTATGCTGTGGTATTTCTTTAAAGAAAACGGTTTTGCAGATTTGCAAAGGGACACAAGAAGGGATGTAAATTTAGCAGTTAGCAACCTTTGACTAAACAAACAAGGGATGAGATGGAATCAATACTGCCGGAAAGAATTTCTTCCAAACAGTCCAGGGAATCTGGAAATGCAAGAAAATAAATCTGTATCAGAGAAAATGGTCTGTTTATACTGACATCTAGTGGTCTTCGTTTTCACGTTTGCCCATGCCTAAATGAATTCCCCAGGAAAATGGCAAATACAGAAAATTTATTATTCTCCTTTAAAAAAAATCAATACAAACATATAACTGATATAACATGTAATTTTACTAACAAGAATTAATATTTCACAAAACTACATGAATTGGTATCATCTCGTGATTGGAAGACCTATATTGGAAAGTGGTAATGGTGAATGAATTATGATTGACATGATGACCACAAGACACAAAATAATGTCTGCCCTGACGTATAAATATGTCCATTTCTTTGTGTTGAACCATGTGGCCATGGATTTTATCTATAGATATAGATATATTTATATAGAGATATATTTTATATATAGATAATTTATATATATCCATCTATCTATATAGATATAGATAGGTATATCTATGTATATCTTTATTTCAGATAAATGAAACCAACTAATCAGAAGTTTATATATACATATTATATATACATTTATAGTTTATATATCTATACATATCTATATATATAAAATTCATCTTATACAGATAGATACATAAAGATATGTCTATATATATCTTTGTTTCAGATAAACGAAACCAACTAATCAGGAGTTTCATGGTATAAATACCTTTGTGAAAAATAAATCATCTTGTGGCAGATTTATCTTAAACTAAGGACTACATTCCCAAAAGGTTATAATGCAGAATACCGTCAACTTCTGTTTTCTGATAGTTTACACTGGAAGAGTTTGACTAGCTCTGTTAGAATATGTGTATATAAGGTAGAGGGGTGGTAATGCAGAAGTGCATATAGCATAATTCTAAGTCTGTCCTGACACTTAGGGTAGGCCTTTTGTTTAGAACACATTTTTTAAGAGAAATTAAGAGAAGAGTAAAATTTTGAAATAAAATAAACTATGGTACTTCTAAACAGCAAGCAGCAATTTATACAAGTTACAGGCTTGTTAAAATCTAGGGACTTATGAAATTGCTAAGTAATATTCCCTCTAGCTGCTTCAGAAGAGAAAAATTTTGATGAGCAACACTTTTTAAGAGGAAGGTTTTAAGTTGCACCAAGTTCTGACACTTGAGAAAGTCTACAGAGAATTCCATCTTCTGCATTACTCTGATCATATCTTCTGGATCATTGTAGGGTAGACCTTATCCACTATGGATAGAGGCCTTCACTCAACAATTCATTCAACTAATATTTACAGCCATCTATACACCAACCACTGTTAATGAGTCTGAACCAGTACAAGCTCTTAGTCCTTAACAGCCCATGTCTTTGCCTCTTTACCAAACGGAAGTCTTACTCGGGGTCACAAAATTTCTTTGTCCAGCACTGCTCCATGGACTGTCTTTCAACCATCATCATCCATATTCTGTGATATTAAATATAAAGTTTCAAAATGTCCTTGAAGTTTACCTCTGTCCACTTATACGTCCCTGTACTTGAAGGCACATAGAAACTGCTTTGACCTTTGAGAATGTCTTTTTCTCTTTGCCAGACGAATCCCACACAGCCTGACACAGTAAGCATTACTTCAAAAGCTCTCCATTCTACTTTATTCTCCCATGTGGTAACCATTTTGCCTGCACATGTCATGGGTGAATATTTTGAAAGACCAAATGTGACAATGATATTTCCAAGTTCTACTCTGAACATGCTGGAAAACACCTTCTCCTTAGAATATGTAATGAAGTTAAATAACTTGACTTTTTTGGATAGTAAAATTTATATTGAAGCATTAATTCGTTGTACAGTTGCATGATTTAAACACCACTGCTTGCCCATGGAAGGGAATTACGGTAAACAGATTCATAGAATTTCTAGCCCAAAAATTTGTCTGGGTGTTCTAGGGCATAGCCACAGGCAGATTTCAGAAGCCTTTTAAATATAGGAATTGAAAATGCTTCATACATGTACCTAAGGATAAGGAGCAAAAATTTACTTTTAACATCTATCCACAGGCTTGAATTTGACTGACTTACAAAATCTTCCTAAAGGAACAATATTAAGATTCAGTAAAAATATTTAGTGATGCAACATGTCAAACACTTGCTGTACATCTGCATAAGTGCAGTGCCCTTCCATCACCTTTGGTTTTACTGTGCTCTGAAAAATGTAGCCACTGCCTGGCAAAGTGTCATCTTTCTCAGTCTAAAACAAAAGATCAGTGAGATTTTATTTTGACAGTGGCCAGAGTCTCCGTAGTATTTTGCAAAAGACATTTTGATGGTAGCATATAGTCAATAGTACTTACAGGTGTATACATGTACATATTGAAATTTATCAGTGATAATTTTAAATAAGTAATGGGGTATTTATCTTAACTGTCATGCCACCCAAAGTGTCACAAAATCCTCCATTAATGAGTATACTAAATATCATAAATGTCTTTTATAGCCTTACTCAGATAATCAGCTGTATGTAACTCTCCTGTCTCATTTATATATTATATAAATATATATTTATATTTCTTTATTTCATATATATATATATATTTATATCTTTATTTCAGACGAATGAAACCAACCAATCTGGAGATTGACGCTATAAATAGCTTTCTGAAAAATAAGTCGCGTCATGACAGATTTATTTTAAACTAAGATAACTAAACTAAATGGAATTTTATATATATAGAGAGAGAGGGAGGGAGAGAGAGAGAGAGAGAGTCAGATCCCAATCTCATTATTCTGTTCTCTGATTTAATTATCTGGGGTGAAACTTCGGTAAATGTATTTTAAAATACCGGTGGTAATTCTAATTGTATCAATAGCTATATGGTTGAGAATTCTGGCATCTTGTTTCTATCCTGCCAGTAATACTCACTTTTCTTTTGGGTGAAAAGGGGAGTAAGGATGGATGATATAAGCCAATAACACAAAATTCAAAAGAAATAAAACATATATAGTAAAAAATAAACCTCCTCTTAACCCTAATTCCAAGCCACTCAGCTATCTTCCCCAGAGGCAACTATTACTACTAGCATCTTATATCTCCTTCAGAAATAATGTATTCACAAACAGGCATGATTTTTCCTTCAACAACTCTTTTCTGCTTCCCCCTTACCATATGAAAGGTAAGATACTATACAAACTCATACGAATATTGCTTTTTAAAATATTTAATAATACCTATGAACACCTCTCTATATCAGAACATGTAATTTTGTTTTCTTCTTTTTAACAATGGCACAATATTCCATTCTATGAATAGGGCGTCATCTATGTAACTGGTCCAATTCCAATATTTCAGTCTGTGTATTTGCCCACTTAACACTGTATCAGATGTGTGAGAATATCTGTAGAATAAATACTTGGAATAGATGTGCTAGAAGAAGATATTGTGCATCTCTCATTTTGATAAATAATACCAGGTCACCCTCCCGAGAGATTAGACCACTTGACACTCACCAACAATATGCAAGTCCTTTTTTCTATCTTTCCAACATAACACATTAGCAACATTTACATAACTACCAGTCCGATAGGTGAAAAAAATAAGTATTTCATTGTGGTGGTAAGCGTCCATCTTTCCTCAGGGATGAGGTTAAACATCTTTTCTAAGACACATTTGTATTTTATCTTTTGTGGGCTATTTGTTCATATCCTTTACCCATTTTTCTGTTGGATTATTAATTTTTACCTATTGGTTTCAAGGTCCATTTTATATATTAAGAAAAGCATTCTTTTGTCTTGAGTTTCATATGGTGGGATTTTTTTTATCCCTATGTAGGTTTTTTAAATTCTTCTATGAGTAAATTTCTTAATTTGGTTTTAATTAGTTAGGTTTTGATACATAATAGAAAAGATCCCTGTACTCTGAAACTATTTAGATATCTTCAAAGCTTCTTGTTTTTATAGTTTCACTTTTACATCATTACATTACTTATTTTCTCAGTCCAAAATTTACTCTAAATTTTTGATTAGTATTGTTTAGTATTTGATTTTTATATCTCAATATTTAGTTATTTATATACTACCTCCCCTATTGGATTTAAGTTGACATACATAAATTAATGCAATATAATACATGAAATGAGATTAAAATAAATAAAAACAGTGAAGAAAAAAATTGGTTTAAATAAAGCAGAGACATATGTGACTTCAGTATACAAATTATATGTAATGAAGAAAACTATTCCATTTTAAAGTGGACTACAAATTTAGCCATAAGCTGTATGATAGTGTGAGAAGGACATTAATCAGTTAATAAATTTACAGAATTATTAAAATTAATCTAATCTAACTAACATAACATGTGCACACACATAGACATGTAAATACACATACACATATACCTTTTTTATCAAGGGTATCAGACTATTTCCTAACACGGAAAAACAAATGATTCCCTGCATTTTCAGATAAAGAATATTAAGTAAGTGATAAGCAACACTCTGGAAAACATCCTTAAACACTGAGTGGATTCTATTAATCTGTTTATTTATTGTCTCTCTCTTTTTTTTTAAAGATTTTATTTATTTATTTGAGAGAGAGAGAATGAGAGAGAAAGCACATGAGAGGGGGGAGGGTGAGAGGGAGAAGCAGACCCCCCGCTGAGCAGGGAGCCCGATGCGGGACTCGATCCCAGGACTCCAGGATCATGACCTGAGCCGAAGGCAGTCGCTTAACCAACTGAGCCACCCAGGCGCCCTATTTATTGTCTCTTAATAAGTCTGGCAGCATCAAACTAAACACAGTTTAGTAAACCAGAGCTGCATATATCAATCCTGGATATGACATGATCAAAGCGTAAATTCGTTTGGGTTTTTTTTGATGCTTTGTAAAAAGGAAATTTTGTTTTTTAATCTAGAGTAATGCTGAACAACATGTTGTTCAGATACTCTCCAAAATGGTAGTTTTTTCAACTGAGCTTTAAAAAGTACTTAGTAGACACAAATATCAAAATTCACTTTTTGGAAGTATACGTGTTTTAACTTGCCACTTGCATAGTCATTAATGTTTATTCTTTGACAAATTCTATAAATAGATGATTCCTTACCTACATTGTAAGAGCCTCAAAGGCAGAGATTATATTTATGTTTATATTTATATTTATATATTTATACTTAAATATCCATAGTACATAACTTCAGAAAAATGGTTGGTTGGTTCTCAATAAAATCTAATGGGTTCATATGAAAATGGTTCTATTTCCATGATAGTTCCTACAGATAGGAAGGGATACCATTTTTTAAAAAACAGTATCATAATATTTTACTAAGAGAAAGATAATTATTTTAACCTTATGCTGAAAAAAGACGGATTGGTTTATTTCAGCTTGGTTTGCACAAGTGTGTTTTCTTATAAACAGACTAAGAATAAATAATAACACTTTGTTATTATAGATAATAATTGACATCAAATTTCATTTGTGTCACCTTAGTAGATTTTATCAGTTGAAGAAGATTGTCTGTCTTGTTCAATTTTGTACTTCCAGAATTTAGAACAGTGCCTGGAATATTAAATATCAAATTAATAAATGAATAAGGGCTACTGTTTGTTTTTGACATTAAGTAGTTTAATAGACTAGGGTCACATGATTATACATCTTTAAAAAAGAATATAACATGTATAAATTTCTAGGATGAAGAGCATCGTAGTAATGGTAGAATTTTCTAGAAAGTGACAGAACACTCTTACCTTAAGTTACTTGCTAACTGTATTTTATGAAATTGGTTAGTCTTACTGGTTCTTTGGTAAATAGAAGTAAAAAGTGCTTCATTGTGTTAGTATTATATTTCAATGTGAGGAAAAATACTATTCTACTTAAATTTTTCATGTGGTCATGTCCCAATATCTTATTCTGGTAGAATTCAGAACACTTAATTTGACACTTCATTTATTTATTTACTCATTTATTTATTTACTTACTTATTTAATTCATTAATTAATGCATTCATTCATTTTTATTTGAATATAATTGACACATGATGTTATATTAGTTTCAGGTGTACAATTTAGTGATTTGACAAGTTTATACACTATGCTGTGTTCACAAGTGTAGATACCATCTGTCCTGTTACATCACTAGTATAATATAATTGACTGTATTCCTTTTACTGTGCCTTTTATTTTTGTGACTTATTCATTGTGTAACTTGAAGCATGTATTTTCCTCTCCCCTTCACCCATTTGCCCTCCCCTGACCTCCCTCCCCTCTGACAACCAACAGCTTGTTCTTTGTATTTATAAGCCTGATTCTGCTTTTTGTTTATTTTTGCTTTTTAGATTACACTTGTGAGTGGAATCATGTGGTGTTTGTCCTCAGTCTGACTTATTTCACTTACCATAAAACTCTCTAGGTCCATCCTTGTTGTCTCAAAAGGCATGATCCTATCCTTTCTTATGGCTCCATAATAATCCATATATATATACATAATCACATTTTTCTTTTCCTTTTCTTAAAGATTTTATTCATTTATTTGAGAGAGAGACAGAGAGCATCAGTGGTGGGAAGGGCAGAGGGAGAGAGATGAGCAGACTCCCTGCTGAGTGGGGAACCTGATGTGAGGCTGGATCCCAGGACCCTGAGATCATGACCTGAGCTGAAGTCAGATCCTTAACCAACTGAGCCACCCAGGTGCCCTAAGTCCAGTTTCATTCTTTTGCATGTGGCTATCCAGTTTTCCCAGCACCATTTATTGAACAGACTATCTTTTCCCTGTTGTATATTCTTTTTTTTTTAAAGATTTTATTTATTTATTTGAGAGAGAGAATGAGATAGAGAGAGAGCATGAGAGGGGGGAAGGTCAGAAGGAGAAGCAGACTCCCTGCCGAGCAGGGAGCCCGATGCAGGACTCGATTCAGGGACTCCAGGATCATGACCTGAGCCGAAGGCAGTCGCTTAACCAACTGAGCCACCCAGGCGCCCTCCCTGTTGTATATTCTTGCCTCCTTTGTCACAGATTAATTGACCATATAATTGTGGGTTTATTTCTGGGCAATCCATTCTGTCCTATTGATCTCTGTGTTTACTTTTGTGCTAGTACCATACTGTTTCGATTACTATAGATTTGTAGTGTATCTTGAAATCTGGCATTGTTCTTTCTCAGGACTGCTTTGGCTGTTTATTTAAACTTTAACTGTTTATGAATGTATTGCCTCAAAAAATGTATTACCTCTTCTCCCACATAAATTATAATAGTAATTATAATTACTATTTATAACTCTGGTATATTTTAAATTTTGTTTCATATTTCAATTTCTTATACTTTCTGATTATGTTTTTCCTTTATTCTCTCTATTACCTGGATTTGTCATTTGTTGATTTAATAGTTATAAATACTGTGTCTGTTTTGATGGTTATCCTTTATATCAGTTTCCACTTATGTTCTCTGATTTGTTAGATGTATCAAATCTATAAAGTGTTTTTTCTTCAGTACTTTAAAAACATTTACTCCTTATTCTTTTACTGTATCTAGTGGTAACATTGGAAAATTCTGATGCTAATCAGGTGGTCATATCTTTCTATATCTTTCTGTAAGCAAGAGTTTTTAGCATTATTATTTTGTGTTTGATGTTCTTAAATGTCACAAAAATGTAGCTACATATGGGTTTTGTATTCTCTCTCCTGATTAGTACTCTGTCAGCGGTCTGTAATCTTTGTGTTACACTAGTGTATGCACTTGAGCTACTGTAACAAAATACCACAGCCTGGCTGACTTAACAGAAATTTATTTTTTACAGTTCTGGAAGTTAGAAGTCCAAGATGAAGGTCTGGCTGATTGAGTTTCCAATGAGGGCTCTTTTCCAGGCCTGCAATTGTTGCCTCTTGCTTTGTCCTCACATGGTCTTCCTCAGTGGGTAATTTGATACCATGAATATAGAGATCTCTGAAATCACTTTGAGAATCACAGCCTTAAATATATCCTGTATCTCAGGCTCCTATCTTCCTCCCATCCCAACACAAAACACATACATTGCCTTTTACAATGGATTTATTTCTACTTAAAGATTTCCTATATTGATATTTTGGTCTTTAATTCATATAATCCATGCTTTCCTCTTTTGTAGATTCCTTAGGGTATTCTTGGAATTTTTTCAGTCTTTAGTATCAGTTTTGTGTTCCCCTTTAGTGTAGGCCATGCAATACAGGAGCAGGGAAAATCGTAAATTCACCACCAGTTTAGTGGTACTTTGAATTCATGTCTCATTTCCCAATCCATCTGCTGTTATTTATATTTTTGAGTCTTCAGATATCTCTTTTCAGCCCAAGACATGTAGGTACATTCAGTGAGAGAGGTTTCTGTAAGTGGAATCTCCCTGTCTTGGCTGTTTAAAAGAGGGAATTTGAAAAGTTATGCAGAGAAGAATAAGTGATAAAATTGAAGGAGAGGGTACAGCTGAAAATTAGAGATTGGGCAATATTATAAGTGGTAAAGTGCTTGGATTTTATTCTAACAAAAATTAGAAATCCCTGAAGGATTTAATCAGATCATAAATATAATATGATTTACACTTCAAATAGATCACTTGAGCCGCTATATGGAAAATTAATTGTGAAAAGATATTTATTGATAGTTTAAATATAAGATATGAGTTCCATAAAGAGAAAACACTTTAAAGGTGAGAGTAAAGTAATATGCCAGTAGATAGAATCTAGGGAAAGAGGAGAGCAAAGGGAAAAAGATGATACTGATATTTTTTGGCCTAAATAGGTAGGTAACAATAACATTTACTTAGATGGGAAAGATTGGGAAAAAGCAAGACTTGAAGCTAATATAAAGGGATTATTTTTTCCTTTTGGACATGCCACATTTGGCCTATCTGTTAAACATCTAAGTAGATATGTCAACTGCACAGTTAGATACACTTTATTCCATTGCCACAGTTCTTAACTGATGGTGAACTATTTTGGATACAGGTCCTAAAAAAACTTTTAAGGGTGTGCATGAAACACAATGATATATTTTTTTTTTTGCACAAATACTCATTATGTCCCAGTAATGCCATGTTTCCATATGTAAGAATCATCCTTTTTTTTTTTTTTTTTTTTTTTTTTTTACAGCCTTTCAGAAACGTATTTGATGGTTTGATTGTAGGTCGGTCATTCCATAGCAAGCCCAAAGTGCTTAAATTTCATTATATTTGTATCATATTACAAATGCAAACGAGTATTTGTTTCTTTTGTCTCTTTTATAATGAGAATGTAATATGATACACCAGAGTTCCCAATATCTGAATTATTCAATTTCAAATAACATCTTGCAGGACCTTTATTTTTAGCTCACAGTGGTCTTTTCTCAGTCCGAGTCACTTTAATATGTCTCTGACTGTGTGTGATGAATATATGATCCCTCATCACTTCATTTGGTCCTCTGGCCTCTAATGATTGACTGTTACTCAGAGCCCCTGCTTAATGAAAGATGTTCACTGCCTTCTGGAATTTTTTGTCATCTGGAATTTAGAACTTTAAGACAACCGAGGTTTCTACTTGCTAGAAAATCATGATGATCTTTCAACAATTCATCCTATCAAAATTATTATCCTGTCAGGAAAGATGTACACACACACACACACACACACACTGTTCATAAACATACACACTGTACACACAGTAGAGAGCAATGTTGGAGTGACCTATGTTTTCTGCATTCCATCTATATCTCTCAAGAGGTGGGATATAGCAGGAGCCATGTTTCTCCAGAAAATAAGAGACAGAAGCAGAATGATATCTAATTAAAATGTTTACAGCATTTCCTATGGGATATAAGCTACTGACATTTTCCAGACTGCAAGCCAAGAAATGCTAAGGATTATACAGATGTACTTTACAATCTACAATTGCCATGCAATGAAAACATAGTTTAGACACAGTTCAGGAAATATGGGTTGGATAACCTTTCTTTAGAATTCAAAAATTAAAAGTTAGGTCCTATGAGAACTTATGGTAAGTTGAGCAGCTCATCTCTTCTCAAAGTAAATCAAGAATCCATTTCCTCTGCTTCATAGGACGTCTTCCTCTGGAATGTATCTGAGTCTGCCAAAACAATAGTTGCTTTGTTGTTTATCTTTTTCTTCCTAACTGCTCTCATATCTACTTTAACATTCTACTCTTTCCCCCTGATTATCACACTCTGGTTCTCTAGCATTATTATATTTCTTAGATGTAAACAGTGTTATTAACCTCAGCTCCTCCTAACTTCTCTGTTTCTTAATTCCTCATAGTATTACTCATTGATACATTCAAATGGCAAATGTTTATTGAGCAACTGCCTTGTTCGAGATACCCTTTAGGGGAAAGAGATATATCCATAATTAGTGTAGAGAGAGCCCCTGTTCTCATGAAGCTGACATGTTAGTACAGGGAGAGGACAGAGAAACCAGAAATAAGCAATCAATATTATTTGCTATAGTAATGAATACCAGGAAGAAAACAATACACACTAAGAAAAGAAAGTGATAATGGGGAGGGTAACTTGGGTTTTTGCATTCAGTTCCTCAGAATGCATATCTTCACTTCCTTTCTTCAAGGACTAATATGCCCAAGAATTCATTTTTCTTCCACTCATAAAGGCATTCATGAGGCCACTAAATCCTCAGCTTATTTCCATGTTCATTTCTTTTTTTTCATACATTACATCATTAGTTTTTGATGTAGTGTTCTATGATTCATTGTTTGCATATAACACCCAGTGCTTCATTCAGTACGTGCCCTCTTTAATACCTATCACCAGGCTATCCCATCCCCCCACCCCCCTCCCCTCTAGAACCCTCAGTTTGTTTCTCAGAGTCCATAGTCTCTCATGGTTCGTCTCCCCCTCCGATTCCCCCCCTTCATTTTTCCCTTCCTACTATCTTCTTTTTATATATATATACATATATATATATATATATATGTATATATATATATATATATAATGTATTATTTGTACAGGTCTGTAATTCATCAGTCTTACACAATTCACAGCACTCACCATAGCACATACTCTCCCCAATGTCTATCACCAAGCCACCCCATCCCTCCCGCCCCCCACACTCCAGCAACCCTCAGTTTGTCTCCTGAGATTAAGAATTCCTCATATTAGTGAAATCATATGGTACAGGTCTTTCTCTGACTGACTTATTCGCTCAGCATAATACCCTCCAGTTCCATCCACGTTGTTGCAAATGGCAAGATTTCATTCCTTTTGATGGCTGCATAATATTCCATTGTATATCTATACCACATCTTCTTTATCCATTCATCTGTCGATGAACATCTTGGCTCTTTCCATAGTTTGGCTATTGTGGACATTGCTGCTACAAACATTGGGGTGCATGTACCCCTTCGGATCACTACATTTGTATCTTTGGGGTAAATACCCAGTAGTGCAATTGCTCAGTCGTATGGTAGCTCTATTCATTTTTATTTGTCTAAAATAACTATTTTAGGAGATAATGGAAAGTGAACTTTGTCACCTCAAGCATAATTTCCAATTAGCGATAGAAATAGGTCTTTGCATTATTACATAGAACATCATTGGTTCCCCTTTTCTCACTCTCTTACTTCTAGACCATGAACAGAGGTCCTTTTCTAATAGCAACATCTGTCTGTTTTTTTCTATGTATAATTTGTTAAAAATCCACAGAACTTTTGTGGGGAAAGGAAAAAATCCTATACATTGAGACAGAATTGGTTCTTAAGCAAATATTTCTTTTACTAATCACTGTGTGTGAAAAGGTAATAATATACAAATATCATTCCCTTGAAGAAAGAAATGGATTGCAGTGGAATGGGATAGGAAGATTTTATTATTTCAGTAACATCAGTTCAGATAGAATATCTTAAAGCTTTGGAACTAAGGAAAGCATTCCAAATTAAGATTTCTACTAAACCAGATTTTACCTAGAAGACCTGTAGAAACATTTAGAAGCTTGGTGTGAGTTTGGGTAATGAATGAGTATGTAAAGTATGAGTATAACAAGCCATTCTTAACTATTAAGGAACTCTATGCCCAAATCTGTGTGCTAATGATGACTCTGGGATGATTATTAGTTTTTTAAGGAGTATTTCTTAATACTGCTTAAACTGTTATATCTTCATTTCCTCTCCGAAAGGATTCTTTGAGTATGGCTTCTGTTTGTTTGTTTGTTTTTACTTGTGGTCATTACCACTCATCTAATGTGCAGTAAGCACTTTACTGCCATTTTCATATGTCCATGCATAGCTTTCTTCCTTTATACGAGGCACTGTGGTAGATTTAATAGTGAGCATAGCAGATGAAGTTTTCCTCTCACAGTCTATGATATAATGTATCTTTCCATGTTGATAAATATTCATTAACACATAAATGTCTAAATCTGTATTTCATATATTATTTAACCTTGCCCTATCGCCAGACATTTAGTTTGTTCTCTACCTTTTTCTATTATTCACAATAATTCTCCACCTATGGAATCCCTGAGACCAAATGTCCCTTCCTTCTCACTCAGTTCAATTTGACCTCCTACCCTCTCATGCAGTTTAGAGCCAGCTGTTGATCTGATTGGATTAAAGTCATTCGTACTAATGTAAGGAATACTTTCCATGCATACCAAAAGAGTTTAATCCAAAGTGTGTAGTGGCTTTTGACATTGTCAAATTCAGCCAACATCAGTTCTTTAAGATCCAATTCAGTGAAAATCAACTTACCAAATATTGAATTTATGGAATTACTAATTTTAAACACTTAGTAGTTTCTCGTTTCTGAACGTTTCATAAGAATGGACAAGCTTTCCCTTAAATGCAGATTTTTCTCTTTACTTTTGAGGTCTTATGCTCTGCCTCTTCACTTCCTCTGACCCTGATTCTTTCTTCCCATCCCTTTGCCCTTGCATTTTCACTCAAATCTCCTCCTGTCTCCTACCTGTCTTTGCCCCTGCTCATGCCTCTAGCAATAAACAGCTGCAGCAAATTATCCTGGACTGGATTTAATGTATTTTTCTGATAGTTTTCTGAGAATTGGTCATTTCACAAACTGGCTTCAGGCATATTCCCTCTACCCACCTCCCTCACTGAACCATTGCTGAAAACATGGCTTTTACTTGGAGATTTCAGGTAATAATACTTGCTTATTCAAGGTCAAAACACCTTCCTTTGTCTAACCTAACAAGGATTTATGTACATGAATCAGAACAGTAACTTCACAACATTCACCTTACTTTCACACCAGATCAAGGGGTGTCCTGACAGTTTCAAGAAGGTGAATGATATATATATATAAATACTTCTAATTTTACGTTCATGAATAGAAAGGATTTCCTAAATTTAATTTATAAATGACAACTGTGGCTGACATTTTTCGCCTATGTTATTTTTCATTATTTTTCAAAGAAATCAATTTTGCCTGGATGCCACAAGCTGACTCATCATTTCTAATTTTTCACAAAACCTTCATAGGCTGAATTCAAGCATAGATACTGGAAATAGTCTTCAGAAAGTTTTCCCTCATCCTAATATACTTGACAATCCAAGGTCACAGCTGGACTTGAGATGGTTACAGAGCCACACAGCTGGTGAGCCCCATGATTCTGCCATGGTAAATAGGAGTTCTTTGTAAGTGGGAAAGCCAGAAATGAATCCTAATTTCACATAATAGAAATATAAATCAGAATCTCTTCTTTTTTTTTTTTAAAGATTTTATTTATTTATTTGAGAGAGAGAGAGCATGAGCAGGAAGGACGGGGAGAGGGAGAAACAGACTCCCCACTGAGCAGGGAGCCCAATGTGGGCTCAATCCAAGAACTCTGGGATCATGACCTGAGCCAAAGGAAGACACCCAGGCACCCCAAATTGGAATGTCTTCTGTGCATTGCAATTGCATGGACATTGGTGGTAAATTTTGTTCTTCCTGTATCATTTCATCTTTTTATCTAATCACTCTCTAGCACATGGAAGCTACAGGCAACCCACAACTGCAAATATTTACTATGTTTGAGAATAAGAGAAACAAAACACAGTCCAAGAAAGTAAATACATTGCACTATATAGAATTTAAAGTAAACATTACATAAAGAGGACATAATCCCTCCTTTGTTTTCCTACTTGATAATATAAATCATATAGAAAGCCGTAACATAAGATATAGTAGTTACCATGCATTTAGCATAATGGCTTAAACACATTTTCTCTGTAGGAAGTATTCCTGTGATAATAGGCCAATATGAAAAATTGCCTGTGATAAAATATGAACACAAAAGATAACTCAGCACCTATGGCACCCCAAATACAATATAGTGTAACAAATATACATTTATTTAAATGTGTAATACATACCATAAAATCTTATCAAGTAAATGTCACTATATAATTCCAGAGAGTTTTCTATGATAATTTTCTAAAATATTAAACCAACATTTAATAAGTTTAAAGTCTTTGCCCCATTTAGTGGCTAAGATTTTATATCAAAAAACCTTTACATTTTATAATGCCAGCATTCCAATAAGCACTAGCCTAGCCATTAAAACACATTAATCAAATATTATTTATTCTGTTTGAATTCATCTAGGCCATGAAGATAAAATTAACTCTTTTCTGAATGTATATGAAGTTGTGGCAAAAGAAGTTCATATTAACCAAATGCTCAGATAAAGAACTCTCTAGACACCTTTATTAATAACATGGTTCGTATGTCAGACACCACCATTTGCCCACCCCAGATCTATTTGTTCTTTCTACCATGCTTAGAATATTGTTGTTGTTGTTTTGCTTTTTTTTGTTTTGTTTTGTTTTTTTATGGTGGATGATAGATAATGATTGATATTACTCAACCATCAGAATCCTCTTTCTTGCTTTGACATCCTGCCTTGTGACTAAAGGTGGTTTTGAGACCATTTGAAGTTAATGATCCTAAAGGAAAAGTCTTACAGGGTTTTCTGGTAAATTAGTACAGACAAAGCTGCCCCTCTGTCTCACTGCTCACTTCTTGCTATGACCATGACCATGGTGTCCAGATTTGCAGTAGGAGACAAATATAAGAAAAAATGCAAACATGCTGATTATGGTAGAGCAGAAAGATAGAAAAACCCATTCCTCACCCACACTTAGCTTGGTTTACTTAAAAGAATAAAAGCTGTCTGACTCACAGGCTATTTTCTAATTCTTCTTCCCTACCTAATTTTTTATTTGAAATCTGAACAAGAGACTTTGTTATCAAAACAAAATTTTTAGTGGACAACTCTACCATGATTCAGGACCCCATATCCAGATTTCAGAAATAAAAATAAAACTCTTAATCTATCTCAAGTTTGCATTATGTTAGAGATGTTCATTTAGTTTCTTTGCTCTCCTTTTATTTCCTTGTCCCAGTTTCTTCTCTTATTATTCCCCCAGATAGAAGCTAAAAATACCCAAAATTCTGTGACTCAGTGACCTTAAAAATGTAAAAACAAGAATAAAGAGGAATCCAGTTTTCAGGACATTTTAGGGGTTCCAGCATGACTGATGCAAGGGTTGTAGAACTCTTGATTACTTTGTAGTTGTGACAAGGAGAAATCCACGTCATATAGTATAACACCAAATGACAAATGCAAATAGTTCTTGCACTAATCAGAGATTACCTTCGAGTATCTGATCACTAATGCCACTTTTGTTGACCAGCTGACTTACTGGATTGAAGTACTTAGAGAATTCCAAGGCTATGAAATTGTACAGTTAAGATGCTTTTGACTGGAGATACCAAAATACACAACAGGAAGTAGCTAATGTAATGGGGTGTATTAAGCTCACATAATAAGTCCAGAGTCTCCTGATTCTAGGGCTTGTGGAGTGGCTTACACCAAGCACCCAAGGTCACTCCACTTCTGATACTCAGTGCATTGGTAATGCCTTGCTACATAGTTATGAGACATCTGCCATACCCCACAAGACAATATCTATAGCAGGAATTATGTAAATAGGTAAGGCAAAATGCATTTCTTCTCACATGCTGGTCTCTTTCCTTAGGAGGAAAACTCATTTCCAGAAGTCTCTCAGCAGGTTCTCCTTGTGAGTCATTGGGTAGAGCTGGATCACAGGGCTTTTTTAGATCAATGGGTGGCAACCTAGAATGGGATTACTTTATCTGGGCTGGAGGAGATATCCAACCTCCTTGTAAATACAGTCATCTAAATGATATTCAAATAAAATTGAGGCTCAACTAGTGATGACTATCAAGTTCTCTAAGGGTTTTTTTAAGCTTTTTTTTTTTTTTTTTTTTTTTTTGAAGAATTTGGAATAGCTGGCTATGTTAGTTTCTTAAGGCTGGCATAACAAAGTGCCACAAACTGGGTGGCTTAAAACAACAGAAATGTATTCTCTCACATTTCTGGAGGTCAGACATCTAAAATCTAGGTGTTGGCCTGTTTTCTTTGAAGGCTCTAGGGAAGAATCTGTTTTCTGACCCTTTCTTAGTTTTATTGCTGGTGATACTTGTCTTATAGATGTATCCCTCCAGTCTCTGCCTCTGTCATCACATGGCCTATTTCCTGCATCTCTGTATCCCTTCTCTTCTTATAAGGACACCAGTCGTATTGGGTTAGGGCCCATAGCAATGACCTCATTTTAACTTGATTACATCTGGAAAGGCTCTATTTCCAAATAATTTCACATTTACAGGTAATGTGTATTAAGACTTCAGCATGTATTTTTAGAGGATACAGTTCAACGGATAATACTGATGGGTGAAGGAATGCTTGGCGTGTGTGGAGTAAGGAAAATGGCCCTCAGAAACACAAAAACAGAGCTACACTTGAGAATACACATGGTAGAAACTAATACACAGTATTGTCAGAGCATTGCCAGTCAGACAAACTGTTTAATTATTTTTAGTTTTTCTCTCTCTTTAAGATTCAGATTTCTTCAAGTGACAATTAGATTGGCTATGTTTGAACAACAAGCCATCCTTTGGCAGGAAATAGAGGAGACTGATAGAGTGCTTTGATATCCTACCAAGGCTTCACGCAATATCAAAGAGGTCATTCCCTACAGGAAAAATAGGTGTGTTTACCAGAAGAGAAGAAAAGTGCAATGGAAGTAAAAGTAAAAATGTGCACTACATAACTTAGTTAGTCTTGCCTTGTCTGCCCCAGGTTGGCAACTGGCTCCATGAGTGCCACAATGGCAGTCGGAAATTAGGATAGTCTTGGTTCCCCTTGGGTAGCCTGGTCACAAGGCTCTGTAGGAGACCTTTGATCAGGGGAGAATCCTATAGAAAATGGTATAGCATATGCATTAGACAATAGAAACTGAAGGCAGATATAAGCAAGCAGTCTGTTCATTTTGGCATGCCCCAGAAGAATATCAGCTCTGAATATAGGTACAAATAAATATAATATTGACTGCCATATTTATGAATATTTTATAAACAGATTTTGTGTCATCCTTGGCATTGGAAAGGACTTACAGAGCAAAGAATTTAAAGTAGAAGGAAAAGAGAAATAAGAACAATATGGATATAAATTTCAGTTGTCACTAACAAAATATATAAGAAATTAATTTGACTCAGTGTATAGTTTGACATACTGGAATCAGCCCAAAGTTTGGGAAGACAAAAAACGATAGAGATTAAGGATACCAAGCTTCAGAGAGATCGGATTGAAATCAGGATTCTGTTCCTTGTTGTATTTATGAGACAGAGTACAAGGAAGGCATATAGTGCTTGTTATATGAATGCATGCTTAACAATAAGTATTTGTTAAATGAATGAATGAATGATGAGTCAGTAAACGTGAAGGTAGCTTATGATGAATTCCAGTGTGTTTGTAAACAAAATAGTGGGAAAGCGAATATACGCATGCAGCTGAAACTCCTTTTCAACTGTAATGTAAATGACACTACACATAAAATAAGAAACAAGAACGATGCTTCACGGACTCTGATGATCATCTACGTACTGTGCCTAATCTCAGGCATTCATTGAGCACCTTGTCCTAGGGAAGGCACTGTACATAGTATTAGGAAAATACGCCAAAGTCCCAAAGTCTCTGCCTTTGAAAAAAATATAAACTGTTTGGAATTAGGAAGGATGGCATATGCTTTTATCCAAAGCAAATAGAAATTGACCAGTAGAGGTTTGAGGAACCCAGTGAGAGAAAACAGAAAGGATTGATTTATTTTGACTGGTAAGACCAAGAAAGTCTTCACCATTAAGATAAAACTTGAAATTGGGTACTAAAACTGTTAGTAAGTAAAAACTAAAATCTTTTGTTTCCTGTGTTTTTTCTTCTTGGTAAAAAAGAGACGTTAGGAGAATATAACGGTTATATAATATCAGTCAAAAGGGACTGGAAGTCAAACAGCCTTTGGTCCTTACCTAAGTGATTTTTTTTTTCTTATGAAATAGCATTTATCTCACTGTGATTCACACCCTCCTCAAAGCTCACTGTTAAGATTCTTTCACTTTTTAAGAGCTGCCACTTAATTACCCAAAAAGATATTATGAGGGATTAAAAATGTGAAAGCTAAAGGTGTTACAAAGTATCATATAAATAAACAGCTTCATTTTAAATGTTGGAGAGGAAAACATGTATGTTGTTTGCAGTAGTTTGATAGATTAGCTTTACAAGGAACAAGCAGGGACAGTTTCACTGCAGCCATCTGATGCATTGGATTCACTTGCACCTTCGCTCTATATCCCTTACTGAGCTCTGGTCCTCTGTCTTATTTAGATAAGGAGGAGCAATCTGTGTGTGTGCTGGGGGTGGGGGTTAGTTTACCTTCCTTAACCACTTATTTTCCTGAACTATTTATCAACACATATTCCAGTAAAGATGGTAAGGTAAAAATTGAAGGGTGAGGAGAAAATATAGCACTTTTAAAAAGCATAACTGAGTTTGTGTTGAAGGGTGCTTAGGCTGATATATGGCAGCATTCTAAAAAATAAATAGATAAGTCACTTCGGTGCAAAACCCAAAGCTTTATACTTACCAATTCCCTTGTGTTTTGTTAGGAGTTCAAATATATTTGAAGGCACTCCAGTATAAATTAGAATGGTCTCCAGATGTTTTGGCACTGTAAATGACCAGGCTAAAATTCACTTTTAATGAACTGTATTTTAATGTCAGTCTCTTCTGTTTCCTTAAATGACAAAGAACTCATCTGACTTTGTAATGAATGTTCAACTGTTCCATTACTGAGTCTGCCATTTATTGTGCCTCTGTATTTTCCTGTGAATTCATGGTGATTTTACATGTGTCTAGTAGGAGAATGGTTAAGATTTAGAAAGAGAGTAAACCTAAAATCAGTGGGACATGGATTCTCTGGGTAGAATACAAAAATCTAGTTGTGGCAATTTCCTTACTGAAAACTGCAGGTTTGGAGGCCAGAGAAAACGTAAATAAATACAGAGGATACAGAACAGAATAAATAACCTGAGATCACGAGCTTGGAATCCATGACTTTGAGTTAACTGTAATTCCTGTATCTCTTTTATGATATTTAGAACGAAGGTTTAAGAAAAATTGTGTCCAAAGATTTCATAGAACTCAGCTTCAGGATTATTTGGATCAATGTATTTGGAATTGCTTTTGCTTTGTAAACTTACATACATATGATGTTTTCTCTGCTGTTCTACCCATAGAATTACAAAACTCTTGACATTATAACTAGATGGAGTGAAAGGTTATAAAACTTTCTATATAGATTTCTCCTTTCAAACATAATGGAACTGCAGTGCTAAAACTCGGAAAGTGGCAGGCAGTTCATAGAGTTGGCCATCTTAAGTGCTTAGAAGATCCTCTAGGAAGGAAGGTAGGATGGGGGGGGCATTAAGAAATTATCAGTGGAATGGATGCATAAATAAAATCTATTGCACATTTTCTTCTAGGTAATAAAAAGTGACTTGTGATTTTAGAAAAAATCAATGTGTAGAATTTATATTGATTTGCATACAAATATAGAAATATACAAATTTATAAATAAATGAAATCATGTATAAAGTGGTATGACTCAGCAGTTTATCCATTACTTATGGATTCTAGGTCCTGTGCTGAATGCTATATGAATAATTTGTCAAACTAATATGACAACTCCAATCACCAAATAAGTAAATTGAAAGGATGACTTTATTGAATCATATTGTTTTTCCGATTCCACAATAGGAAAGGAAATATTTTAGATTAATAAATGTATGTTAGAATTTGGAGTAAGGGAGAAATATGCAAGCCTTTATAAAAAAAATAACTCTTTACTTATGATATGTTAAGCCTTTAATGAACTTGACATATTTCCTCATGAACATACTTTTCAACCTTGTTCCCTGAAGCTCACTGTTAAAGTAGATAAAGCTGCCACTCTGATTGTAGTCATAAACTACCCAAGAATATTATGTTGAAAGATGATCCCTTTAAGACATCTTTTATTTCTTGCATCAATTCTATTATCTAATTTGAATTTATGAATATCAAAAGAAGGTTTGAAAACAGATTATGGAAAAGCTTCAAATCAGTGGGCTCTTTGAAATGCACTTGGTTTTACTGTATTGCTATTTCATTTGCTTCCTGTATTATACCACTATTTTGTTAAATTTTGCATTTGAAATGTAACTGCCTATTCAGTAATTCCTAGCATTAGTCAGATTTCTTGGATTACATAAATATTGATTTACTTTTACTGTGACTGATAAAAAGAATCACTATCACTGAAGCGTGAAAAAAAAAAAAACCCTGTTGAGAAGACTATTCAAATACTTTCATTTGAGCAATTTCTGTTTATAAGGTTCTAAATATGCCAAATTTATTACAAAAGACAAATTGGATTGCTTGAGTAAAATTTGGAACGACTGTGTCTCTGACTTTTTGGCTGTGAGTCCTAGAAGCACCATCAGGAGGGTGCTCATCAGTATCCCCACCAATGGAATGTCAGAGCCAGTTAGAATCTTATACATCTGATAACAGGGAGTGCCTATTAAAATGAACAAAACAAAGAAATAAGTAAATTATACTGTATGTTAAGATGGGAATTTAATATATTCTAGTATATTCATTTACTGTGTAAGGTTGTAAGATGCCAGGTCCATAACCATGAGGTTGAAGCAGGGTGTGACCAAATTTCTGGAGATTATCTAATTCTCTATACCATAGGCCAATCATATTTCTTTCACATCTGAGGCAATGCATGGGAACAGATGAATTCTCTTCAGTCCATTTATTTCCTGCGTGTACACTGGGGTTTCTCAGCTTTAGCACTACAGACATGTTGGGCTGGATGAGCCTCTGTGGGGGTTGGGGTGCGGGTAGGGGGTCTTAGTCATTGTAAAATGTTTTAGCAGAAGCTCTGGCCTCTACCCACTAGATGTCAGTAGTACCTCCCCAGTTGTGACAATAAAAAATATTTCCAGATGTTGCCAAATATCCTCTGGGGGTGAAAATTTCTCCAATTGATTATTACTGATGTCAACTGTAATATCTTCTTCTAACATGGAAGCATATCATTTTAAAAATATCAGCTTACTTATCCAAATAGCCTGTATCTATACAACTAGCTTAACTTCTCCAAGTGGGCAGACAGATTTGTAGAAGAGAATAAAAAAGAAACTTAAGGAAAGTCTAGGTCAAACACTCTGTTTTTTAATTCTGACACTAGTGGAAGGTATGTCACATTTTGCATGACATCGGCCCGTATTATCACCTATTGTGCTTTATTTGCACGTATTCAGCCAACAGCTAAGGACCTCGTGAACTTGGCTCCCTGAAGGGTCAGACTCTCATGCCTGTGAGTTGTTCTTAAACACATTTCCTATTGCATTAGGCACGGATAAGCTCTTCTTTAATGTCAGGCATGCCTATCATCTTATTCATCCTCATTTTCTTCTAGAATATGTGTGGACAATGAAAAGGCAGTTCTGCCCTATGGATTCAGTTCCTGTAATGCACCTTTCTTACAATGGATTTAATACCTCTTTCACAGAGTTTTCATTTGTTTTCTTAAGGTTAAAGTGCATGTGCAGTGTTTTTATCAACTGATGAACAAAGTGATCTTTAAATTTTACGATAGTGGTTTAAGCAGTGATTCCTAAATTGTGGTGCCTTGATCAGTAGTATCATCCTCATCTGGGAACTTGTTTGAAATGCAAATTGTTCAATGCCATCCTACACCTTGTGAGTCAGAATCCTGGGGGTGCCTTAACAAGCCTTCCAGAGGATTCTAATATACATTAAAGTTCGAGATCCACTGGTTTATAGGCTTCATTTTGGGCAAAGTTACAATTTATCCAACTGATATGTGAACACCAAATGCTCTGTAATGTTTTTCCTTTAGCTGTCAGTGTGATAGCTGAATTTTACAAGGGAGAGAGCTTTAGGAAATTAATGGCAAAGCAAAATTTGCATACTGATAGCATCTCCCAGGCTCATATTCACCCCACATTTTTTCCCTTTCTTTTCTTTCTCTGCTTGTAAGAGGCCATAAAGCCTTTTCCCTTAGCCCGTGTAAATTGGTAGTAATTGACAGCCTGACGGGAGTTGGGCTATAATTCCAAGTTTGAAGGAGCCAGGGATACGAACTCTTGCTTCACCTCTTAAGATGGATGAGAGGTCAGGAGCAAGGAGCAATGGGGTAAAGGGTTCCCTGGAAGCTTGGACTCAAGGCTATTGCCTGCAGCCTTTGCTTTCAGTACATTGAGTTCAGCATGAGGGCTGCCAAATGAATATACCTCTCACCAGCATTACAGTCATTTTTCTTTTTAACCTACACCTGAATGACCCAGAAAGGGTTATACCCAATGACAAATTTATCCATACTGGCTGACAAACTCCAAGTGTTCCATCACCCTACAGAAAACAGTGCAAGAAACTCTAAGCCAAGCTTGTGCTCCACTTAGCAAATGGCAAATAATATCTTTCTGACAATTACAAGCTGTTTCATGCTACTGACATGTCAGCAGCAGTAACTGAATATATAAAACTTCTAATACTTTCAGATCTCAGTCTACACTTCATCCTGTCAACATGTGCTTCTTGAACATCTATTTTGTCCAAGAACAATGTATGTAAAATTAAATTTTATAGTCCTTTATAGTCCTTGATGCCTATAGGCATCAAGTTGGTCATAGTCTCATCAAGAAAATAATCAAAATTATAGCTATTAAAGAGCTAAACACTATGATCAAGTACATGTCGAGAAAAAAACATATCTTGATTTTAAAGATAGTAGGAAGGGAAAAATGAAGGGGGGGAAATCGGAGGGGGAGACAAACCATGGGAGACTATGGACTCTGAGAAACAAACTGAGGGTTCTAGAGGGGAGGGAGGTGGGGGGATGGGTTAGCCTGGTGATGGGTATTAAAGAGGGCACATATTGAATGGAGCACTGGGTGTTATGCACAAACAATGAATCATGGAACACTACATCAAAAACTAATGATGTAATGAATAGTGATTAACATAACATAATAAAAAAAAAGACAGTATGTTATTTTATGTTTTACTCTCATGACCTCTTGCTTGATACTGTTTTTCTCAAGTCATGTGTACTTCCTAATTTTTAGCTCAGAGATATGCCAAGAAAAATCTCTATGGACTTCATTTTAAGTCTAAATTTCCACTGATGCCTATATATGCTTTCCATACCATACCACATGCCACTTCTGAAATACATGAACTTCTGAAATTGTAATCACAGAACATGGGAGTACTGAAGATCACCTAGAAGATCTTCTGTATTACAGGCATGTTCCTCTTACCCTCATTGTGTAGTGGCAACCCAGTTTCTCCTTGAGGGTCACAATTAATAATTCCACAGTGCAGTAACTATCTTCTTTGCCTGTTGATTTACAGGCATGGGGATCCCAAAGTGGCCAAGTGGCAGACTCAACTTGCAGTTCAGTGGAATCATTTTGTGTCTCCTGAGGTCATTCTGAAGATCAGCAACAAGTGTGAACTAAAAAGTTGTTGTTTCACTTCCTTTCTCTAAATTTCATAGAAGAATCTCCTTATGGTATACTCTAACCAGAAACATACAAGCAAAGGAATTCTGGAAAATGTAGTTCGGCCTAGCTAAGTTGAACAATAAGTAGCCAAGCTATTTTAAAATTGTAGTAATTTTTCGGTCTCTCAAGATTGAAATCACCATATATTTTTGGTTTAGAGAACTTTGTTTATGTGGAAGCATTCTTCCTTTGGAACAAAGACCTCTAGAAGAGCAGAACCAAAGATTGTGTGAATAGAAAGCAAAAATTTTGGTAGTAGAATGCTAGGCATAATATTGAAAGGAGCCACTATTATTTCTATCCCTTGATCCTTGGTTATTAAACAAAATCATATACCAGATGCTGATTTCATGCATATACTTTATCCTAGAGTACATTGCTCCAGCCCTGCAAGATGTTTCCACCTAACTGTTGCTGTAATTGAGATCCCCAAGGGGCCATTCCATCATCCCATCAAGCTAACTGCTTCAGCATGATGGAGAACATGATAAACCTGTAAATCTTAAGGCTGTGGGTATATTGCTGAATTTTATTTGCTGTGAAATGACTTTCTTGGTCAAAAGTGATGCTATGTGGAATACTGTGGATAATAAGATATCCAGAAAATCTGTGGTAGTTTGGGAGATGTACTGCAAGCACAGAGGCCACATCTATATCCATAGTAATGTCTATTTCAATAAGAACAAAGTGCTGCAACAACTATGTTGGAAGAGGTCCAATATAATCACCCTGACAACAAGTACGTGACTGATCCTTTTGGAAATGGTGCCATAATGGGGCTACAGTGTTGGGTTCTGCTGTTGGCAGAAGGGACATTCAGGAGTGGCTGTAGCAAGATTGACCTAGGTAAGTATCCATGTAGCCGACCCTATAAATAACTTCTATCCCTATCATAATGGACACTTTATTCATGAAGCCATTGCATAATGACAGGAATGGCTGGAAAAGCAGTTAGGAATGGAAAATATATATGAAGTTAGGGAGATTAAGAACAGGCTGGAACCCCATGAGAGCAAATAGAAACCTGTGACAGTTGTTGTCTCTGAAATTTCTGCTATGGGTGCTCTACAGAAACCAGTTTCTTGTGATGTAACTAAACACACACCTGGCCCAGAAGTCAGAGAAGCTGAGGGAAGATCCAAGGAAAGGTAGAATAGTTGCAGACCCAGCTATAGATTCACACCAATGAGGTCAGTAGACAGATCTGTGACACTGCGCACGAGCCACAAATTGGTTGCTGTTTCACTTTCTTCCTCAAAAATCTCATAGAAGAATCTCCTTGCTGCCTACCCTAACCAGAAACATACAAGAAAGGAATTTTGGAGAAAGTAGTTTAGTCTAGCTAAGTTGAATGTGGCTGGCCCTGTTTAAATTGCAATAAATTTTAGATCCCTACATGATTGAAATCACCATATATTTTAGTTTGGAGAATTTTGTTTATAAGAGACATAGTAGGAAGACTTCAGAATTGGCAATCTGGGGATTAGGAGTTTCTGTCATAGTTTCATCATTACCTGGACATGTGACCTTTGTTAGTCATTTGTTCTCACTTGGCCTTCATTTCTTCAACTGTAAAATAAAAGGGATGTACTAGATAATCTTTTAGAGGCCTCATTTTATAATGGATAAAATAATTGTATTTTTAGGATGCTGAAAATCAAGTCCTAGTTATGTCAACTCTGTGATTTTTTACAAGATCTTGGGCTTTCTCAAAACTCAGTATCCTCATCTGTAGAGATAATACTTTAATCAGGGATGCTGTGAGAATTGATTGAGTTAAAATATTTAAAGCCCTTAAAATCATGAGGGGTGTGCAGTGAGCACGCAGTAAACATTAGGAGTAGTAATTTGCCTGTGAATTTCATGATTGCTTTTATTGTAGAGGTTTAAAAACCATATTCATTGTTTCAGAATCTGTGCTTTGGTTTAGGGAATTAAAAGGAAGTTGCTATAGGTCTTTGTAAATTTGTTTTACCATTTGTAAATCATTATTTTTTCCTCTTTTTTGAAACTGATCCTATTAGTATGGATGCATTGAATATTCATAGAGGTGGACATTGTATAGATATCCAAATAAAGCAATTATTTAGTAGTCTTAATGAAGGGTGAATATAATGGTATAGAGAATTATTGATTGAATGAAAAATGCTGACAAAGGAGCTTTCCCCCTTTAATGATAAGAGTGTCCAAAGAAATGTGTTTAACACTTAAATAATGTTGATGTATGTTTTCCAAATTTGGAGAACTACTATAAATGTACCTTTTTAGACACAAAGACTAACTCTAGTAGAATTATTCTTTTCTTTTATTCCCTCACCAATATTCAAATTTATTTCAGTAATTCCAAACATCATGTAAGATTGTGTTATGAAGCCCACTCATCCCATCCTTCCTAAATATCTGTATACTGCTTTTGTTCTTGTGAGCTAAGTCAACTGATTCTCTGATCTCACTCTGTTCTTATTTAGAGTATATATAGGCCACCTGACTGAAACAGAGTCATTATATACAAGTCATGACTCCTTCGAGTGTAGGAGATAGGAATTCAATTTAAAAATCAGCTTAACAAAACAAAACAAGACAGAAGGAAAGAAGGAAGAAAGGAAAGGAAAGGAGGGGTAATTTATTGTTTCACATAAATAAGAAATAAGGTAGTATCACTGGCTTCTGACATGACTGGATCCAGAATTTTAAATAACACACCAGCTCTCTATCTCTGTGTCTCTACTTCCTTTTTCCCTGCCCCATCTCTGTGTTGCCATCATTCAGCTTTGATATGTATTAGCAGACTTTCCAAACCACTGTATCAGGGATAGTGGCTTCTAGAAACTCCAAGAATTTGTCCTCAGAGCTAGTGATCCTAAAAAAAAGAGAATTACTCCATCTCCCTCAATGTCTATAAACTCTAATATACTATATTTTGATAATATGCCCATATGTATCAGTCTACTTCGTTGCCATAAAAGAATACAACAAACTAAGTAAATTGAATGAAAGAAATTAATTTCACAGTTCTGAAGGCTTGAAGTCCAAATCAAGGCATTAGCATAGTTGGTTTGTGATGAGACCTTTCTTCCTGGCTTATAAATGGCCACCTTCTTACAATGTGCTTGCATGCCTTTTCTCTGTGTGTGAGTAGAAAGAGAGAGAGAGAGAGCATGAGTGAGCTCTGGTGTCTCTTCCCCTTCCTACAAGGACACCAGTTCTATTGTCCCCACCCTCATGACCTCATTTAACTAAATTATCTCCTTAAAATCCCTATCTCCAAATACAGTCATATTAGAGGTTAAGGTTTCAATAAATAAATTTTGGAGGGACACAATTCAGTTCATAACACCCTATATAAACAAGTCACTGTGCCTAGGTTGATACTAACCTAGTAACCTAATTGGCTGATTGGAAGAGCTTTGCTTGAGGTCCACACAATTGACAGTCACATGGTTAAGGGCAGTGGTCAATAGGAAAAAAATACAGGACAGTAAAATTGATATCAAATGGATATTCACATTAAGATAGTCTTTCTGGGGTAATGTCAACAAGATGGTGATATAGGTCATTCCTTCAGTCTCCCTCACAAGAAAGCCAACTAGCAACTATCCATAGAGAAGATGCCAATGTAAAAATCTCCAGGACTCAAAGCTGAGGCTGAACCACCCCACTTGAACCACAGAGATTGAGAAGGATCATGTTAGAAGGGTAAGAACGGCAGCTACACTCTGACTGCATTGCCCCTCCTCCAGGCAAACCCACCCTCTGAGCTATGATTTCTCCAGTGGGAAAAAATAAAAGCACAAGATAGACATCGAACACCTCCTGCGGACCCTCCTGGGAAGCCCACCTCTGTCTCATCTCACATAGATCACTGGGGTAATGTATGAGATCTAACCACTGAGTTAGGATAAAAAGAAGTGGAAGGTGGGGCTTACTGCAACCATCCCTCAGATCTTGGTCTACCACATTCCTCCTTGCAGGGGCACCTGAGCAGAGATCCTAACCAGTGACTCTGCCCATCTACAGAACCAAATCAGTGGCCCCATCTGGCCAGGAAGCTTGGTGGGAAGTTCTGTGTCAACAAGCTGATTTGGTCACAGAATCTATTTTATGGCTCCATTCAGGCAGGGAAGAAAATGTAAACCATGACCCACCTACTGAGTATAGCCTCTGGTCCTAACTGATGAGAGAAGTTAGGTAGCTACAAATCCCATCCTACAGGTGAGGTTGGGCAAGAAGCCAAGCCAGCAGTGCTCCCCAGCTGTTGAGTACAGCCTCTGGCCTCTTGCAACCAGGGAGCCTGAAAAGTGACTCTAAACAGCTTTGGAACTTAACCTATGGTAGCACCCAGCCCTGCCCCACAGCAGAGCTCAGCCTACAGCCTTGCCCAGCTGCTGAACACCACCTGTGGCCTCATCTAAGTGAGGACTCCAGCTGGTGAACACACCCAATATCAGAACATAGTCTATAGCCCCACCCAACTAGGAAATATGTCTTATTTACATGCTTTTGTTTCGTGTGTTTTCTGTATCTGTGTTTACCTTAACAATGAAATGGTAAAATGATGGCTGAGTCACATGATGGCTGGTTTCTAATCTGAAGCCACATGTATTAATTCTCACTTTATTAACCAAAGCTAGCCAAATGGCCAAGGCTGAGGTTAATATTGTGGGAACTATAGTTATCTAACAAGAAAGGCAAAACATAAATGGGAATAAAAATCTGCCTATCATAAATAGAATAATATAATACTGACAAGAAGTGGCATCGCCCAAACTCTGAGGGTTATGACAGGATTGGTGAGAAGTAGCTGTCCTCTAGGTTTCTGAACAGGTGAGATCTAGGGCAGTGTGATTAATTCTGTGTGGGTGGTAGAGTGAAAGGAAAAGTGAGGATCATTATCTAGCATTCTGAATTGAAATACAAGGCCAATAGTGATACTATTCAAAGATAGGGAACAAATGAATATGTAAAACAAGATGTGATGAAGTTTGAATAGGGAATAAGATCACAAGCTTGGACAAATTTCACTTTGAGGCACAAGTGATGTATGTTCAAGAGAAATACCCTAGTAACTTAAATGAACACAGTCTAGAATTCAAGGAAGAAATCTCGGCTAGAAATAGATATTTGAATCATTGGCATTTAGATCATTAGTGAAGCCAATTCCCTGAAGAGTATGTAGAGTGAGAAAGAAAGAGAATTAGATTTCTGAGGACCAGCAACATTGAAAGGCTAGGCTAAGAAATAAGAAATCAAAAGAAGAAAATTTTTTTGAGATGAAGAAAACAGAATGTTCTAAGAAAAATCAGGAGTTATTGGATTTTTTTTTTGTTTTGCTTGCTTTGTGTTGTTTTGTTTTGGTGGAGAAAGAATGAAATGAAATCCAGAAAAACAACATAGTGAAATATTCAGAGAATTCAATAAGATAAATACTGAGAAATATGTTTTGTCTGGTTTGTCACTGGCATGTCCATGTGTTTTGAAAGAGGAAGTAGACAAAGGTCCCTGATGTTGAGGGGGGTGGTGAAATAAAAGTTTAGGTATTGCTTAGTTCCTCTGCGTGGACATTGAAATTACCCAGGATGTGGTAGAATATGAGGTAGAGAAGTCTCTCAGCCAAAGCTTAGTGTATACTTAGTGTATTGGGGAGGTAGTTGAAGGTAGAAGAAAGCTTATCCCTGGTTTCCTGATTTCTTCCTACTTCTGTTATAGCTCTCAACTTAAGCACTACTTCTTTAGGGAAATCTTGCTTGAACCTCACAAACCTAAGTTAGGTGTCCCCTAAAAGTCCCTATAGCATAATTTGGTTATCCCATTATATCTCTTACACATCTGCAATAACATTGAACAGTTGTTTTTCTCTTCATGAGGCCATTAGCTCTGTCAGCTGATTTCAAGATTATGCCTATTATTTCCTATCTGTTTAGCACTGTAATTGGCACATAAAAGGCTCTTCAAAAAATGTTTGCTGTAGAATGAATAAATGAAAAGATAAGCAAACAGGAGTAGGGGGAAATTTCAAGAAAGCAGAGGGGTTTACCCAAGGCTACAAGAATACCAAGGAAAGCAGACTACAATTTCTTTTTTTTTTTTTAAGATTTTATTTATTTATTTAAGAGAGAGAGATAGAGAGAGAGAAAGCATGAGTAGGGGGAGAAGGAGGCTCCCAGATGAGCAGGGAGCCTGACATGGGCTCCATCCCAGGACTCTGGGATCATGACCTGAGCCGAAGGCAGATGCTTAACTGACTGAGCTACCCAGGCGCCCCAGACTACAATTTCTGCTCCCCAATAAAAAAATCCAACAACACCAGGATTACTGCTGCTTCTGGAAATACTCTAGCCTAGAACTGTGAAGTTCAATTATTGCTGTGCATGAAAAATTTAGTACAACTTCAAGTCTACAGAAATTTTTTGATATCGCTGGAAAATTCCAGATTACATATTTTTTTCAGGAAGAATAAAGTAACTAATCAACTTTTAATATTCAAAATTATAGATGTAAAACAAGCTATCATAAGTAAAACAGATAAGAGTATATGTTTTTAGTCACATTATTTGCGATGCTAAGAAAGGGCTTGGATTAAAAAAAGATGGAAGTCAGTAGAAAGGGGCAAATAATGGAGGAAAATAAAAACCAGGAAAGAAGGGATATTGTTTAATTAGATGAAACTATGTATGACAGTATTTACTGGTGTTTTGGACTCTACTATGCACTATATTCTATACTTTCAGTGAAAAAATAAATGATTTCTTTATTTCTTATGTAAACAAAGTAGCCATTATTATGGAAAAGGAAAATATTCAGAGAGTATGTAATTTGTTGTACTCTGGTGTGTGGAAGTTATTCAACTGGTGTGTGAAGCTGGGATTCAAATCCAGTAGACCCTACCTTGGTTGTCAATACATGGGTATTATAGTGGGTTTTCAATACCAAGAATTTGAAATGAAGGGCACACTGTCTGGAGATTAAACTTTATGATGACAGACTATATTTGTATGCATATGTATACATATACCTGAAGGGGTGTGTGTGTGGGAAGAGAGGGAGAGAGAGAGACGCTAATCACAAAGATGGATTTTCAAGTCAGCAAAAAACTCTCTAGATGTCATATGTTGATAACTGGACTGAGTAGATTTAGTATTATTATAAACAAAAAAGTTGCTAATGCCAAATTGGTAATACTATTTTCAGAATTGTGTCTGGATGAAATAAGTTATCACAAGCAATGGGATTATATTTTCAGCTGCTAATATTTCTACTATGGAATTTTTTAATGGTCATATATATACTTTGAGGATATAATCTTATTCATCAAAATTTAACCCTCATATTTATGGAACAAATGTATAAGATTTCTTTCTTCCTTCCATGCTGCATATGTTAAGTGGTAATATTTTGAGGCCAATGAATTAACTTTTTTTTTTTTTTTTTTTTTTTTTACAGCAGCCTTCAGGATAAGTAGAAATTACAAACTTAAATTTAATTAGAATAGGGCGCCTGGGTGGCTCAGTCGTTAAGCGTCTGCCTTCGGCTCAGGTCATGATCCCAGGGTCCCGGGATCGAGCCCCGCATCGGGCTCCCTGCTCCGTGGGAAGCCTGTTTCACCCTCTCCCACTCCCCCTGCTTGTGTTCCCTCTCTCACTGTCTCTCTCTCTGTCAAATAAATAAATAAAATCTTTAAAAAAATTTTTAATTAGAATAAAGATGTATTGTTTTAGCAGCTACTTGGGTAGTGAATAAGGGAGACAACTATAAATCAATATAAAATTAAATATAAAACCAAAGGGAATCTTAATTTTATTATGTAATACATTTAATTGTATCTTATTCTAATTTTACATTTGAAATAATATTTTCATTGTTTAAAGTGATAATTTCAAATACAAATTAAAGTAGTATGTAGGTATAAACTGCTTAAAAGTTTTAGAGATTCATGGTGTCCTGGGGTCTTTTACTGTGTGGAGAGTCCCCCTTTGCTTCCGCTTTGACATTTAAAGACAGGTGAGTTGACTCACTAACAGGATCACAGGTTCTGGTTTTCCATTGTGTTTGTGGAGGTCACAAGGTTACAGAATTCGATTTCCTTGATGTCAGTCTCAGTCAGTCAGTCCCCACATGTACTAACTCTTAGTTATGTTGTTCTAGACTTTTTTTTTTCTTTTTTTCTTTTACCTTTTACTTTCTGGAAGGGAAGAAGATATGTGCTACTTAAGTTGGCTTAGTGAATATTTAATGTTCTGGGAATCACATAGTAATATCTATAATGTTTATAGAAGAATAAAAGTAAATAGTAAAACATTACAGATTTTATTTTATAAACATTATCCTATGTGATAATATTTTAACTTTTTTATTCAGGTTTGAATAACTTTCTCCCCATAATTAATTACATTTAATCATAAGAATACATCAATGATATTTGTTCACAATTTACTCCTTAACTTTAACTGAGCTTTGTCTACTGAATTAAAAATATTTAATAATTATCTATTATATATGATATACTGTGGCTAAGTACAGTTTGGCAACCAAGATACATGAGCCAGGAACATAGGATCAACTAACTCCAACTTAAGAATCATGAAATTAAGGAGAAAATAGATCCCTTCTTAAAACATTTATGAATTTAAACAATAGGCATAAGCTTACAGCAGGAGACTACACAGAGACTAGAAAACAGAGTCTGATGGGACTACAACATAGGCAATGGGCTGGGGGCGGGGGTGGAGACATAGTGGAGGACTTAGAGGAAAGGGCCAAAGGCTGAGACTAAAATTGGACACATTTGTTGCTAGTAGAAATGCCATCTCTTTGTTTTGCCCCTGAATACAACTAAATAGCAGATACTTGTCACTGATACATTCATTCAACAAAAATTTACAGAGTCTAAATGTATAAAGTATTGAGCTGCTTGCTTAAAAAAATAAATGCAGGGGCAAGACACATGCATCTCTGGAGAATTGTATTTAAAGCACCTTTAAAAAAATCTTTATTGACAACCATCTTCTCCTGGGATACATATAAACAATTTTTTTTGGTTTGATTTTTAAGTTTTTAATCCTAAAACATATATAAATGTCATTTTTTACAAGGTGTTGAGAGATATTGAATTGGTGGTTTTAGATATTATTGGTTTGGGAAGGTCCATTCTAAACAATAAAAGTATATGTAATGTTTTGCTGGCACAGTTAAGAAGCTACAGAGCCAGTGTCTCAAATCCTTCTTCTTCATCTCTTCTTCCATGTCTGAGGTCAGCTCGCTGATTGTGTGATTGAAATCAGAGAAACCTCAGGTAATATATATTTGAAGGCAGTTGTTTTATTTAACCCTGGATGATTCAATCTTATATGACTTGGTTAGATGACAATCACCGAACCATGAAATTTCATGTATCTCTGAGGCTATTGTTGTATAAATAAAATCATTGAGGAGAGTTTCATTATAGTGAGAGCTACTATGTGAGATGTATGAGAAAAATAAGTTGGTAGAGCATAGACAGGCAACATTTATATATAAAAAATGATTTATATGTATTCTAATTTTGTTGAAGTTTCTATTATCATGTTAATAATATTATTTTATTTCATAAGTTAAAACCAGTCCTTTATACCATATACATGAAATTTAAAGATGCATGTAATACTTAACTCATTAGCAAGTGGTATCATCATGCATCTAACGAATAAGCCCACTGTTACTATAGGACACTTTATTTTGAAATATTTCGGTAACAGAGATGAAGCAATAATAATACAAAGTGCTGAGCATTGGGAAAGACTGGGAAGGAAAAGAAAGAAAGAAAAAGGAAGGAAAGAAGGAAGGAAGGAAGGCAGCAGAAAGAAAATCGCAAAAGCACTGATTCCTTAGGGGACATTAAGATGTGGACATCTTAACTTATTTTTTCTCTAGAGTGTAATAATTGGAAGGAAAAAAATAAGGCAAAATGTGTCAAATTTGATTGGCACTATATACAGAAATAGCAGAAGATTTTATAATGAGGCTGAGAATGTGGAACTAATGAAGAAGTATTACGACAAGAAAGAAAAAGGAGGATTGGTGTGGGAAACTGGAGATGAAGTAGAGTAGTCAGTGAGGAGATCAGACAATTTTTCTAACCTTCCAGGAACTGAACGCACAAAGGAGCCCAATTAGAAATAAACTTGCTAGAAGAACTATTTCATAGTAAATTGGGGATTAACAATTTGCCTAAAGGGAATGAAATCAGAGCATTTGAGCCTCCTTGTTTCAGAACCACTTGCTTTGTTGTTGTTTTTTTAAGTTTGATACAAATTTCTTGCTTTTCATACACACACACATTTTAAATCATGCATAAAACAAATTAACAACTAACCAAACTTTCTGATTTCTGAGAGAGGAATCATCTTCAATTGAATCATGGATACAAGGAGATCTAAACATATTTGTCCTATGTTTTATCTTATTTTGTTGATACTAGGTCACTATGATGTATTCAGTGGATATTCAAGAATTCCCTAGAGACATTTTATCTGCTAATCTAACCTGTAGCTTCTGCAGATACAGATTAACATATATCTGACATATACAGAAACATGATACTTAGCTTTAATTTGACAGAATATAGATGAACAATTTAGGGTTCTTCTTGGATGCTTGAATAAATTAATTGGAAAGAACAACAATAACAAAAGAATATCTTTTTAACAGAAAAATGAGCAATACTTAGGATCAAAATGCTTCTGCTCCAGGATCTTGTATGGTATCAATTCTGGTTGCGGGTCAGTCACTAGGTAAACCTAGAGGGAAACAAAGAAATTTTAATTATCCTTGTGACTCCATGAATAACAACGGTGTGGTTTCTCATTTTCCACTTAAAGATATTCTGTTTTCTTTACCACAATATACTGCAAAAGAGGAAGTTTTTGATGACCCCTTGTTCTGGAGTCAGTGGTTCTCCACAGTACTCATGGCACACAAAAAGTTTAGTCCTTTTGTGGCTATTTCAGATTTTTTGGAGGTAACACTGACATCTCACTTTTGAGGATCTCAACTTGTCTACACACGAGAGGGCAATCTAGACAGAATTTGGAGAATTAGCTGCCATGTGTTAAAACCATTAGCTGGGCAAATTTATTCATTCACTCATTCTACAAATATTTATTGAGCACCTGGTATGTGGCTGGGTACTTAGGGAAAAAACCTCAAACATAATACATTCTCCATCCTCAAGGAAATGACAAGCAAGCAAATAATTTCAATAAAGTGTGATCAAAGCAAGATTAATGAAGCAGGAGGGGAAACTAGGCATTTGGAAGAAAAAGGATGGAGTCAGAGCAGGATTCCTTAAAAAGTAGGACACTTTTGAAATGAGTCTTAGAAAGCTAATAGAAAACTGAAAATAATTACTTGAAGATCAGTTTTTTGGGGGAAAATGGGGTAAGAGGTAGTGTTTAAAAATGGAGTTCGTGGAAGGAGTATCTTTAATCCAGTATTTTACTAGCAAATTTATATTGAGCAACTATATTCTTGTTTTGGTGAACCCTGGAGATAACAGTGAACAGGCCAAAAAAACGTTTGATCTTGCATGGAGCATTCATTTTTGAGGGGGACAGACAATATATAGATTATTGCAATAATAGCTAACATTTATAAAGTACATACCCTGTGCCAGGTGCCATTACCAGGCTTCATATAAAACCATTAATTTATTTTTTTCATATTGAAATTCAATTAATTAACATATAATGTATTATTGGTTTCAGAGGTAGAGAGGTCAGTGATTCATCAGTCATATAATACACGATGCTCATTACATTATGTGCCATCCTTAATGTCCATCACCCAGTTCCACATATCAATGAGATCATATGATAATTGTCTTTCTCTGATTGACTTATTTCGCTTAGTATAATACCCTCTAGTTCCATCCATGTCATTGCAAATGGCAAGATTTTTTTGATGGCTGAGTAGTATTCCAATGTGTGTGTGTGTGTATATATATATATATATATACCACATCTTCTTTATCCATTCATCTGTCGATGGACATCTTGGCTCTTTCCACAGTTTGGCTATTGTGGACATTGCTGCTATAAACATTGGCACATTTCAGGTGCCCCTTCAGATTACTACATTTGTATCTTTGGTAAATTCCCACGAGTGCAATTGCTGGATCATAGGGTAGCTTTATTTTCAACTTTTTGAGGAATCCCCATACTGTTTTCCAGAGTGGCTGCACCAGCTTGCATTCCCACCAACAGTGTAAGAGGGTTCCCCTTTCTCCACATCCCCGCCAACATCTGTCATTTCCTGACTTGTTAATTTTAGCCATTCTGACTGGTGTGAGGTGGTATCTCATTGAGGTTTTGATTTGGATTTCCCTGATGCCGACTGATGTTGAGCATTTTTTCAGGTCTGTTGCCCATTTGTATGTCTTCTTTGGAGAAATGTCTGTTCATGTCTTCTGCCCATTTCTTGATTGGATTATTTGTTCTTTGAGTGTTAAGTTTGATAAGTTCTTTATAGATTTTGGATACTAGCCCTTTATCTGATATGTCATTTGCAAGTATCTTCTGTTCTGTTGGTTGTCTTTTGGCTATGTCCACTGTTTCCTTTGCTGTGACTTTTTGATGAAGTCCCAATAATTCATTTTTGCTTTGTTTCCCTTGCCTTTGGAGACATATCTAGCAAGAAGTTGCTGTAGCCAAGGTCACAGAGGTTTCTGCTTGTGTTATCCTCTAGAATTTTGATGGATCCCTGCCTCATGTTTAGATCTTTCATCCTTTTTGAGTCTATTTTTGTGTGTGGTGTAAGGAAATGGTCCAGTTTCATTCTTCTGCATGTGGCTGTCCAATTTTCCCAACACCATTTGTTGAAGAGACTGTCTTTTTTCCATTGGACAGTCTTTCTTGCTTTGTCAAAGATGAGTTGACCATAGAGTTGAGAGTCCATTTCTGGGCTCTCTATTCTGTTCATTGATCTATGTGTCTGTTTTTGTGCCAGTACCATACTGTCTTAATGATCACAACATTGTAATAGAGCTTAGGTCAGGCACTGTGATGCCACCAGCTTTGGTTTTCTTTTTCAACATTCCTCTGGCTATTCAGGATCTTTTTTTGGTTTCCATACAAATGTTAGGATTATTTGTTCCAGCTCTGTGAAAAAAGTTGATGTTATTTGATTGGGTTCACATTGAATGTGTAGATTGCTCTAGGTAGCATAGATGTTCTAACAATATTTGTTCTTCCAATCCATGAGTAGGGAACATTTTTTAAAATTTACTACAACCCACTGAGGAAGTTTTTATTTTTATGAAGTAAAGTGGGGAAGAGTCATGTATAACTAGTAGCATGGTGGGCTGGGTCTCAAAGCTGGGCAGCCTGGATTTAGGGTTTATTTTTTCAAATACTGTAATAAATTGCCTATCAAAATAAGTAAATGAATATATAACATAACCTTAGGAAGTGGTAAATGATATGAGGAAAAAGAAAGCCATGTGAGCAGGGAATGGTTGAGGGGGAAGATGTTATTTTAAATGGCAGAGAGCAGATATTGTCAGTACCCTGCAGATAGCCCTCAGGTTTGACCACTTCAGTAGGTTCAGGCCAACCTCCAACTACTTGTACCTGCATGTCTTTGTCTGTGGGCTTTTTCTGAAGCCAAAGGAAGAATGTTCTGGTTTGGAAAATGGCAGAACTGAAGTGGAATGGAATTAACACCTCCTAGAATAGCTGTCAACAAATGACTTTTAGGACTCAGTCTACAACCATCCTAAGCTTTCTCAGCCCTCATGAAAGATAACTCCAAAGTATGTTCTATACTATTTTCTAGAATTTTCTGTGGGATTGGGCTCCACTGGCCCACGGTGGTGGCTGGCTTAATTATGTGCTCTTTATTGGCTCTGTTATTTGTCTATATCACTTCCTCACTTCTGTTCCAGTGTTTTATTTTACCTCCCAAATGAACTGTTGACTTGAATCCTTGTCTTAGGTCCTTCCTTTCAGGGAACCTAAACTAAGATAGATTGGCTGGTCAGGAAATGCATCTCTGGGGGAAATTTGGGAGTAGAGCATTTTGGGTAGAGGAAAGTGTGCATGCCAAGAAACTGAGAAAGACAATAGCAAAACCATTGTGCCTGGCGGGAGTGGAATGAGCATAGGGAGTAAGGGAGAACTGACCTTGAGGAGCAAGAAAGGACCAGGTGGCAAAGATCTTTTTTGGGCTATGGAGAAATGTTTGGAAAGTGAAAAAATAAATAGCACTGTTCTATATGAGGCAAGGGGAAAAACAAAACCAAACTGGTAGAGTATTAACTTTAAAAGCAGATTTTAGAGAATATCTAACCATTTCTCTTTATAAATGAGGGAAATGTGGTCCAGGCCACCTTAATATAAACAGACAAAGACAAGTCTTCTATTCAAATATGAATCCCAAGTCTGTCTTATTCTCAGCCTACATTTGAGAGTCATGTTCATCTTGGAAGCTTACCATGAGAGTAAGCACAACAAATCAAAGTGAAATGAATAAAAGAGACATAACAATATTAAGAGTAATACATTAGAATGAACTAGTGATATTCTTTTTTGTTTGTTTTTGATTTTGTTTTTTTACCACTGATTCTCCACGTTCAATGCTTCTAACTCCCAGCCTATAAGATAGAGCATCTCTTTCTATTCTCCCCAGTGAGGGGTGAATGGGCAGAGTTGCAGGTGCTATCTAGCTACTGAATTCCATGTGGGCATATTTAAGGCAGGTCTGGAAGCCAGGCCAAATTTCAGATGGGCATCTGGGTACAGGAATTTCTGCTCTGTGGGCTTCCCATCACAAACCCTGTCATTAATGTGGATTCTAATACCTGCCAGTAAATGGGTACTTGATGTCACTAGGTAACTCAATCATCAGCTTAAAGCACTCTGTCCAAATAATAAGATTTGTGGATTGAATCTTTGTGCAACTCTCTGTTCCAGAACTTAGCAAACACATGGTGAATTTATTTGGTATATTTGCTGTTTACTGCATGAGATGAAATGAATTCTAGTAATGCCAAAGGGAGGGATTGAATCGTTTATTAAGTACAGTCTTGGACAGGTGTCTCAAATGCCAATTCTAGGATTTAATCTAAACTAATCTTCAGAAAAGTTAGATTTAATGGAAATGAGAACCCAGAGGAATTTAGAGTGAAGGTAGCTGGATGTTTAAATCTCGAACACTGCTATTTATGGCAATCTTTTAAATAAACTCTCTTACTTGGTTGTTATCCTTCTGTGTTCTGAGGTAGAAAGTGTTTGGAAACTGATATTGGCTCACTGGTAGGCAGGAGTTACACAAAACAAGTTATTTACTCTTTATCCCTAACCCTGGAATATAGTCAGTTATTTGCAAATGAAGCCATACATTCATATCTGAGATCAGCCCACAGAGTTTTTGGTCTCTGCAGAGTTAGTACATATAGTATGAACTTGCAATCTACCATATAAGCCATATTTTCTGATGACAAAATATGACACTAGAAGACAGAGTTTGAAATTGATAAGGAAAGACTGTATATGGCCACCACACATTGTATCTTAATATTGACAAGTCAAAGAAAATGTGGGTTATGCATCACTGAATGCAATTTGTAAGATGTATTGGCAAGGCCAAATTTGGAAACTAAGTTCTAATATTTGTCTCCTTTTTAAGACACTGTATCTCTTACCAAATAATAAAAATATTTCAGTTGTGGCTTAATATTTTCTGTATATATCTATATGATATATATAGCTATGTAGATATAGATATAGTTAGGCTTATATGTCTATATAGATACAGATAGGCTAATTAAAAAAAACATTGATTACCAACAACACAGAACTAAATTAAAAATTGTACAGATAGATGCTGGAAATATAGAAAGGATTCATGACATATTTTGTGAATGTATTATTAATCTAAGTTAATTTTACCAGAGATGGTATTTGGGAGCTCTTGCTGGCAGCTCTTATGACCCTGGAAATGTCTTGATAGCATATTTATTTTTTAATATTAAAGAGAAAAGTGCTGGCACAGAAACAATTGCTAATAACCTGTTTTCATGCTATAAAATCTGAAGACTACTTAAACTAATAATTGGCAAGTACAAGTTTAAATGGAAGGAGTATAGCTGAAGTAAATAAGGAAAACAGCTCAGTAGGGAAACAGGTTGAGGTGAAACAACATGAAATAAAACATTCAGTGAAGTTACCAGATAAAGTTTCCTAGGCTCTGCAGAAGTTAACAGAGTTTTCCTTTCTCTTCTTTCTCTCCTCTTTATTTTTTTTCTGTCCTGCCTTCCATCCCTCTCCCCTTCCTTCCTTCCTTCCTTTCTTTCCTTTCCTTCTTTCAGATACATCTTCCTGACAAAATATTTTATCTTCTAGAACAGGGGTTAGTGAGCTTTTTTATAAATAGCCAGATAGTAAATATTTTCAGCTTTGCCAACCTTACAGGCTTTGTTGCAACTATTCAACTCTGCCACTGTATTCTGAAAGCAGCTAGACAACAGTAAATGAATAGGTATAGCTGTGTTCCAATGAAACTTTATTTACAAAAAACAGGCAGTAGGTGAGATTTGATCTGAGGACTGCAGTTTGCCAATCCTTGTTCTAGAAGGTGATCTTTTTTTTTTTTTCTAAGATTTTTTAAAATCTCTACACCCAACGTGAGACCTCAAGATGCTCTACTGACTAAGTCAGTTGGATGACCCTAGAAGGTGATCTTTTTTGACATTTGCCCTGATACTACTCTGTTTCATGAAAAACAGAAGTATGAGTAATATTTGCTGGGGCAATATTCAAAGAATGAACCTAGTTATTTTGCTCATTATGGGTCTTTAAATACAGGATAGAATTATTTATAAATATTTAGTATCTTCTAGAAAATGTTTTCAGTGTTTCACATATATGATCTCATCTAATCCTGAGGATAATACTCTAAATTTTGTGTGATCATCCTCATTTTAAAGAATGTGAATTAAATGTGCAGCAATGTGAAGAAACTTGGATGTAGTTTTGAAGTGTCCGTGTTCAACTTAAAGCCTTTGTCTTCTCCACATATTTGTGCATGGGTATGTGTATAAAATCTCTACACACTTTTGTGATGAAAAAAAGAATTTACCTCAAAGACCTCATAACAGTGAGAATGTACATAAGCATGCCATAAAATATAATATACTGTGAGAATTGCTACAACTTGATTTCAAACATTCTATATTTCACCTTAAGAAGGATTTATTAGTTTCTAAATCAGTTCTTCTTCCTTTAAAACATATCCAGAATTTAAGTAGGATGGTATCCAGTGCCAGTGGTTTTCAGCTGAGGACAGTATTGCTACCCAGGGAACATTTGGAAAGTGGCTTTAGGACTATAGCAGTGCCTGTGAGGAGGTGATGACACTGGTGTGTGGTGGGCGAGGGTCATGGATGCTACAAATCCTGAAATAAGAGTGACAGTCCCATGGAATGAAGATTTGTCATAACCATAATGCCAAAAACTCCCCACCCCTGTACACTTATCTCTCTCTCTCTCTCTCTCTCTCTCTCTCTCACACACACACACACACACACACACACACACACAGATGTTGGCTTGTGGCATATCTTATTGATTACCTACCCAGCAGGCAGTTCTTTCTTCTTCCTTACTAACATCATTTATTAACATAGCACTTAGATACCAGTGAGCTCTGGGAACGCTGACTCTTCCCCAACTGCAGAGGATGAATCGCATTTTTTAAACCATTTTTTTATTCAGTCACAGTAACCCTCATTCCACTCTGCCAATGATTAGGTTTAGACCTGGGTATCTGACTCTGGTCTAGCCTGGTAGATGTAAGAGAAAGCTTACTTAACAGCTCCTTGGAAAGATTTCCCTCTGTAATAAAAAGAGAAAGCTGAGTAGGAAGACATCTCTTTCTTCTTGATTTGGACATTATCATATAAGAATTTCATTCTTGGAATTGTTGCAGGTATTTTTCAACTATGAGAGAAAAGCCAAGAGAATATCAGAGAATATTGGTGCCTGACATTATCGAGGGCCTTGAGTAATCTGAGGACTTCCTATTTTAGGGATTCTGCTATATGAGAATAACTTGACAATGTAGACTACTTTCAGTTACGCATTCTCTTAGTTTCATCCAAAAGCATCCAAGTTGTTGTATAAGAACTATAATTCCCGTTTCCCATGACCAAAAAGGAATATATCAGGAGCAGAGCCAAGGTACAGATTTGTCATGTTTGGCAAAATCTCTGAGTAAGACTTGGGGGAATCTCTAATAATCCATGCCCAAGTTCAAGTTCAAAGCAGAATATATATGTATTACTCTGGCTTGGAGAAAATTATTTATTCTTATATTAAAGTGATTCAATAACTAAGAAAACATAAAGTACAGAAAACATTACTTGCTTTGGAAAAAACTTAGAAGACAATTTTCTGACCTTTAGAAAACTGCATTCTTTCTAGGGCATAAGTTAGTAAAAAGTTATTTCTGTAATTTTAATGAAAAGCAGCTCTGTAGGAGTATAGTATAATAAATATTTTTTCTTTCTAAAATATGCTCTAACTCTTTTTATACCAAAATAATTTAAATTACTGAAATATAATTTTTATAGCTAATAATAATCTGGACATAAAATAAGTAATTGAAAGGTTTATAAATTGAGGTGCATGGAACCATGTGGCAGCAGGCAGGTAGAGAGTAAAGAAGGGGATATCACTTGCCACAAAAGATATTGAAAAGAATATTTGATTAGGACTAGTAATCATTCTGGTCCAGGCATTTCCACCAAAATTAGTATTCTCTTTTCTTATATGACATTTTTATTTTTTGACTCTTTTAATCTAATGACCTGTTCTATAGATTATATCTATAGAAGAAACTTTAAAACATTTATATTAAATCTATAAATTCAATAGAGGACCATTAATAAGATAGAGAAGAGTTGAGGGGGTTGGGGAGTGAATTCGCCCAGGTTGATTCTGGAGATTATCAGTACTTCATCTTTATTTCCCAACCAAGTTTGAAATGTATCTAAATTGGAATAATCTTCTTTTGTCTTTTTTGAATGTCAGTCCTTTCGATGGTATATAGAATCCCATATTTTCTTAGTGCTATTAGAGTTTTTTTGGACATGTGGGTGTGGGAGGGACAATAAGCATTTGCAACAGAATCTTCATCTCAGTGACTTTTCCAGTGCCATCTGGATTCCTGCATATTGTCTACATGTCTATTCGGAAGAAGAATTAGATAAAAAATAGATAAAAGGATGTAAACACGCAAAGGAAAGGAAGCGCTCTCTTGTTCAACTACCCCAGCCGAGCTGCTTCCTGATTAAAATACTAATATATGGCAACTGGCCTGTGAAGTCTATGCCGAGGCATGAGAGTTTGGCATGATCAAATGAATGTATCATTTCTGCCTCCTTCTGTCAGCAGTAACTGAGCAATCCAGCTTGGTGATTGGAAGAGCAAATTTTCTTTGTCCTGCACATGCTGTATTTATCCTTCACGAATATCCACAAAACTCAGCAGGGATTTGGCTGAGAAAGTAGAATCACTCCTTGCAGAAAAACTGGTAATAAATCTTTGTACAAGATCTGAAAGCTGCCTTCAGAATTTGCCGGAGGAGGCGTGTATAGCCAGGAGTAAGGAGATTATGTAAACTACAGAGCAGAACTAGGGGAGCTTGGCCAGGCGAGGCCCAACTCAGAATGCCCTCTGAATGTTCTCTTAGCAAGAGAGACTTAGAGGTTCACGCTATGGTCTGAGGGTATAACCCTTTCCTTCTACTACTGGGAGTGAAATAGGAGGTTTGCATTTTCTCTGTTTTCCTTGAAATACATGGAAATTTAAAGGAAATTTTCTATCTCTGTCTTGGACAGCATGCTTTAAAAGTCAGTTTTGATTTTATACATTTACCTTAAGTATTGCTCCATGATATTTTCATTGTCCTCTAATTATTTTTTTCCTCTCAATAATTTGAAAAATAAACTTTAGAAATGGGTTCCGGAAATGAAATTTCAGTGTGCTCAGACAAATACCTTCATGTGCATCACATGGAATGCTTATTTAAAAATGTTAGAATCTGGCCAACTCCCCCTTCCCTTGATCTGCAGAGAATTTGAATCCTGTGGGGGCAGGCCCAGAAATCTGCTCTTTTAACAAATTGTCCAGTGATTCTGATATACACTAATGCTCAGACACCACTGTTTTAGGAACTTAGTAGGGAGGGTAGACTGAGAAAGAAAACAAGGTAAGGAGCTATGAAAATAAACAAACCAGCTGGGTTTTTTTTTCATCCATTGTTTTGGTATAGCTTAAGTATCACTAAATACACACCATGTTTGCTTTAGGAAGCCACTTTACTCATACATAATATATATTTATGAGGATTTTTCTTAACAAACATCAATTTTATAAATAGGATGAAAAGTTTCTAAGTCTAATTTGGCTGAGTCTGGAAAACAGACCATGAAATCTCATAGGGAACATCTTTCTGTATAACCTTACAAAGAGAATCATTGTTTTCTATTTACTTTCCTCTTTATGAAACACGTCTTCTAATATTGCATTCTTGTAAAGCATAGATCAAGAAACTGAACCATGCCCTCAGGGAGAGAAGGAAGCTAGGCCAAGATGTTCTCAAATAAAATATATTAATATAATAATTATAAAGGTGCTTTGATTTGGAGAAATACATCAGGGAGTATTTGGTTGGTAAACCTCAATAACTTTTATTAAGTTATTTGAAGGAATATTTACTAGTAACTATAATGTTTACTCTCAAGCACGCATTTCTCTCCACAGATTTTTCAAGAACTATACCAACTTCATCAAACTTTTTTTTTTTTTTTAAGATTTTATTTATTTGAGAGAGAGAATGAGAGAGAGCACATGAGAGGGGGGAGGGTCAGAGGGAGAAGCAGACTCCCTGCCGAGCAGGGAGCCCGATGCGGGACTCGATCCCGGGACTCCAGGATCATGACCTGAGCCGAAGGCAGTCGCTTAACCAACTGAGCCACCCAGGCGCCCTTCATCAAACTTTTTATCTCTTCTCAGGAAACACAAATTTTCTGCTGTAATATACATAGAAGTGAATGAATACAGTGTGGTACAAGATTGAGATTTTGGCAAATTAGAGAAAGCTTCCTCTACTTTAATTTTAAGATAAAAAATGGCTCCCAGATTCCCACTATGAATGTGGACCTAAGTCTACCAGAAATGAGGCTTCTGCTGAAATTCTATTATTCATTGGCTGAAACAACCAAGATTTTTCTTTTAGATTCTCAAGTGCAGTGTTTCAGTTTGAAAATGGTAGGGGAAATATATTATTAGATTAATTAGGTAACTAGAAAAATTCACAACTGCACCTTTGACAACACATTTAGCGTGTCTGTATTAATGAGGTAGACCATAAACTTTCTAAAAATGATATATGCAGAAACACTTATTTATTAGATATTTATTGTGAAAGCTGATGACAAAAGGCCTTATAGTCAAAGAAACTAAGCTCTGTAGATAATAATCAAGGTCCTTTTTTTATAGTCTTGATTTTATATTTCTTTATTCATAATTATACACAAATTTTGTATATTTGTACTTTTATATGCATATCTTTAGTTTATTTGTAAGGTATTTATTACTGGTTTTCATAATTGAAACACTAATGAGGTGGTGGAGTTGTAGCCTTGTGTCTCTATCAGGCAAAATACAAATCAAAAATCTTGTTACTCTCAAAGGGAGTTGTTATTTCGTTCTTTATTTTCTTCTTTTTTCTTTATTAAGGCATATGAGATTAGTTTATATGAGGGTAGATATTATTTGCAGGCATTTAAATATTCTTTCAAATATCTTCTGAATAAGGAAGTGAATATTTTCTCCTGTTCTCAAAAAGTACAGCTGTGAGTTTTTCTAATTGCTCAATTAATCTAATGATACACTTTCCCTATCATTATCAAACTAATATGTTTCAGCACCAGAGCTGTATTCTCTACTGGAGCTGTCTTGTTTGTTTTTGATAATATTGACTTGCAAAATTGTCTACATGCTTATTATAATTTAGTAATATACGCTCCATATTTCCCATTATGAATGGAAAGAATCTTTCTGCTAAGTTAATAAATTATCTCAAACATTCATACAAAGTATAAATATTTTTAATGTAAAATAAGTTGCATCAGAAAATTGCTGTATGTTGTTATAATTGATTTTCCATAGTTTTTTTTTTCCTTTTTGTGAGATTTTAGAGAAAACTTAGTATGTCGGTTTCCTTGTCAGATTCACAAAACTCCAGAAGTGAAATTTTTTGTAAATGTCTTTCAGTATTATTATATATTATTCCTATTTCAAATGCTAGTTTTCGTAGAAGGATTGCTTCTCTGCTCTTGCTCATAGGTTGTTTGTCCACATGATCATTACAGTCAGTGTTCTCTTCATGGATTTCAGGTCTCATTTTAATCACCGTAATTAAGCTCCTACCACAGGCCAGGGACACAATTGGGCCTTTTGCATACATTGTCTCCTTGAATGTTCCTGTTGACTCTTTAGGGTAAGCATTGTTTCCGTCTTATGGGGGAGAAAACTAAGATGTAGAATAAGGAATTTGAAAGGACACAGAGTTAGTAAATAGTGGGCCCAATGTGCCAACCTAACCTTGTTCCAGAGCCAGTGTAGTTCATCTTTATGTTTGATTGCCAGGGATCATGTTGGATTTATTACCCACAATGCTGAAATTCTGACTGATTCAACTTGTGCTCTAATATGAACCACAGCTCTCTCTTAGTCTGAGGGAACTCCAAGCCTTATTAAAGTGTCGTTTTGATCAGCTTGTTGAGTTCCCTTTGAAATTTGTTCAGAGGTGCTCTCTTGGTTCCCATCACATCATTACAATTTGGTAAGTTTGATCTTTGTTCCAGTTACAAAGATGGAGATGTGAGCAATTCTTCTCCAAAGGTCCCACGTCCTTTTCTCTTTCCTGTGCTTTAAAAAATAAAAAGCTTCTATATAACATGCTTGACTTCTACAATTAGGGGTTTGAATATAGAGAAAATAATGCTAAGACTTGCCATGCCATTTTAGTGGCACATTGATCAATACTAAATATCCAGAATAACTCATTTAAGAATAAATATTCTATACAATTTCTCCATTATTTAAAAAATAAAATTTTCAAGGAAAATATAAAACCCTTCACCTCTCTTACTATAATTAGTAATTAACATATTTTGAGTTATTGCTATTATTTTCTGATTTAACATTGCAAATAATATTTATAGGATTAAAAGTTTGCTGAAAATATTCTGTCATTTTATATTTTATCCATTCGTATACCTTTTGTATTATTTCTAATCATTTCTATTTTGATCTCTATAATATAATATACCTAGAAGAGTAAATGATTTTCTAAGATTTATTCATTATATATCTATTTTATTAATTATATTATTTTATTTTTATAATATATAATTATTAATAATTATATTAATTATTTATATATAATCTAAATACTTGAAGCAGATAGAGAAAAATGTACTTTAAAACAAAGAACCCTATAACTTGAACACCTGTTTCATGTCAGTGTTTGTGTAAGGTATCTGGAGAGCAAAATGAGTACCCAGTTGAAAAATATATCAGTTATTCTAGAAATCATAATCAGACTGCAGTGAATTTTATGGTTGTTTTTAATATTGTACTTGATAGGCATAATATAATATACCTTCAGTCTCTGATCTCAATTGTTAACAAAGCGATTTTGCTGTATTATGGAATCATTGTATGAAAAGAGAAATCAAAGCTAACTCAGCCATGAAAAATTAAAAATAAATGCTTATGTATGACATATAGAAGCTTATAAAAATGTCTCACTCCTTCAACTGCTTTCGATGACATGATAGTTAAAAGCCCATCAACCTGAACTTGAAGTTATGTCTTGACCACTGTCAATATTTTGAGGAGGATATTATTCACATGTCATTCAAGACCTAAACATGTTTTTATCATCACTGTCAACAAAGCCATAAATAACAAATGTCATGTGTCAAATTCTTGCTTCATATCAGAAGAATACAAATAGACAAAAAAAGAACTAAAATACAATCTATTTTAGTTGATTTAGGCATTTTGGACTTCGCCTAACTATTAGTCTGTTGGGTCTCTTAGAGAAATAAAATTTTCCTTGTGTCTCAGATTCCCCAACTGAAAAATGAAGGCTTTTGGGCAAATGATACTTCAAGTTTCTCGAGCTTTAAAATCTTATCATTTCCTACCTGAAGCTTTAGCTGATATGTTTGAACTATTTTAAAAGTGACCTTGGTCCTCCACAATGAGGGTTTTCCGTCCCTCCCCCACCAACACAGATAGTAGACATGGCCCATATAAAGCTTTCTTTCTTTACATTATGTTTTGATGTAAGAAATGTTGTCTCAAAAAAGCAGCTTCTCTGCATTCTGCATATTTGTTTTGTAGTTCATGCTCTTACTCTTATTCAGCAAAGTAAACAAACATTCCAGTGGGGTTAAGGATTAATGGCAAGGAATTGCATGACTGTACAGCATGTAACCTTGAGGGAAGAGATCAAGGGAAATGTCAGTCAAACACCTGCCCTTAGTGCAGTTGCTAATTAATTCGTGAACATTGACTCGGGTTGCAGATTTGCTAGTGTACAAGGGAATCAAGTCCCATCCTATAAATACTGCCTGGGTTTAATGAGGCTTTAATAGGATTAAATGGTTTTAACTTTATGACTTCATGTTTTTGATTATGGTTGTGTAGTGCTTTTTGATATGGATAGATATGGATTTCACTGAGTTTGAACAGTAAACTCTATGTGAAGGGTAAGGGGAATAAAAAGGAGAGAATGTGTCATTAATTCAGTAACTTAATTTTCTGAATTTTAAAATAAGTAAACATAATACATTACTCAGAGTCTCCATCTAAAGTAATTACCATCTAGTTAAATAGACTGTTTTCTATTAATCTGAATCAGAACAATTTTGCCATATCAAAGTGTCAAATGTATGTAGAGCTTGATTCTAAATCATTTTAAAAAATATATTTCACTACCTTTCATATTTGAAGATGATATACTGATGGTAACTATTGCTTTATTGTAGATCTTTGTAAAATTAGAATACCACTGTGGATTTGTTATTGATCACTACACGTTTCTATTATTAAAATTTCACTTTGACCTCTCAGAAAAACTGAAAAGTGATTTTGTCATGCTGTCATTTCAGATGTTAGAAACATTGTCATATATTCCAGTATATATAACCAGTAAGGGTCAATGCTCAGCTCAGACTTTATTATTATTGTCATCATCATCATCATCATTAATTTAATCAAAATTACTAGAAAACTACTAGTTAAAACATACTTATACACATATTCTGTAATATAGGGTGTTTGTGTAAGAATACGGTATTTTTAAGTTACTATCTACTGGAGGGCGCCTTGGTGGCTCAGTCAGTTAAGCGGCTGCCTTCAGCTCAGGTCATGATCCCAGGGTCCTGGGATTGAGCCCCTCCGCCTCTGGCTTCCCTGCTCAGCGGGGAATCTGCTTCTCCCTCTGCCCCTACCCCATTCATGCACACGTGCACCCATGCTTTCTCTCTCTCAAATAAATAAAATCTTTTTTTTAGAAAGATGTCTAGTGGGACATGTGGTAATTGAGTAAATCAAGTTTGAGTAAACTGAGTAAATCAAGTAAATCTTTCTGATTATAAAACAGTACCACTTCCTATTTATCTTAGGGTAAAGGCCATAATTCTTAATTATGACCTATGTTCTTGATCTAGCCCATCTTTCCAGACCACTCTGTACTAGGCACTATAGTTACTGTGATATAGAAAATAGACAAGATCTTTGCTTTTAAAGATACAGTTTATAGTATAATGGGAAGACAGAAAATAAATGAGGAAACTAAGGTAATTTCAAATAATCATGAATGTCATGAAGGAAATAACAGTTGCTTAATAAAGAGTGACTAAGGCAGCGATGATCAGCTTAGATCTGGTAGCCAGAAAAAGCTTCTTCAAGTAGCTACTATTTGAACTGAGAACTGATGACAAAAAGAACCCAGCCTTGCAAAATTCTGGGAGCAGAGTATCCCAGACAGGGAGAACAGCTAATGCATTAAGCTCCAAGGAAGGAACAGGCTTGACAGTTCTAAAGGATTGACTGGAGCACAGTCATGTAAGAGGAGAGAGGCATGTCATAAAGTAATCTTGGGCAGATCCCATCATAGATTTCTAAGGTACTGATGGAATTGCCCCATGCAATCCAGTTTCCTGCCCTGTGTTTAGTCCCTTAAGTGAATGCTGTCCACTTCAGGCCTACAAGCATTATGCTTGTTTCTTTTCACTATGACTGTTATGTACCCAGCTTCTAGCAGAATGTCTAGTCCATAGTGAATACTTAATAACTATTTGTTAAATCAAAGAAAGAAATATTTTCGCTAATTTTTATCTGTATTGCTCAATGAGAAGAGCTATCATGCTTCCCAACTTCTTACTCCCTGAGAAAGATACTTTTAATTAGTTCCCAAATATCAGGCCTAATCTCTTTTTATGTTTGTCTTGCCTACTCTTCACTGAAGAGCTTGAAAGAGCAAGATGCTTACTTTGCTAGACTTTCTGGCAGCTGAGGATGGTCAGGAGAGCCAGTTCTGATCAATAAGACCAGAAACCCATGAAAAGGTATTTTCCTTCTCATTGAAAGGGGACATATACACTTTTATTGCCCTGGCTACTTGTGCTTCTTGTTTTGTACATGCCTGTGAAGATGTTATGCTTGGAGTTAGGGCAACCATCTTGTGACCATGAAAGAAAAACCTTGAAGAATTGCAGAGCTGTTAACCCAGCACCCTGATATTGTGAAGCTACTGAACCAACCCATGATATTGCATACCCCCAGGCTTCTAGTTAAGTAGACAATAAATGTTTAAAACATTGATAATTGAGGTTTCTATAATGTAATGCCCCATCAGATTTCCCTGACTCATTGTTCTGTACGTATTTTTCCAGGACATCTCTTATTCTCACAGAGAAGCCAGGTCTGTCATCAGACTGGAACAATAAAAGAAATTCCTCTTATAAAAATTGTTGTTTTGGGGGCGCCTGAGTGGCTCAGTGGTTGAGCTTCTGACTTGATTTTGGCTCAAGTCATGATCTCAGGGTCGTGGAATTCAGCACCATATTGGGCTCCACATTCAGTGTGGAGTCTGCTTGAGATTCTCTCTCCCTTTCCCTCTGCCCCTCCACCCACTTGTGCTTTCTCTCTGAAATAAATAAATAAATAAATAAATAAATAAATAAATAAATAAATAAACAAACAAATAAATAAATAAAATCTTTAAAAAAATTACTGTTATTTTGGTTTAGTATGAAACTCCACATATACTGGTCACAAGCTTGTTACATAGTATCTTTCCTAATACTGGCCTTTTATCCTTTGAATTATATCTTTCTACCTGATTTTCTTTCCCTGACTCTCTTTCTCCTTATAGCTTTTATATGCACAACAAAGAGATAAGACTTCTCTCGTGGACCTTTGCTTTTGGCACATTTGATATATAATTAGGTTACTAATTTATTTGTATGTCCAGTGCAAGCCTTTTAGGTAAGGAAAGCCCTCTTTCTTGCTTGCTTTTCCCAAATAAAAAGAAAATATATGCCATTTTGATACTTTTCACTCATATTTTTACAATTTAGCTTCTTTAACTGAATTTGACTATTTATATTTGAATACGTAGCTGTAATTCCCTAGAATGCCAGTGTAGTGTGGAAAAATAAAAAATTTTTGAGTTCATGTTTACAGTTTTTGGTTTGTTTTTTTAATTTTATTTTATTATGTTATGTTAATCACCATACATTACATCATTAGTTTTTGATGTAGTGTTCCATGATTCATTGTTTGCGTATAACACCCAGTGCTCTTGTTTTTTTAAGATTTTATTTATTTGAGGGCACCTGGGTGGCTCAGATGGGTCCTGGGATCAAGTCCCACATCGGGCTCCCTGCTCAGCAGGGAGCCTGCTTCTCTCTCTGCCTCTCTCTCTCTCTCTCTGTCTCTTATGAATAAATAAATAAAATCTTTAAAAAAAGATTTTATTTATTTGAGAGAGAGAGCACAAGTGGTGGTGTGGGGGAGAGGGAGAGGAAGACAGAGTCTCCTCACTGAGCAGGGAGCCTGACATGAGGCTTGATCCCAGGACCCTGAGATCCCAAGAACTGAGCCGAAGGCAAACACTTAAGTGACTGAGCCACCCAGGTGCCCCTGTTTAGAACTTTTCTTAAAACTTTTCAGTGCCTACCAGAATCACAGACTCTATGTTCTGCCTCAAGCATAACTCACAGGATAGATATTTTTCCAGGTAAGGACTTAATTTTACAATACCTTCTTTAATCTTCTGCCAATTCAAAGCCATATCCCATTGTCATCAATTCCAGGTTAGGCTTAATAGTTAGGCTTAATAATAATAGTGAGAGAATAATCTTTATGATGTTTGCCTTTTGAGTTGTATTCTTCAAATTTTATTCTCTTGTATAGGTTTGTTGGTTATTTCTATAACTCTTTAATGAGTCATAGAACATATGTATGTGTGTGTTTGTTTAAGTATGTGCCACGTTGTCTTGCTCTAATTGTTTCCATTTGTTGTCTTCAGAAAAGCAGTCTCATTCCATTCTTCATAGTGTTTCCAATCCCTAGAATACAGTCTGGTATTGAGCAAGAAAATAATAAATATTTGGTAAATTGTCAAATGAATGAAAGGATGGATGAATGAATCAAAGAAAGCATTAATATTACTTTCCACATATTATACATGTAGTGACTATATATTTCTGTGTAGCTAGGAGTTCATTTGTCAAGCCTGTGAAAATCCTGATATACTATGGCCTCTGGCATAGATTATGACACCTTTTAATATGATTGAGCAATTTTGTAACTCAGTTTCCACATAAATAATAACAAACATCCTTTACTGTTAACATCAAAATTGAATTAATGTGATAAAATATTTTTATGCAAACTGGAATGTAATCAAGTAGCTCTAGCTTCCTGTGGCCACAAATGCTATTGATGGATGTTAAATGAACTCAAGGGATTTTGTTTGTTTTTGTTTTTGTTTTTGTTTTGTTTTTTAAAAGAATCTGTATTATACCAGATTTTCTTTGGCAAATTCATGGAATAATGATTTTGAGTAAGTGTTAAGAATCATAATTACAACATAAGTTATTTCTTTTTCCACATATTTCTCCCTTCTCAGTTGTGCTGGTTGAAAATAAACAGTATTTATCAAAATTAAAAACTAGAGAGACTATCTCCTATCAAAGCACTTCATCCTAAGTGTTTAAAAAGAAAACCATGAGGAGAAGATAGAGGCAGCAAATAGAAGTGATCAAGGGGAGTTCTGAGGCACTGTGTGGCTATTTATTCTGGGGCAGTCCCCTCTCGACCCTTTAAATTCAACAAAAGGGTTACAGATACAGCCTAGCCTGTGGCCCTTTCTAAATAACTATTATCATATAGATAGAGTAACCCATGCTCACAGGGAACATGAATTCACAGACGAAAATAACCAGATACCTAAGAAATACAAAGGATGAAAATAAATGAAATGAAATAAATAAATAAATTGAACAGCATCAAAGACATAATTACTGAAACAGATGACTGAGAATTTAACATGATGAATATAAGGCTAGATAATAGCAATATGAAACAAGAACAATAAATAATACAAGGAAGTACTAGGAAATATGAAAAATGTAATAATTACAATAAAGAACACAGTCAATGAGATATAGAGCTCGAAGGATAAAGTTGAAAAATGAATTAGTGTGTTGAAAGATCAGGCTGAGGAACTTTTCCAGAAGGCAACAGTTAAGGATAAAGAGCTTAGTTTTAAATCAGCAGAAATATTGTCTATATAAATAGGTTAAACTCCTCAATTGAAGCACTTAGTAACTCAAAGTGGATGAAAGTAACTAAATAAAAACAAGATCTAAAAACATTGTCTACAAAGACATTTAATACAAAAATAAATGGCAAGGTAGAAAAGACATACTAGGTAAGTATATGCCTATGGAAAACAGTAGGAACAAGGTAACATGACAAAATATGATTTAAAAAGTAACTAAAAAGTAACTAAAAAGGTCTAAGAAGGGTATGCTATTCCAGTAAAAAGACTAAGAGAATAAAATACCATAATCAATATAAACTTCTATGCACCGAACAATATCACCTCAAAATATATAAAGCTTCAAATGTCAGAAGAGAAGTACCAATAAACCTACTACTCTAGTTCAAGATTTTAATATATTACTCACAGATAGTAATAGATCAAGCAGACAAAAATAAATAGAAATATTGGAGGCGTGAAATACAAGATTCAAATATTTATTTTATAGATATATATTGTGTAAGAGTAGATAAATAGACAAATGTTTAAGATTTGAATTATAGTATGTGTATGTGTGTGCATGTGTGTGTGTGTGTGAGAGAGAGAGAGAGGGAGATGGACAAATAGAAATCTATAACCAAAATTTAAAGAATATGTTCTTTTTGAACAGACATGCAACATTTACAAAGTAGACTATGTATTTGACCGTAAAGATAGCATAAGAAACAGGATTTATATAATCCTAGAGGCACTGAGTCTCCATTATTCTAAGACTACATGGTATATTCTTTTTCACATAACAAAATCATCTTGATATGAAACAATATTGGGGGAATTAAATTGCCTGAAAAAATAGCATAGTTAAAGAAAAGGCATTCACCATCCTAATACCCTACACACAAACATATAGTTGTTTTCTGTAGTTCTTCAGCCTTGTGTGATAATCATATTTTATGGAATTTTCTAAAGATATGTTGCTTTAATAAAAGTTATAATGTATGAAGTATTACTTATGTGGCACATAGAGTGTTAACAGTTATATTTTCAGTATCTTAATAAAAACTTCATGAAATAGGTAAAACTATGCTAATTTAATGAATGAAGAAATTGGGACATAGATAAATTAACTTTTCAGCAACTGATCAGAACTAGAATGTGAACCAGGAAAGCTTGATTCCAGATACCGAGACTTCCCCAGAGACCAGGAATGTTACTTAAGAATAGGGCTAGCTAGGTACAAAAAGCATTAAGTAAATGCATGTCGAATTGAATTAAATACCCTTCACTGTAATGAAATTCTGACCACAAAAACAGAGGTCAAATATCAATGCCACTTTGGGTACATAGCTGATAGAAAATAATTTAAAATAGAGTAAAATAAATATCACTGCCAGCCTGCATGGAACAGTATGCAGAATCGCTGTCTTAGCAATGAGCTACATGTATCCTTGCAATGTACTGTTTCATGAGTGCATGTGGTAATTACAGCCATAAGATCTGACTAAATCAATTCCTTAATGTAGTAATGGCATTGCAAGAGTAGTAATGGTAGCATTAATATCAATAACCATAATCCTATGAAAGTTTGGAAACATAACGTCTCCTAGAGACTATGCAGCTATTTGCTAAATACATTTTTTAAAGGGGAAATAATTTATTTTTATTGGCTTTGACCCAACAAAATATTAATATCTTTACATCATTTTTATCTTGCTAATAAAGGAGTTCAGAATTTTTAACATATTCTTGCTAGGCAGTGCTCCAAAGCTTGCCCTCTAGTTGGTATTACAGTATCAGTAATTGGTGTCTCACATTAACATTTATTTAAAGCTGCTGATTTAACATTTAAAAATTCTGGGGTTAATGGATCTGTATTCACAGATCCATTAACCTCAATAAAAACAAATGGAACCTCTTGTGAACTAAAATCAGTTCATATCATGGATATGCTTTCTCTAATATTCACAACATTTAGATGGTCCTGATAAAATGTCAGGTCATAAAAAAGGTCTACTAACATCATAATATTCAAGGTGATTTTCAGTCTTTACCATTGTTATTGTCCTATGCAAGAGAAGCATAGCTTCTCTATATGGTATGGTCCATACAAAAACTATCTCTCACACATAAATTTGCTGCATCTTATGGATTCTTACCACACTCTAGAATTGCCTTCTCTAAAACTTCTGTGACTTACTAAAGCCCAAGGTGCTACCTCAGTACTAAGCATAGACCTCTAAATCCTAGGTACTTCAAAATCTGATCTAGATTCTCTTTTTTTAAGAAAATAAAGTAATCAGACAGAAACTTGCATGATCTAGGCACTACTGCATTCTATTTTATTTATTTTTTTAAATTTTATTTTATTATGTTATGTTAATTACCATACATTACATCATTAGTTTTTGATGTAGTGTTCCATGATTCATTGTTTGCATATAACACCCAGTGCTCCATTCAATATGTGCCCTCTTTAATACCCATCACCAGGCCAACCCATCCCCTTCTCCCCCTCCCCTCTAGAACCCTCAGTTTGTTTTTCAGAGTCCATAGTCTCTCATGGTTCGTCTCCCCCTCCGATTTCCCCCCCTTCATTTTTCCCTTCCTACTGCATTCTAAATAAATATTGAGAACTGGAGGAAGAGCACTACAACAAGTTTTACTACTTTCTAGCAATGTAAGTATGGGCAAGTCACTTAAACACTTTGAGTTCAGGTTGTTTTATAATAATATTCAAGTATAGGAATGCTTTTATGTGTTTTTGTTTTTTAGTATTTTGAGGTTTAAAAGCAGCTTTTTTCCCCTAAATTAATCAGGTATGGCATACATTCACACACAGTAAATGTACAATTCAAATGAAGAATTAGAACATTTAAAACATCCTAAAAATTCCCTAATATTTATTCTTAGTGTGAATATACCACACTAGAAGAGAAACCATTTTTCTGACTTGAATGAAATCTTTCAGTAAATAGTGCTTTGTATCTGGCTTCCTTCAGTCATTGCTCTGTCTGTGAGATTTATTCATGGTCCTGCGTGTAATGGCAGTTGGTTCCTCTTTACTGTTGTTGTGTAGTATTTTATTATACAGACTTACCACAATTTATTTCTTCTCCTGTTTTGAAGATTTGGGCTATGTCCAGTTTGGGACATTAGGAAGGATGCCCTTTTTAAAATAAAACTTCCCATTACTGTGGTAGTATCCTTTGAATAAGAAAACTCAGAGCTCTGCTATCATCTTCATGCCTTTAGAGGGTATTTTAGTTATCCATGGCCATATAACAATCGACTCAAAACATTCTAGCTTAAAAAAAATAAAATTTTTATTATTTATAACAACTTACTGGGTCAGACTTTGGTCATGGCTAGGACAGCAATTCTTTTGTTCAACAGGGTGTTGACTAATTCACCTGGTTTTAGCTAGCAACTAACCTGGGCTGAAAGATCCAAGGTTTCATATTCTTGTCTGACACCTCATTTCTACCCTAAGTAGCATTTTCTTTTTTCTTTTTTTTAAGATTTTATTTCTTTATTTGTCAGAGAGAGAGAGAGAGCACAAGCAGGGGGAGCGGCAGGCAGAGGGAGAAGCAGGCTCCCCGCTGAGCAAGGAGCCAGATGTGGGACTCGATCCCAGCACCCTGGGATCATGACCTGAGCTGAAGGCAGACACTTAACCGACGGAGCCACAGGGCATCCCCCAAGTAGCTTTTTCAAATGGCTAGCTTGGAATTTCTCACAGAATTGTGTACTCAGGGTTATTGCTTCTATGGAATAAACATGGAAGCTGCTGGATTCCTTAATGTCTAAGGTTGAAACTGAAAAAGGGTCCTTCCACTGCATTTTATTTGTTATAAGACCAGTCTGTTTCAAGGGAAGGGATAGAGTAGCCACCTTTTTTTTTTTTTTTTAAAGATTTTTACATTTATTTAAGAGACACAGAGAGAGAACATGCATGCAAGTTGGGGGAAGGGCAGAGGCGGAGAATCTTTCAAGCAGACTCTACACTGAGTACAGAGCCAGACATGGGCCTCAATCCCCCAGCCCTGAGATCATGACCTGAGCTGAAACCAAGAGTTAAACACTTAACTTACTGAGCCACCCAGGTGCCCTGAGTATCCTTTTGATAGTCAGAATTGGGGTCACACATACCATATGCTAAATTTTATATCCCTGATGTAAATTCACTCACACAAAGACATCCTTATCCTCATTTTGGATATGGGAAACTAAAATTTACGGAGAGAAGACACTTGCACAGTGTGTCTCAACTTTTAAGTGAACAAAACCTGGACATAAACCTGATTGTACTTGACTCTGAGCCTATGTTCCTCATTATTATCTTACTTTGCCTACAGAAAAACATTAATTCACATTTTGTATTTCTAAGATAAAAAAAAGAAAGAAAGAAAAGAAAAGAAAGAAAGAGAGAGAGAGAAAGAAAGAAAGAAAGAAAGAAAGAAAGAAAGAAAGAAAGAAAGAAAGAAAGAAAG
>NW_023270231.1:10172624-10365273 GCF_011800145.1 Mirounga leonina
AAGAAAGAAAGAAAGAAAGAAAGAAAGAAAGAAAGAAAGAAAGAAAGGAAGGAAGAAAGAAGGAAAGGAAGAAAGAAGGAAAGAAAGAAACTCTGAAGTTGCCTTACAGGCTACATTACACATTTTTGAAACCATGGGCATAATTCATATTTATGTTGCAGTCATCATTCTCACTTTACATAGTGGATTCAAGACACAGATACCATATGTCTATAGGCTGGGAACCAATTATTAATTCATTTAGGCTGTTGAATAATAAATTTTGTTGTGGTACATTTGTTTAGATTGATACGAGGTTGCAGAAGGTCATCTTTATCCTAAATGAGAGCATGTGACTTTCCTGCTTAAAACCATCTATAGGCTTATTTAGAAATAATCCTAAGCTAATCATGGTGCAGGAATCTTATAGTACTCTCCAAAACATGCCAAGCTCATTTCTACTGACTGGAACTCTCTTCTCCCACACCCTAGCATCACTAACTCATCCCATCCTTATAATATATGCTCAAATATCAGTTTCACAGAGAAGACTTTCCTGACTTCTCCATCAAAAATAGAGTGCTTGTCAGGCTTTGTCCCCTCTGTTTTTGATTCCTTATTTGAAATTATAGTTTTTGCTTGATATTTCTTATCTGTTTTCTTCACTATAGGATAATCTTCAAAATGGAAAGTAAATGGTTTATTTTTTTCTATATTTGTATATCATACACTCAGTAAGTGTTTATTAAATTATAGTTGAGTGCATGGATGGATAGCTTGTCATATTTTCTGAATGAGTCCCCACCATGTGACTGACTACTCAAGCCCCTGCTTTTGTTGAGATAGGCATAGCACATTATACCCCCATAATATTTTAAGTGTATCTTTATTACTGCCCTGGACTTATTGTGCTATCAGTGTTGCTTTACTTATTTGTCTCTTAGAAGACTGAGATCAGTGTTATTGTCTTACTCATGTGCTTATTCCTAGTATCTCACACATTGCATGATATATTATTGGTACTCAAGATACGTTTGCTGGATGAACGTAGAATAACCACTCCCTCCATTAAAAAAAAAAAAAGCTATAGCACTTAGTTTAATCTACTGTTAACAAAATACAATAGTTTTACATCAAATTGGCATTTTAATTTAAAATACATTATAATTACCTAGAAGATTGTATGTTGGGAAGATTGGCTGAAAATGACATTGTATCTTGAATCCATGTAATTTAGTGAGCAAGATATGTTACCCTAATTAAATTTCTAAAGAGTTTCTACCATTTTAATGCCTAGTTTATAATTCAGAGAAAATATAGCCTTCAAATTGGAAAGTCATTTGCAAGGCACAATCACCATGTTGGAACTTAAAGTAGTCCTCTGATCAGCTAAAATTTCTTCGGGTGACCTTAGAACGTCAGCTCAACACTTTCAGTTTAAATGGCTCAGTCTATAAAATGGAGATGTTGTGTGTAATGGGTCAATGGCTAAATAATGGTTGTTTTTTTGAGTAAAATACCGTGAGTAGGATTATAGTATCTACACACCTAAGGGATTTTTTTCTGTCCTTTTCATTATGACTTTGCATGTGATAAGTGGATAAAAGGAATCAGAGGTTCATAGCCCCACTCCAGGCTCCAGGCAAAATAAATCAGCTTTCAAGAAAAAAGACACAAATATTTAAATGTTGAAATCTCTGTCTACCTTTACTTTGACCCAGTTTTGTCTCCTTCAGTGCAAAGATGAGTATAAAGCCCCGTTATACCCCTTTAGCAGATTTTACAGAGCTCATCTTTGTGTTTATTTTTTTCTTTCCAGTTTTCCCCCCACAAAGGAATACACAAACTAATTTGCCAGTGTTAGAATCCTATGAACTCAAATTTTCTGCCTCCCAGGAATCTCCTGACCAATTTATTAGTGTCTTTTCTGTATTTCATTTATTTTTTTTAACCTGGAAAATAGGAATTTCACATGGATAAAAGAATTCCCAAGAATAATCTGAGAATTAGCACAAAATTAATATATATCAACAAAAGAGATGAAAAAATACAATGAGTCTGAAAATTTAATACTTAACACTAAATCAAACTGTTAAAGATTTAATGACTGAAATTGTATGTGATAGTGTATTTCCAGAAAAGGCTTCCAGTACCAGTTACCAGTTGCTCGTGGTAAACACTAAATTGGTTTCCAGAAGCTTGAAATGTCTGACTATATATAATTAGGCTTTGAAACCTGTTCCAGAATATCAGATGAGCATCAGAAGCTGACTCTTAAAAAGCTTTAATTACTATGAAAATAGTTGATGACTTCAAACATCAAAGTCTATTGTCTTATAAGTAGTATTAGTTTATTATCATAACATATAGTTTGGTAAATAGGGCATAGCCAAGTTTAGAAAAAAGTGAAAAAAATATTTAATGTATTTCTCTATTTAGCAAAATAGACATTGTCAGTTTTCTGGTGCTGTGAGTTTGTTTCAACTCTACTAAGCATCAACTAGATTGCATTCTCATGTTGGAGAGTAGAATGCATCACTGTGTGAATTGAAATGCATTACTCTGTGAATTGGAATGAATTAGGCACACTCTATTGCACTTCTCTCCTGTCATATTTCTGCTGTTCTAAAAATGATTTCTTTAGGAGTTTACTATCAGATTCAGGACAACACTTTATAAACAAAATTTAATGGAAGCTTTCATCTGTTAAATTTCATTACAACTCATATTAGCTCCTTTTTACACTATAAATGTGCTTATTGTGTAAGTTACAGTTATATTACCCACAACTGTCTAGGCAATGCAATGGTTTAAGTACCTCAGGAAGGAAGGAAGAGAAAGTTTTTTTGCATTAAATACTTATCATTTTCAATGCTTTTAAAATTAAAATCAAATCATTTTTTTTCTTTTATAAACATGATACTTAATTTGGAGAAAAAAAGTGTAGTTTGATCAAGATAACAATAATCCCAAATCCCCAAAGGTCCAATATTGAAGCTTTATATTTTTAATTAAAGTTGAAATAATTGGATTTGGAGAGTGAGGGCTATTTGAAGGAGGTGATGGAAACACCTTTCTCTTATCTGATACATTTCCAAAATTAGGTGTATATTCTTATACCAAAATGGCTTTTAAATTGTTATATGTCCTTAATAATTCACCCTCCATTTGGACAAGTTGATATTGTTACCTCATTTAGTATAAGCATTTAGAATTTTGTATGGTGAATGTATTGGAGAGTTCAGAGTATAAAAATCATGATTCTCTTTGTTCTAATTCTGTGAAAACTGAATTCACATGGAGAAATGACATGGGTCTCATTTCAATCCTTTACATTTTATGCGTTCAGTGTTTTCTTTAAACTTCATGATCTGAGAGAATGGCATGTGTGTGACTGTGTGTGAGTGTCTGTGAGTATCTATGGGTATACGTATATATTAAAGATGAAGGTGTTTAATTTGGCAGCACATCCTAGCAACATTTCTGACATTGGCTTTGGTTTTCTTGGTGATTCTGTCCAGGACTCCAGAGTGTTTTTTTATGCTCATGGATTTTTCACTTTGCTCAAATTAAGTCATTGATCACCAAGTTCAACGCTTTTCCCCATTACTAGAGCTTGCCAGGTGTCACTTCTTAGCAGGGGGAGGCTTCTGTGCTGTTGCTTAAAATCATTGCTTGACAACAACTTACTTAACACATAATTCAATAAATATACAAAGTGCACAGGAAAACTGACAATACACTTGTTTGAAGATAGCAATAATGCAGCATTAATATGCATGTTTTTTGTTTGAATACATGTAGTAATATTTGTTACATTGATATCTAACTAGGGATAAATAAATAACACTCTCATTCCTATTTTAAAGATGAAGTATCTATAGCTAATTTGAATATTTTTGCTTTATATATGAAATCATAATAGCAGTAGAGAGCCATCTATCTATAGAACTGAGTGGGTATAGCAATGTTTATATTAATAAAGTACTCAGTAAGGCTGAATTAGGAAATACACTGTTTCTTTTTTTTTCTATTTTTTTATTATGTTATGTTAATCACCATACATTACATCATTAGTTTTTGATGTAGTGTTCCATGATTCATTGTTTGTGCATAACACCCAGTGCTCCATGCAGAACGTGCCCTCTTTAATACCCATCACCAGACTAACCCATCCCCCCACACCCCTCCCCTCTAGAACCCTCAGTTTGTTTCTCAGAGTCCATAGTCTCTCATGATTCGTCTCCCCCTCCGATTTCTCCCCCTTCATTCTTCCCCTCCTGCTATCTTCTTCTTCTTCTTTTTTTTTTAACATATAATGTATTATTTGCTTCAGAGGTACAGATCTGTGGAAATATACTGTTTCTTATCTGGCCTCTTAATATGTATCTACTTTATTAACTTAATCTTTGCCTATATTCTATTTTTGGTGTTAAGTTGCTGAAGTCCCATATATACTAATTCAAGTTATATTTAAGGGACCATGTACTTATATATCTAGGGTTCTTTTACCATAATCTGAATTTTTCTATCATAAATATCCTTGAAATTAATGGGATCTCCCTTCTGATGAGTTTTGAAAATGGCTAGCCCTGGTGAAAATAAGAAAATCATTTACCTCTACATATCCAATATTTAATTGCTTTATTACCTCAAAAGAATTATTTAAATTTCCTAGACTCTCATTTTCTTAATTTAAAAATTGGAATAATTGTTATCTTACAAATTTTTCATGAATACCAAATAAGTTAATATAATAAAAAGTAAGCATCACAGTGTCAGGAACACAGCAGTACTCCTCAAATGTCTGTTCATCTTCTTTCATTCCTTCCTGTGCCATTCCTGGGATTCATTTGTGTCATCCTACTCCCTGACTACTTAGGCTGGTGGTGGTTGTACCTTTGTAGATGGTGGTCTTGGTTACAGTGATTATTGGAATGCAGGAATGTTGCTTAACCCTGTCTACGACATTATTCCATTTGCTCTTTATGACTGTCCAATGAAAAATGTCTTTCAGGTACAAGAAAACCCTCTAATTTTCAAAGCAACTACTTTATTCTCACTGAATAGACTCTATGAGGTTTTATAACAGGAGATCACAAATTCATTCTTCCTCTGCCTGCTCTTACATTTATACTACTTATAGAATGTATTTTGATATATTTGATGTTCATTCATTTAACCTCAACAACATTAGATGTATGTACTCTTGTTTAACCTTCTTTCCATCCTCATGTGTTACTTTTTTGTTTGTATCTATACAGATCTATACAGATCTTTTTTTTTAAAAAAAGATTTATTTATTTGAGAGAGGGAGAGAGAGCATGTGCATGGGGGGAGGGACAGGGGGAGAGGGAGAAAGAATCTCAAGCAGACTCTGCACTGAGGTAGGAGACCAATTCAGGGCTCTGTATCACAACACTGAGATCATAACCTGAGCCAAAACCAAGAGTCAGTTGCTTAATCAGCTGCACCACCCAAGCACCCCCATACATAGAACCCTTTCACTCCTTTTCATAATGACTGATGAAATTGCATATAAATTCTCATATAAATGAACAGAATTATATTTTAAACCATGACAGAATGTTTCCTGTTTTATTTTGTTTTTTAATGGAGGCATGGATAAGACACTATGGGAACAAGATTGGGAAAAAGTTATGTTTGGAGAAGCTGGAAAACCACAGAAGAGGTTTTGCTGCATCTTGACACATGAGTAATAGATTGAGTAGAAAGATAAGAAAATAATGTCCACCCCTAAAAAAATGTAAAATAAAAATAAAGAACAGAGCCAAGAGTATAAAAGAATACCAAGTGCTTGGGGAAAGGTGTTAAATGTGTTACGGCTATCACAGCAAGCTCTCTGGTGGTTATTTATTTCAGTATCAGTTTTAATAACTTCTGTATATTTGCAGGAGAGCAATTTGAAAATCACCAGGTCTTTAATATATCAAATGCATTAAAATCTTAATCTTAGATAAATAACTGTGAATACTTATAACATGAATGACAATCCATTAAATTTCTTTTACTTGATTTACTATAATACATCTTACTTACTGAGTTGAAGATTGTATACAAATTACTACAATTATATCCAAACTATGTTCAAGTAAGAAACTAAAGGATAATGGCTGTTTATTTCTCACCATCAATATCAGTCTCTTGCTTATTTCAGATTATGTTACCATAATGTGAAAGTAAAGGCTTATCTTACTCTACCTTTCCAAAATATTTTTACAAATGCCAATGGCATAATAATAATAATAATAATAATAATAATAATAATAATAAATTCCAAGATGTCAATTTTATAATGTGTTGTTTAATAGGCATGGCCTTTATTGCAGTGGGAATCTGGTTCTCCCTTTCTTAAATTATAACAAGTAAAATGGAGCTTTCATAATCTAGAAGAGAAGGCGTATTTTAGATATCCAAAAAGAGAAGATCCTCTCTTGGACTGTAGTAGAAAGAAAGGGAGGATGGTGAAAAATTATGACTGCCTCAGTGAAACAGTTGTAGTCAATTTTATAATACTTTTTCAGAGTTAAACATGCATGGATCTCTTCTATCTCTCTCTCTCCCTTGGTCTCTCTCTCTCTCCCTCTCTCCCTCTCTCCCTCTCGTTCCCTCCCACTATCTGTGTCTCTTTCTCTCACTTACACACACACACACACACATTATTTTTAGAAAAAAGAAGTTATAATAACTTTTGATGAGATTCCATATAGTGAGACAAATCAGCTAATGCTTTATTAGAAAAGCATAATATTCCCAAAAGCAAAGGCATACTTGATCCTGCTTACAGGGGATTCATGAAAGGGTCTTTCACTGAATCAATTTCAATACAGTTCCAATGATAATATCTCACAAGAGTCAGTGGAGATTTTGTGGTGATCACTCGTCTGGGTATCTACTAAGGTAGAATGTGCTTTCTGCACAGGTGTGGAGTTAGAAGAGAATATCAGTTTCCTATTCCATGTGAGATATATCCAGGTATTAATCATAACACTCCAAAGTCAGTGGGCATAAGCAGCCGTATCTTAATATGAATCTGAATTTATATAAATAAATAGATAAATGAATAAATGAATGAATAAATAAATAAATAAATAAATAAATAAATAAATAGATCTGAGGACCTTTCTATTATTACTATAAAGGAAAAAAAATGAAAATGCAAAATAGTAAATATACATGATGTATACTTGAGATCATCCTGTATATACAACTCTGTATCCTGCTTGCATCACTAAATCAAACATTGTTTCTTGTGATCCTCAGGAATTTGAAGTATTTTCTACTTATTAAACTGATAAGAACAGATATTACACTTGATTTTAGCCTAATGGGATTTCACAAGAGTTTCCCATGCAGCTGGTAGGCTCAATGAATCTTAGGTCCAACTTCATTCTTTTTTTTTTTTTTAAAGATTTTATTTATTTATTTGAGAGAGAGAGAATGAGAGAGAGCACATGAGAGTGGGGAGGGTCAGAGGGAGAAGCAGACTCCCTGCCGAGCAGGGAGCCCGATGCGGGACTCGATCCAGGGACTCCAGGATCATGACCTGAGCCGAAGGCAGTCGCCTAACCAACTGAGCCACCCAGGCGCCCGGTCCAACTTCATTCTTAACAATAAGTCAGAAGACAAATCTCAGGTTCATGTTTGTGCGTAGTAGTATGTATCAGTGAAACTGCTCTGGTTAATATAGAATACTCATTTCCCATAAGTATGATATATCTGCTGCATTAGCTGGGGGCTCAAGCAGTCTACAAAACTGGTACATTAGATGCTAATGGTTGCAGGATTTTTCACTAGAATAGCATGACCTCAGATGATAAAAAATGGAGCCTGCCCTTAAAGTAAGAGTTGACAAGCTTCTCTGTAAAGGTACAGATAATAAATATTTTTGGATTTGTGGGCTAAAAAGACAAAATTGAGACTAGTATGTAGTGAATTAATTAAACTTAATTGTGAATTAAGAAAAGAAGTAAATTTCTATAAATTTTTTATTGATGACATTCAAATAATGATAACTGAGTATAAGTTTTTTTTTTTAAGATTTTATTTATTTATTTGAGAGAGAGAGAATGAGAGAGAGCACATGAGAGGGGGGAGGGTCAGAGGGAGAAGCAGACTCCCGATGCGGGACTCGATCCAGGGACTCCAGGATCATGACCTGAGCCGAAGGCAGTCGCTTAACCAACTGAGCCACCCAGGCGCCCCTGAGTATAAGTTTTTTATAGCGCAGGTCTCCTAATAAGAACAACATCGAACTTATCTGTAGGTAACAATTAGTGTTACTTACCATCATAGTAGAAATGTGGCCTTTATCCCATAAAGCTTCTCCTTGCTTTTCTGAAACACAGCGATCTTCCCTTCTGGGAACTCAGCAAAATGTCTTCCGTGCCCTATTGGGCATATCTATACTACCCTCATAGTCTTGGAGAACTTTGCATGTGGAACCAGGTTAAAGGACAGGCTCTGGAGTAAGACACCCTGGGCTTGGATTCCAGCTGAACTACTTGTGGACTTTGATTTCTTACTTAACCTATCTCGAAGCTTCAGTTTCCCTGTCTATAAAGTAATACTACCCGTCAGAGTTGTGTTAAGGTAAAATAAGTGCATTCATGAAAAAATGTAGAATAGCGCCTGAAATTTTATAAAATACTTAATATGAAGACTATGACTTTGATGTCTTTCAACCATTTAAAAATTAAACTGTTCTTAGCTTATGAGCCATACTGAAAAAGCTGCAGGCTGTCATTTGCTAATCTCTGCCCTAAAGTAAATACTGTGTGCTGGTTTACCCACAACTCTCACTCCATGAATGTGTTCTTGTCTCCTTACCTTCTGGGAGTGCTGGTTGCTGCTAAACAGCTGTCTAGAAATCTGGAATTGTCCTCCTCTGAAGGGAGCTGTTTTACCAGAGTAACAACCCATCTCCAAGGGCAGCTGCATCCAATGGCTAATCAAGGTTATAAAGGCTCTGTTCTCACAGACAGGATAAATCCGAAGGACCATCCCAGCTCCTGAGCTTCTTGTAGGATCATCTGAGATCTGTGTTGCCACCCCAATGCGGCACACCATTTCCTCTGCCCAGTTCTGTTTCTCCACTGTCCATAGGTTTTCTTGAGAGGACACCTCAAAAAACTTTAGTTATCCTACCCCAAACCCTACTTTAGATCATTTGCATCCCCCACCTGCTTTATTGGCAGTTTTGCACAGCTGAGTTTATGTTCCTCAACTTTAAGGTGCTCACATTACTCTTTACCAGTCACACATGATTTTTAGGAGCTTCATAAAGTGGTCCTTATAATGTATTTTGAGATGCAAAGTAACACTGGGACACTGTATTATTTTCATATGATTTTCATGTTCTAATATGATTCTGTGATTCTCCCAGAAATGAAGCTGAGTGAAATAAATGTAAAAATATTTAAGGCCCAATTTTTACTTATATTCTGCATCAAAGAATCTTCCAAATTATAACCAAAAATGCTTTCTCTTTATTGGGGTTGCTTTATTCTAACACCCACCCAAAGCGACCCAATTTTGTATTCAATAGGATCTTGATTTCAGTCAGAGAAAAGGTTCGAATGAGGGAAAGATTTGCAGTCTGGTTATATAAATACAAATGAATGTGAGCTACAAAGTTGTACCTTCCCCAGCTTAATGCAATAGTATTGCTACTGATCTGATGAATAAAGTGGAACACAGAGGGTATTGTGATACATTGCGATTATAAAAAGATGCACATTCGTTAGGTTTATGACCTTATATGAATGTAATGAAATGTTGGCAGATAGCAGTACTTCCACACTGCCAAGAATTTCCTTAGCTAATAGAAGACATAAATAGGAAACTATTTCTATGAAAATGTACTTTTTTAGGGTTAAATGAGATTTCATCTTGCCACAAGATTGGGTAGCTTTAGAACAAATACAAGAAAATACTATACATAATGAGCAGTGAATGGATGGAACTTTTTACTTCCAGAGGTAGACAGAGGCTGATAAAATAACTGGATTCAAACAGGGGCTAAAGTAATGCATGATTAATGGGTCCATATTAGCCCAAATACTAAGTTTGTCATTATCTTGGTACTCTATTTTTTTACTTCATGGAGTTAACTTCAGAGGAGTACCATTTCCTTCAGAAATGATCGTTTAAAGAGAACTACCTGAGTCATTACTTGGTTATAATATGGAAATTCATTCTTCTGCAAGGATGAAGATTAATTTTAGTTTCATATTACTAAGATGGCCATTTCTTTTTTTTATTATGTTATGTTAATCATCATACATTACATCATTAGTTTTTGATGTAGTGTTCCATGATTCATTGTTTCCGTATAACACCCAGTGCTCCATGCAGTATGTGCCCTCTTTAATACCCATCACCAGGCTAACCCATGCTCCCACCCCCCTCCCCTCTAGAACCCTCTGTTTGTTTTTCAGAGTCCATCGTCTCTCATGGTTCATCTCCCTCACTGATTCCCCCCCCCTTCATTCTTCGCCTCCTGCTATCTTCTTCTTCTTTTTTTTTTTAAAGATTTTATTTATTTATTTGACAGAGAGAGACAGCGAGAGAGGGAACACAAGCAGGAGGAGTGGGAGAGGGAGAAGCAGGCTCTCCACGGAGCTGGGAGCCCGATGCGGGGCTCGATCCCAGGACCCTGGGATCATGACCTGAGCCTAAGACAGACGCTTAACGACTGAGCCACCCAGGCGCCCCTTTATTTATTTATTTATTTATTTAACATATAATGTATTATTTGTTTCAGAGGTACAGATCTGTGATTCAACAGTCTTGCACAATTCACAGCACTCACCATAGCACATACCCTCCCCAGTGTCTATCACCCAGCCACCCATCCCTCCCACCCCACCCCCCCACTCCAGCACCCCTCAGTTTGTTTCCTGCGATTAAGAATTCCTCATATCAGTGAGGTCATATGATACATGTCTTTCTCTGATTGACTTATTTCACTCAGCATAACACTCTCCAGTTCCATCTACATTGTTGCAAATGGCAAGATCTCATTCCTTTTGATGGCTGCATAATATTCCATTGTATATATATATATATATATATATATATATATATATACCACATAAGATGGCCATTTCTTCCCATACAACGTAACTGACAAAATTTCCAGGATTTTGACAAACTGAATATTGGGGTTAACATCCCAATATAGAGCAAGACTTCAGCAATGACTGCATCAGCTCCCTCAAGCTTGTTTACTGTACATGATCATATGTATTCAGTAGTATCGGCATCACCTACCTGGGAACTTATTAGAAATGCATATTCTTGGGCCCTACCCCACATTTACTGAATCATAAACTCTGGAGTTGGGGCCCAGTTGTCTGGGTTTTAGCAAGTCCTTCAGGTAATTTTGATGCCCATTAAAGTGAGAACCACTAATGAAAGGAAAAGTAAAATGAAATGAGATGAAACGAAAGGAAGCAAAATAAAATAAAACTAAATTGCTATGACAGAAAGTATGTTGCTACAAGTGAATGATCGTAGAAATTAAAAGTTGTGCACATTGGGAGTTTTTGTTTGTTTGTTTTTGTTTTTAGATTAGGCTCTATCAGGAAGTTATTCTCTCGATCAAAAAGATAGGCTTATATGAACTCTTCCCATATTGGCAACAAGAGGCATATTTGAGAAATAACATAGTGAGAAAAAGAAGCCACCCCTAAGAGAGAGTGAAAAAAAATGCAGCATCTGAATTGGAACAAAAGAAACACTTTTGGTTTCAGGCAGTTTAGTTCCTGAGATTTTCAGAGCTTGAACAGACTCAATAATTAAAGATTGAACAATGAGTTTTTGAAGATAGATTCACTGAAAAAAAAAAAAAAACTACCAAAAAACAAGTCCCCCTCCCTTGCAATTAATAGTAAAGTTTGTAATTTAAAAATAAAAACAAATTATCCCCTTTATAAGTCTTGGGGCATAAAGTGCCAAGTTTTGGCTCAGCAGCACAGCAATATCTTTACTTAATACTTGCATTTTCAATAACTGTGAAGGTGATACAAATGTATGTATAACAAAGCATATTATAATCTCAATTCTTCTATTACCCACTTCTCTCTCCCTCTAGATGCTTCAGATCTTCAACTTTATTCCCAAAAACTTTCCCCCAATTCCCAGCTCTTAGTTTTCTTCTTGTTTCTCCCTTCTTTTTGTATGTAGATTGACTTTATCCCAATCCAGTAATAAAGAACTCTTTGTCTTTAAGAGAGAAGAGGGGAAGTGTGGGCTAGCAATTGCAGTATTTTCTTTGGGAAGCCAGGATAAAAGGATAAAAACATGAAAGCATTCCTTGTTAAATACTTCAATTCCCTTCCAACTGAAACTGACTGGTGTTGGGCTGATTGAAGAGGATCAGGGAACTAGGGAAATGAAAGAAGAGGTTCTAAATTCTTCTGCCCTACTGACAATAGTTTCTTGACACACATACAGTCAAAGATTTCACCACCTCTTAAGTTGGTTACCAACTGCGGGTTCGTTCTAGAACAAAACCATGCCTTGTTTGTATCTTGTTCTAAGTATCATTAAGTCTGTTAGCTGTTTAATAAACACAACATTACTGCTATTCCAGAGTGTCAGTCAGGCATTACCAACTAATACTTTTATGACATTTTGAATAGTTCTAATTTAAGTAACCTAATCTGATACTGTTCCTAATAGCTATCTGTACCTGGTAAACCTGGACTAACAATTGAAGTAAATAACCCTGGGCCCAAAGTTGGAATTTAATAGTATACTTATAAAATGATGCATTCAAACATGCCAGATTATAAAAGTGAAAAGTGAAAAATAAACCATTTAACCATGATTTTTCTCGACATGGTATCCAATAATGTTGGATTTTTTTTTTCCACTGAATAAACATTTATTTTGGAAATTGGTAGCTACACACTAAGTCTGAAAATACTAACAATTCTTTATTCAGACAGGAAAAATCAGGGCATTATGTGTAGTGGATATTTATGAGTGCTTGCTCTTCACAATAAAATTTTTGCATATAATTATCCTGCCATATTTTCTCAACATCTGTATACACTACTTTTTTTTGAAGATTGATTTATTTATTTGAGAGAGAGAGTGCGTGTGAGTGGGAGGAAGGGCAGAGGGAGAGAATCTCAAGCAAACTCCCTGCTGAGTGAGGAGCCCTATGAGGGTGCTCGATCTCATGACCCATGAGATCATAACCTAAGCAAAACCAAGAGTTGAACGCTTAACCAACTAAGCTACTCAGGCACCCCTAAACTACTCTTTATGCTTTTCATTTATTCATTCAGTAGATTATGAGTTTCACCTCTACCCCAGGCACTCATTTAGCTATGGAGAATATAAAATAAAACAAACCCAAACCCTTGCCCTCATGGAGCCAACCTTTCAGTTGAAACTATGACTCAGAAGAAGTAAGTAATATGCCCATATTTATATACTTTGTAAGTGCTGTAAACAAATGTTTCAAGTCTGCATGACATAATAACTTGTTTTTTTAACCATAATATTATATTCAGGACTTTGAGTCAGTGCATCTCTGATTTATTCTATCTTCCTGATCATGGAGTAGATATTCCGATTACTAATCAAAATCAGAGATATATGCCCATTTCTTTACTCTGCCACATATAATCATCTCTTTTGACTCGAGGCAAAATAAGTAGAACTGGGTGTAATATAGTGCTACTGAGAGACAGAAATGATATAATTTGAATGCCAGTTAAGCAATATATGAGAAGTCAGTAGCTTTAAAGGCAATATGCTAGTGTTCCAAAGTTTAAAAAAAATGTAATATACTAAAAATATAATCAAATCATATGCTTTATAGCAATATAATAAGATATTACTTCTTTGGAAAAATTTTAACATACTCTAAATAGTTTATGGTATCTAGTTGTTTTCAGACATTCATGAATATATTAACATTCAGGAAAGGGCTTATGATACTACATAAAATGTATTTTTTCCCTTCTTATGAGCCACTTATTATCTTAAATGTCTCTTAAGATGAAGAATCAGCTAAATATGATATTGTGCTTATTCTTATGTCTGATTCCAAAACAAACATTACATATAACAAGCATTCTGGTGATAAATTCTTAGTTGAAAGAGCATTCTTTTGGCATTATGCAAGTAGTTTATAATCTTCAATTCAATGAACATGCTGGGTTGCTCTATTTCATGTAAAGAGAATAATAGATTATAAGCTTAACTATTACCATTTCATATTTTATGGTCTCCCCAGCATACTTGGAGGCTCATTTTTCAGCATGACCTCCAGTGAGCACACATAAGTAAACAGAATCTTAAATTTGCTTAGAAAATAAGAGCGAAAATGTTTTGAATTAAATCTTGTTCAGCCAGAGTGGTTAGAGATAGAAATATGACAAACTCTTAAATGAACATGAAAAAGCATCATGGCATTATTATTACCCTTAACCCCTCTCAGTGAACTTACAGTATATAAACTATGTTTGAACATGTTTAGTTGCATACAGATGACAGTAACTCGGCATTGATCAGAGATTGGGAAAAAATAAAAAATATTACACTCACTCAAATTTAACTCAACTTACAAAAAGAACAGTGTTTATACGAAATATCAGAAAGAGGACTAGTATGTTTTCCTTGACCTTGGTAGAAGTTAATAAATATTGTAAATATCAGGTGTGCATTCCCTATGCCTACACAGTATCATATATTTAAGTGAAAAGTTGCAAACAAAAATCTGATTAGCTATTCAGTTGTTATATAGAAAAAGCAGAAAAATAATAGATTAGAGTTTGCCACTTTCCTACAGATATTTTAGCATAGTATATATAAGCTTCAGAAAACCAAGAGATGGTTATTTCTATTGAAAATCAACTATGGGCATCAACTTTCACTTCCAGATATAGAACTAATACTAAATCAACTCTATTGGTTTTGGGGTTTTCAATTTTTTTTTCTTTTAAAATTTTATTGAATTTATTTGAACTGAAAAAAATGTTCATGCATTTCTCCCCTTGTCTTACTGTCAACCTCTTGCAACCATCAATTTCTTCTCTGTATTGTCTACGAGTATGTTTTTGTTGTTGTTGTTTGTTTTGTTTTGTTTTGAGAGTCCACATAAAAGAGAGATCATATGTTATTTGTCTTTCTCTATCTGATGTATTTCACTTAGCATAATGCCCTTGAGGTCCATCCATGTTGTTACAAATAGCAAGATTTCATTCTGTCTTATGGCTGATAATATTCATATGTATCACAGTTTCTTTATCCATTCTTCCATAGATGGACACAGATTGTTTCTATATCTTGGCTACTGTAAATAATGCTGTAATGAAAATGAGGTGCATATATCTTTTTGAGTTAGTATTTTCATTTTCTTTAGGTGAAGACTGAGACATGGAATTGCTAAATCATATGGTAGTTCTATTGTTTTTTTTTTGAGGAACCCCCATACTCTTTTATTTACTGGCTGCACCAATTTATATTACCACCAACAGTGCACAAAGGTCACCTTTTCTCCATAACCTCACCAACTGTTATCTCTTGTCTTTTTGATAATAGCCAATCTGTCTGGTGTGAAGGAATACCTCATTGTGGTTTTGGTTTCCATTTCCTTGTTGGTTTATGATATAGAACTTCTTTTATTCAAAAGAAGTATCTGTTGAGCTTCTGTATGTAATCTCTGGAAAAATATCTATTCAGAGCTTATGCCCATTTTTTTTAATAAAGATTTTTATTTATTTATTTGAGAGAGAGAGAGATAGCGAGAGCAGGAACACAAGCAGGGGGAGTGGGAGCGGGAGAAGCAGGCTTCCTGCCAAGCAGGGAGCCCGACGTGGGACTCGATCCCAGGACCCTGGGATCATGACCTGAACCGAAGGCAGACACTTAACGACTGAGCCACCCAGGCGCCCTTATGCCCATTTTTTAATCAGATTTTTTCCCTGTTGTGTGAGTTCTTTATATATTTTGGATACTAACCCCTTATTAGATATATGATTTGCAAATATTTTCTCCCATTCAGCAGGTTGCTTTTTGTTTCATTGATGGTTTCCTTTGATGTCCAGGAGCTTTTTAGTTTGATATAACCCCACTTGTTCATTTTTGCTTTTGTTGCTTTCAATTTTAGTATCAGATTAAAATAAAGTCATCATGAAGACATGTGCCAAGAACCTTACTGTCTATGTTTTCTTCTAAGAGTTTTATGGTTTCAGGTCTTAAGTTTAAGGTTTTAATCCATTTTGAATTAATTTTTGTGTATGGTGTAATATAGTGGTAAAGTTTCATTCTTTTGCATTAGGCTGTCATTTTCCCACTACCATTTATGGAGGACACTGTCCTTTCCCACTGTATATTCTTGGCTCCTATATCACAAATTAATTGATGTATAAACCCATATATGTGTTGGTTTATTTCTGGGGTTTCTACTCTCTTCCCTTGATCTGTGTGTCTGTTTTTATGCCAATTCCATACTGTTTTTGATTACTATAGTTTTGTAATATAATTTGAAATCACATTAGGATAAAATCTCCAGCTTTGCTCTTCTTTCTCAAGATTGCTTTGGCTGCTTGGGATTTTTATGTGTCCATACAAATTTTAAGATTGTTCCATTACTCTGAAAAATGCCATTGGGATTCTGATAGAGGTTGCATTGAATCTGTAGATTGCTTTCAGTAGTGTGGACATTTGAACAATATTAATTTTTTTTAAATCTACAAACATAAAATATCTTTCCATTTATTTGTGTCTTCTTTAATATTTTTTATTAATGTCTTATACTTTTCAATATGCAGGTCTTTCACCTTTTTGGTTAAATTATACTAAGTATTTTATTCTTTATGTTGCAATCATAAATGGAATTGTTTTCTTAATTTCTCTTTCTGATAGTTCATTATTAGCATATATAAATGCAACAGATTTTTGCATATTGATTTTGTATCCTGAAACTTTAAATTGTTTATGAGTTCTAACAGTTTTTTGATGCAATCATTAGGGTTTTCTATATCTAATATCATGTCCCCTGCAAATACTGACAATTTTACTTATTCCTTTCCAGTTCCTATCCCTTATTGTTTCCTTGCCTAATTGCTCCAGCTAGGACTTCCAATACTATGTTGAATAAAAGTTGTGAGAGTGGGCATCCTTGCATTGTTTCTGATCTTAGAGGAAAAACTTATGGCCTTTATTATACTGAGGTACATTTCCTCTGTACTGGCTTTACTGAGTGTTTTTACCATAAAATATTGAATGGACATTGAATTTTGTCAAATGCTTTGTCTGTATCTATTGAAATGATATGATTTTTATCCTTTATTTCGTTAATGTGGTATATCACCTTGATTGATCTGCCAATGTTGAACCATCCTTGCATCCCTAGAATAGATCTGGCTTGGTTATGGTATATGATCTTTTTAATGCACTGCTGAATTCAGCTTGCTAATATTTTTGAGTATTTTTACATCTATGTTCATCAGGAATATTGACCTATAATTTTCTTTTTTGGTGGCATCCTTGTCCAGTTTTGGTTCCAGGGTAATGCTGGCCTTATGAAATGAGTTTGGAAGAGTTCCCACGTCTTCTATTATTTGGAAGAGTTTGAGAAGGATTGGTATTAGCTCTTTGAATGTTTGGCACAATTTACCAGTGAAGCCATCTGGTCCTGGACGTTTCTTTCTTTGCAGGTTTTAGATTTCTGATTCAATCTTCCTGCTAATAATCTGTCTATTCACATTTTATATTTCAAAATGTCAGTCTTGGTAGGTTGTATTTTCTAGGAATTTATCCATTTCTTCTAGGTTGTCCAATTTGTTCTAGTTGGACAACCTAGGATAAACATCACAAAAATATAATGCAGTGTCATTAAATATGGTCATTTAAGAGTTGAATCATGTCTAAATTATCAGAAACACTAGTAACAGCAGTATTTTTTAATTTGTGATTACAAATTATACAGCATATTTGTCTTCCAACTTTTTCTAAATGCAGGTGTTGAAACTTTGAATTATTTCTTTTGATAAGAGTTCATAATTGTGATATTTTTCATTTTGAAAGAATGAAAATCATTTTCTAAATTTTAAATGTATTTTTTTCTTAATACAAATAATATATTTCAACCCATATCTTTGATGTGACTCTTTTTGATATGCCTATTTGAGGGTTATCTCTATTTAAAAGTGAAAATACACAATTGCAATTCTATCCCTGGCTTGGTGTAAAGACTACTATGTACAATTGCATGTGGTATTTAATAGGATATCTTTTATATGCCACTATAGTGAACTGTGATTTTGAGAAATTTTGAAATATTTTGGAGAAAGGAATTTACAAAACTTAAGTGGTAGAGAATATTTTGGAACACTATCTGGAACCAGCAACAAAATACAATATTCTGAACTAATTTGCAGGTGCACTTCCGGAAAAGACCTGTATATCCTTGTGAAAAGAAAACTAAGTGAAGACAAGTGATGGAAAACTTGTGTTATATTCTCAACTTTGTTACTTTCTTCACCTAAAACCCTGGAAATATTTCTTATCCATATGATGCTAATTAATAGAATAAATTAATAGAATGCTAATGACCATGTCATTCTATGAAACAGTTATTGACTGTCCTCTATGGCTTTTGGCGTATTTATTAAATATCAAGTGTGCTAATTACAAATACTTTTTCTTAACATATCTCTAGTTTATTTGTTTCTAAACAAAAAACTCACAAAGAGATTGTACATTATCTCTCATTACATTTATGGCAAGTCTATCTCGACCATAAGGGTATCTGCTTACTCTTCTTTTCGATTATTAGATTTCTCAGGTTAAAGTGATCACTATATATGAATAGATGAGTGAAGTAATTAATTAAAGAATGTAGGAATTAAAGAATACATAAAAGGGACGCCTGGGTGGATCAGTTGGTTTAGCACCTGAGTGGTTTCTTAAACTGGGTGTGCTAATACATTTGGGAGTGATGGAGGGTTTAGCATTCTGTTATTTTTTTAATATTAATTTTACCAATCATAAAGGCAAAACATTTTTTAAAAGTCCATAGTTATGGAACAATTTTATAGCATAAACTTTAGTTTCCAAAATCTGTTTCAGCTCTGTTACAGATATGAAAGTTATTTTCTTTAAAAGAGCTCTGTTTTTGTGTGTGTGACTCAAAATTTGGAAAGACTTTACATCTATTTATAAATGTAAAGCCAATACACTTAAAACGGAATTTCTTACAGTATTTTTTCCATCCATTTAAAGAAGCACTCATTACAGTTATTATTAGTCATTACTTTGTCACTGCATATGTTCCCCACTGGAATGTAAGCTCCTTGGGGTCAGGATCATTTCTAATACATAGAATAGGGCCTAATACATAATCAGAATCTAATTAATATTTGTTGAATGCAAGATTACACAATAATGAAAATATCAAATTATTTTCAAGGCAAGTTAAGCTAAAACAGTCCTCTGTTTAAGAAGGAAGCACTTTGGGGCGCCTGGGTGGCTCAGTTGGTTAAGCGACTGCCTTTGGCTCAGGTCATGATCCTGGAGTCCCGGGATCGAGTCCCGCATCAGGCTCCCTGCTCGGCAGCGAGTCTGCTTCTCCCTCTGACCCTCCTCCCTCTCATGCTCTCTGTCTCAAATAAATAAATAAAATCTTAAAAAAAAAAAAAAAAGAAGGAAGCACTTTGTATTGCCTTTCTTAACCTTTCAAAGCATCTTGGAAAATTCTCATGCCCTCTATTTTCTAGCTGGCACATTTATTTTTTTAATTTAAATTAAATTAGCCAACTTATAGTACATCATTAGTTTCAGATGTAGTGTTCAATAATTTATCAGTTGTATATAACACCCAGTGCTCATCACATCATGTGCCCTCCTTATAAGTGCATTGTTTTGCTGAATCTGTCAGGCCAAGTCAAAATTAATTTCACATTTGAATTTCAATGCATCTAAATGGTTCTCTGATGTGAGGTAGGGTTTCCAAGCACTTTGGCAAGGTTTTCTATTTCAGCTATTGGAAATCTATTCAAAGGGTATGTCTTTAGAATAGAGACACTAGATTTCAGAGATACGAGATTTAATAATTCATGCAAAAGTAGAAAAAAATTTGGTTCAGAAGTCAGGTCTCTTGCTATTTGTTCATTTTTCTGTCCACTGGAAAACTCTGTTGGAATGGCAGTTCTCCTCAAACCTTATTTATTATAGCTAAATATTTTATTTATTTATTTACTTTTGCTTCATTAAAAGGAAGGTTTGCATTTTCATGAATCAATATTAGTTGAGTTTGCCTTTTGTGAAGGATAATCACTGGTTATCTTATAAGACCCTCCATTTTAGTTATATATATAATGAGGTATATAAGATACTCCAGATAACCAATAGAATCAAAATATTTATAATAGATAATATATAACTTCGACACTGAAATATTAAATTAGTTGGCTAGGTGGTTATTTATTACTGTGAACTTTGATTCATCATTTTATTTATATTTCTAAAATACTTTTATTTGCAGTTTTGTGGCTACATGTACAAACACACAGAATCTAATTTGGCAAACAGATATGTGTGTTTATGGATAGGTACCCCCAAATTTTCCTGTTAATTCTTCTTATTATTATTTTTTTAAGATTTTATTTATTTATTTGAGAGAGAGAGCACATGAGACGGGGGAGGGTCAGAGGCAGAATCAGGCACCCCGCAGAGCAGGGAGCCTGATGCGGGACTCGATCCAGGGACTCCAGGATCATGACCTGAGCCGAAGGCAGTCGCTTAACCAACTGAGCCACCCAGGCACCCTTTCCTGTTAATTATTAAAAGAACCAGAAGAAGTTCAGTTAAAATGAATATACTTAAACCTAAACTGTCACACTAGTGAAAGTAAGTTTGATGAGAACTTTGCATGAAAAGAAATTAAGAACTGTGAAAATACTTTTTATATTTAAAAAATTCAAGTATAAATAATTCAGAAAATAAGTAATGAAGTGCCGATTTTTAATATGCAACTTCCACCAAATTAAATGATACAAATACATAACTTTATTTACTTTCCTTTTGACTTTTGCAGTAAGATCATAAGACTCATTACTACAAAAATATTCAAGAACTTCATCAATTTTCTAAGTCAGTTTTTTTTAAAACCCACCCTTTTAAAACACACACCAGTTTTTCTTCCTCAAGTACTACTGCTTGTTTGGCAATTATTTGTATTTCCATCAACTCTGTAGTTGCATAGTTTTCTTTTTCTTTTAATGATATCTAACATTTGGATACCCATTATGTGTCAGGCCCTGTTCTAAATGCCTTGAAGGCATTATCTCATTTCATACTTACAACATCACTATGTAATAAGAACTATTGTTGTCCCATTTTATAAATCAAAAACTAGAACATGGAGAGATTGCTACCTGTCCAAAACCTCAGTTAGTACATGATAGAGCAAAATATTGAACCCAGGCAGCCTCCAAAATTTACATATTTAAAACAAAGGCATCCAGGGGCGCCTGGGTGGCTCAGTTGGTTAAGCGACTGCCTTCGGCTCAGGTCATGATCCTGGAGTCCTGGGATCGAGTCCCGCATCAGGCTCCCTGCTCGGCGGGGTGCCTGATTCTGCCTCTGACCCTCCCCCGTCTCATGTGCTCTCTCTCTCTCATTCTCTCTGTCTCAAATAAATAAATAAAATCTTAAAAACAACAACAACAACAACAACAACAACAAAAACAAAGGCATCCACTTCCAAAATAAGCTTCTCTCATAAATATTAAAATTATATGTGGGGCGTGTTCCTTTTAACACCTTTGGAGAATCATTTGCTTTGGTATCCTATAGTAACATTTTCCATTGACTCTTACATTAGGTGAGAAGGAATGTTTGAGTGGATACTAGTTTTACAAATAGTCTTTACTAGTCAATATTTTTATTTAAGACAATTTTTGTTGTTCTTCTAACCTTGTAAATTTAGGAATTCTAATAATCAATACTCAATAAGAATGTCCCACTGCACCCACTGATGTTTATCTATATAGGGATATTATATATTGAGCCATAGGGGCCTGGAAAGAGCACAGTTGAGACTAGTATCTAAGTATTCTGATCTCCAGCACTATTTGTGAATTGGCTAAAAACCTCAAAGAGAGGGAACTCTATTTTCTCCTTCCTTGTTCTACCCTTCACAGGGCCCAATGCATAGTTTCACATTAAAGATTCCTGAACAAGAGACTAAGATCAGATTTGGTTTGCTAATGGTTTACAGTTTGAGCAGAAATTTTTTTAGAGAAAATTATTTGTGGGATATAATCTTTTTCATTTTTAGGTTAAAGCAACTTGGATAAAATTTGACTATTTTTTAATTGAAGTATAATTGATGTACAATATCCTATTAGTTTCAGATGTACATCATAGTGATTCAATATTTTTTTTCAAGAGAGAGGAAGCAAGTGTGCACCTGTGTGCAAGGCGGGTGGAGGAGGGGCAGAGTGGGAGGGAGAGAGGGAATCTTAAGCAGGTTCCACACCCAGCACAGAGCCCTGACTTGGGGCTCAATCTAACAACCCTGAGATTATGGCCTGAGCCAAAATCAAGAGTCAGTCACTTAACTGACTGATTCACCCAGGTGCCCCTATGATTCAATACTTTTATACATTAAGAAATGAACCTCATGATATATCTGTCACCATACAAAGTTATTAGAATATTATTGACTATATTCCCTATGCTGTACATTACATCTCCATGAGTTATTTATTTATAACTAGAAGTTTGCACCTCTTAATCCCCTTCACTTATTTTAACTACCCCCCTCAGTTCCTCCCCACTCTGATAACCAACAGTTTGTTTCCTGCGTCTATGAGTTTATTTTTGTTTTGTTTATTAAATTGTCTTGTTTTTTAGATTCCACATGTAAGTGAAATCATATGGTATTTGTCTTTCTCTGACTTATTTCACTTAGCATAATACCGTCTAGGTCCATCCATATTGTCACAAATGGCAAGACTAATTCTTTTTTATGCCTAATATTTCATTGTGTGTGTATACATAGACACATATATTTTTGCATGTGTATGCAGCTATATATATGTGTGTGTGTGTATGTATATATGTGCCATCTTCTTTATCCATTTATCCGTTAATGGACACAGGTTGCTTCAGTATCTTGGCTATTATAAATAATGTTGTGATGAAAAATCTGACCCTTTAAAGTTCATGCCATGTATTTGTTGATTCTTAACAACTTAACATTGGTTTTTCCCGTATCATTCCTCACTCATTAATCAAGTCTCTGGATCTTCTGGGTTTCTCTACAAGTCTATAGAGTCTACTTTTTCTGGGCTATTGACCAAGATTTTGTGTAAAATGAGAGATACCTGTATTATCCAGCAGTATTCAGATTTCATCAATTTAAATTCTGGCCACTCTCACAATTATGTTGAATGTCAGGAAATATGTTTTATAACTTTTAATTTCCCCCCTAATTGTTAGTTATCACTTTACCATGTATTATGATCTGTAGAAATATCAAAATCAAAAGAAACACTAATCCTGGAGGGTGTGGTAGCCTTTTATTTTCTATAATGGGCCAGGTGCATCTATGTTTTGATCTTTACTGATTTATAAAACTGCTGTTATCCTGCCAGTGATGCACTTTCTCTGTTTCTTTTCCAAAGGCAAGAAGTCTTTATGTTGCTTTCTTTAAATCCCAGCTGCTGACTTCCAGTTCTCTAGAACAAATCTTATTTGAAAAAAATATGTAGGAAATACTAAACAATGTACTTTTTCAGGTTGCAAGATTGTCACTACGAAGGTATCTACCTATAGTGTCCTTAATTTTTTTTCTACCCACACTGAATAAGAATCTTACAGTAATAACTTTTCTTGCTATACAAATGACATTTCTTAGTGAATTATAAATTATAATTATAAAATTATAAAACTTTTATAAAATTATAAAAATACTTCTTTTTGTTTTTTTTAGGGAGAGAGAGCATATGCAAGCAAGTGGGGGGAGGGGTAGAGGGAGAGGGAGAAAGAGAATCTTAAGCAGGCTCTAGGCCTAGTGCAGAGCCCAATCCAGGGCTCAATCTTAAGACCCTGAGATCATCATCTGAGCCAAAATCAAGAGTCAGACACTTAACTGACTGAGCCACCCAAACGCCCTTAAAAATATTTTTAATCTATTAGTTCAAATTCTTCACCCATCTCCCATTTTTGTGTGCTCTTCCCCTGTGACAATAATGTTTAATTTTGAGCACCTTCAATAGATATAATAAATAATGATAAATTAAATAAATAATAATAAAATTATGTTTGCTATATAAGTTTGGCAATTAAAATAGGAGGGTTTTAGTACGAATTTGAATCTTTTCTGAAAGCATAAACTTTTAGAATTATGAATAAGGAAATTATAGAAATTTATCAGTTATATGTGCATCTTTTTATGACTTGGCAATGCAAGGACCCTGGACTCCGGGACCAGGTACATAACATAGAGTCTTTTTTTTTTTTTTTGTAAAGATTTTATTTATTTATTTGACAGAGAGAGACACAGAGAGAGAGCGAACGCAAGCAGGGGGAGTGGGAGAGGGAGAAGCAGGCTCCCGGCAGAGCAGAGAGCCCGATGTGGGGCTCGATCCCAGGACCCTGGGATCATGACCTGAGCCGAAGGCAGACGCTTAACGACTGAGCCACCCAGGCGCCCCATAACATAGAGTCTTAAGGACACATTCATTCCTATAGGCTTCTGTACTTATGGGAAGAAATATGTTTACTACTAGTCCTTTGATCTTTCTCTGAATTGAAGTTTTCTTATCACACACCGGCAGCATTCAAATCCATGAATGTCTGAGTACCATCTACAGTTGACAATATTTTTGAGAGACTCCCCATGGAATACTTCCTTTTCGAATGCTCCCTGCACCATGTTTATTAAGTTGTATCATACTCAACAAGATTTCCTTGTGAATCTCCTCCAACGACCCACTGACATTCTAAATAGAGTGAACCACTGATTAACTGGAAAAGTCAATTAATCAGCATTGTTTTCTTTTTCTTCCTGAGCTCCAAGTGAAGGATAAAGAATTTAATAGCAATAACAATAGCTATGACAAAAGAATTATAAGTGAATTTTTTTTCCTGTAATGTGACTAGGATCAGTCAACATTAATTCTGATCTGTGGTGAACAAATTTTTAGTTTTGAGGCTGCTCATGAATCATGGGAAAAATAAATTAGGTTTTCTACAATGTACTTTCCAAGGTATATATGGACTAACACATCTAAGAAACATTTCAACCCACTAGCAGGAGGAAAGAAAAAATATTTCATGACACTTAATGAACAGGAACCTTTATTATTTAAGACTATACTATTGTTTCATGCTTTTACTTAACCAAAGATTATAATCAGTATGTATATTGTCATTAGTATCTTTTGGGAAATCTGGTCAATTGTTAATGTTTCCCTTGCTCTGAGGACTTCTCTATCTCCCAACAAGAGTGGGCTCTGAGTGCCTGAAGTCTGTGGCATAGCTGAATGTCTCAGGAGTGGATTCCTTGTGCAAGCTGGGCAACTGGCTTCTCTCTCCAGCTGGTTAGTAGCACACGGGTGGAACCAAGGACACATTTTCAAGAGCTGTGTGGGTATTGCATGTGGAGAAAATCAGAGGAAGGCAGACTGCAGACTGAAGCACATCAGTTAAGAAGAGCCTATTTGACCCTTGTGAGTAAGAAATCAAGAGAACGGAAGCTTTGATACCTCATAACTTTTTATTTCCTGATTCTATGTTTCCTGGCTCTACGTTTTGCTCCTGAGTTGTACCACATGCCCCTTGACCCTTGAACATGCTAGGCCAGTATAGTTAGCCAGATATTTTCAGCCAGAACAATCTTAACCAGCATCCACTAACTAGTATTAAGTCTCTATTACTTGCTCTCCCAGAAACTATTTTTCTTAGGAGAAGATAATATTATTTATAACTTTCGTTTTGATGTACTTCATATACAAAGCACCCTACTTGCATTATCAAATTCTCATGACTTTGAAGTGAGACTTTGGCATTATTATTTTCATCTTGATAATTGAAGACACTGTGCCCAAGGAGGTTAAGAATACTGCAAGAGTGCTCTTGATGAAATGCGGATTTGAATCCAAGCAGTCTGGTACAGAACCCATATTTGTGCACTCCAACTCAGTTTTGAAAATTAAATAATAATGATGGAGATTATTTCCAACATATGGTATTGGGGAAATATGCAAATATTTGTGAGAAAACAAGTATGTGTGTGTATGTCTATGTGCACGTGTACATAGTGTGTGTACACATGTGCATGTGTATGTGTGTATGTGTCTATATCCTTATATAAACAGATATTCACTTATTTAGCTGTGTTAGGCTATTGGTTACATATGAAAAAATTCACATATGAAATTATCTGTAAAGTTTCACCAGCTTTTGTATTTTGTTATGTTTTCTGGGAATACCTTCACATATTACGTGTCTGAGTAAAAAATGTAACCTTGTACAATGGGCATAATTGGGCCACTGGTGCCTACTGTTGATTTGCACACTCAACAGATCTCTGAACTGAATCCCCAACTTGGGCTGCTGCCTTCTGTAAGCAGTCATCACCTTTGCATAATGTCTCTACCCTGAGCTCTAGCTGGGCAAACCTAGTGAGACAGGGTGAATTTTAAAAGGCCACCATAAACTGAGCCACAAATTACCAACAGATCCAATGGTTCAAGAATAATTTCCTCTTCAGCTTGAAATGTAACTATGGCTCACTGAGAAGCTGTATTACCTCCTCATTCCAAGGAAGGCCTGTCAAAGCATAGCTCACAGAGTGTAAAGTTTTTAAAGTGCATTTGTTATAGCTTGCTAGTCTGACTATTAAAGTGAAACACTACACACCGTTAAACCTTCAAACTAGCACTGCACAAATACTTATCAAAAATACAGCCTCTGGGAGATTTGTTTACTCTAGAAATATGCTGTCTTTGCAGTTACTTTTTCCTTAATGAGAAGGCAATGCAGGATTTGTCTTTTCCACTGGAGGGCAAAAAGCCAAATACGGGGAATTGCCCTTAAAGTAACATGGCTATACTCAATTCCTAGGTGGGGGTTCAGAAATTTTCCTGAAAACACTTTAAGTTCTGAAATCTAGTTCCACATATGAAAATCTTTCGTTTTGCCTCAAAATTTTGTATTCAGCACGTTACTGATACATAATATGACAATTGAAAGTGTAAACCTGAAAAAAAGAAAATGTGCACCTGAAAATATGCCCCTTGACTTAAGAGGTATTATTTTCCTAAAAGTATAATGATATATATTCCTTTGCTTTTGAGATAATCTAAAATTATCAGGCACTTGGAACAATAATAGGTTGAATTAGTACTGTTTTGAAGCACTGAAAAAGCATCTGTCTCCTTTTGTAAACTCTTACATGAATTCAATTCTTTGGCTTGAGCCTTGAGTATGGCATTTGCTTGGAGAATGTGTGGCCTGCCTTGTCAAACCATACAAGGTAGAGTAGAGGTAGAGGGGGGACAAAAAAAAGTAAACCTTCAGAGGCATTTTTTTGCTTTTCCCATTTAATTTTTCATTTGGGTTATAAATGACATCTCAACTAGAAGGAAGCCCACTGGGTTCATCAGGATCCTCTGCTGGCTTAATCGCAATCATGACACATGTAGACATGCACACTGAGAGAATTAGTGATTACATCAAGAAGAGAAGGATGATCAATTATTCACCACATGCCACCAAACACAAGAAGCATGACCACTGCTTGTCTCTCGTCTTCTCTCCTCCAGATACACAAACAAAGCTCTTTCCACAGCCTACATGCTATTGAGAGAAATATTCCTTTCAAGCAATTCTCATTTTCACCAAGTCATCTGCATTTGACTCTATAACTGGACAACTATAAATAAGGAAGTAAGTTAACGAATGCCTTCTCAGTTTGATTTTTTCATTCCTTTCTCTCCATTTATTAAAAAAAAAGAATAAAATACCCAGGTTAGTGACCTTAAGAATAAATTTATTATATAAAATTCACCTAGGAAATCCTGTAACATAAGCCTGAGTTATTAAAGCTTCTAGATAATCTTTGAAGGTAATGTGAAGGGTTTGGTAAATTCCTTCCATCTTTCTGTGTTTAAAAGAGACACTTTCCATCATGGGGAAAACAATAGAAATTATCCTGACACTAAAGAACATTCCAGTCATTTCTTCTATATATGGATACTCTGGAATAAAGGGATATGGGCAAGGAGGTAATTACTCAGTGGTAATCATTGCTTTGTGACCCATCACTGTTTATTTATGAAGTGTGCAATCTTGGGCAGGTCACTTGAATTTATCATATTTATGCCTTTCACATCTGTATAATACCTCATCTTCCAGCATTACATACTTCACTAGGTTGTTAGAAGAATTAAATTAGATGATATTTGTAAAATCACTCAACTGATGTTACTTCCCATCTCCCCCTTTATGGCTGTTACAAAATTGTTCAACATCTTTACCTGTTATTAAAACTTATCATGGGCCAGAAAGAAAGTTACTTTCTCTCAGGTTTTCAGATTCTCTTTATTACTTCTGAAAGAAGCAATATGGCTTCTTTCAAAATGTCTTTTTTCTATGAGCTCTATATTTATTATGTAGCTTTATCATTTATTGACACTCAATATGTGTTAGGAATTACGCTAAGCTGTCCTTCACTTACTATGATCTCTTTGCATCCTCACAATAATCCTGAGGGAAAAAATCCATAATAATTTCCATTTTTCAGATAAATAAACTGAGACTCAAAGGAGTATCCTCAATCTCAGGCCTGTGAGAGTCCACAATCAGTGCTCTCAAATGGCATTTCTCAGATTTTTAATGTATAGACAAATCCCCTGGGGATCTTGTTAACGTGCAAACTCTGACTCAGCAGGTCTGGAGTGAAGCCTGAGAGTCTGCATTTCAAACAAGCTCCTGGGTGATAACTTTGTTGCTGGTCCTTAGAGCACACTTCGCATACCAAGACTGAAACACCGTGTCACACAACTTTAAATCTAGGCAATGGACACTCAGTAAATATCAACTAAATTAAAAGCAAAATACTAGTCAAAGGTTGGAGAAAGAAAAATGAAAAATGACATCTGCTGATTTGTTCAGGTGGAATTTTTCTGGAATTAGTGACTAATTTTTTGTTGGGACCATGTCATAGAACAGTTATATGACTCTGTGACAAATGGCTTTTGTCATTTTATGTTTCCCTCTGTTGGGCCAGTTTCATTGACCTTCCTAAAGCCCCTAGCCATATTTGACCTGGTAGAGATTCTTGACTATCCAGTAGACTGGAGGGAAGATACTGCCTTTTCTAAACGGCTACTTTCCAGATCCTTTCCTCACATCATGTCTCCATCTGCCTGACTGAGTAAGAACACTAAAAGTCATGTTGGGCTCAGATGAGAAACCAGTAGGATGGGGTTTTTTTATTGAAATAATAGCAGCCTAGCATTAAGGAAGGAGAAGGAGAAAAGAAGAGAGAGAGAGAGAGAGAGGAGAAAGGAGGAAAAATAGCATTGGAGATGAAGGAAGATAAACACAACGACCATAGACTTTAGAGTTGTTGAAGCCTTAAAGTCCTGGAGATAAGAATGGTTAATAAGGCAAGAGAACAAAACCTAGGAGTTAGTGTGTCTCCTGCTTTTATCCTGAGAACAATGTGTATCATTAGTCACTGTCCAACATAGTCCAGGGACACTTTCCCTTTGGCACATGGTTGCCATGTGACTTCATTTCCAGAGAACTTACTCTTGGTTCCCCTTCTTGGAAAACAAGGTGAATGAGTCAGATAGCAACAGACATTTATGAGGATCTAATATGTGCCAGGCACTGTGGTGAAGAAGAGACAGTGTGGACCCAGATCTCATGAAGCTTAGCATCTAGCAGGGAAGTTGGGGACAGGAGCAAATGCAATCATCCCTATTCAGGCTCTGCCATAACAGGACTTAAATTTCTAGCTTCTAGCCAATAATCCCCAAAGTTTCCTTTTCTGATGTTTACTTATAAACCTTTGATACTAGCCAACTAATTATTCTGTATGTGATTCGACTAAGAGAAAAAATAAAAGTAATTTTCATCACTGTGTAGAAACACAAAGACACCCATATGCCAGCATTTTTCTTTTGTCATTGTATAATTTTATATTTTATATTGAGTATGACTGTGGTCGATTAACATAGATTCTGATTGCACATGTAAATATCATTGAGGTAAGCATGTCCAAACCAGGTAGAGACAGAACAATTGTGTGTGATAAGACAAATCACCTAAGTAAAGAAAATTGCATTCATTTTTTTATCTCTTGTATTCTAAATGATGGTTACCTGGGTCAGAAGTGATAAAGATACATATTCATGTAAATATATGTTCATGGCTTCATTCAATCAACCCTCAGATATGGTTCTGGCATAGGGAGCAAAACTAAATACAGACCTAAGCTCCACTTACAGAGCTTACAGTCAAGTAGGAGAAATAAAATAGTAATAACATGAATAAGTGTGCACAAACCAAGAACATGTTATGAAATAGTCTGGAACACAAAACAAAGGAATCTGAACTAAGGTGTCTTTTGGGGAAGGAGGCTCCCCTAGGAAGTGACTTGAGCTGATCTCTAAAAGATGACTCAGGAGACACAGAGGATGGGGCCAACCCTGTTGTAGAAGGGGGCATGGCATAGTCCAAAAAGTCAAAGGCCAGTGTGTCTGGAGGGGCAGAGATTGTAGAAGGAAGATCAGGCAGAGGCTATGTGTAACCTGGTGTCCCTTAGATGTGGAGGATGGCAATGACCATATAGCAAAGCAAAGCAAACAGTATTTCTGTGGTTCAGCCCTAAACACAATAGTTTAGGTGTGTGGAGGAGGAGTGTGATACAAGTACCAGGAAACTATTCATGTTTCTTTGTTTCTCAGTCACTTTGTCCTAAGGCTTCTTACTGAGTTGGCACACATTGTCCATGTGTTCAGGTGCCCAGATCAAAGTGGGCTTTTCTTGTTTCTGACTTTGCACAGAAGTTCTTTGCTACTTCCTATTTCCTCTTATGCTGCAACAATTAGATTTGCATTATAACTCCTTATATAGCAAAAAATGGTGCTTTGTGTGAAATCCTAAGAGTTGTCCATAGGGACTGGGATGGAGCCACATATTTTACTAAAGTCATTGCAAATAGTTGTACAAATTGTGTAAGGGCCAACATGTGTAACAGATCTGTTAAATAACCACTGGTTACCATTTTCCTTGGCTCATACTTGCCCATTCATGCTGTCTCAACTGGATTCCAAGATTTCAATTTATGAGGGCCCTCAGTCCCACAGACTCACATAAATAGATCTCTGGTCAGACTATTAACCCAAACACACTCCTATCCCTAGCATATCTCCTATGATGTTTATTCACTAATTAGGTTTACATTCCAAGAACCTGTGCTGTGATAGAAGTCCCAAATATATTTAAATGAGTTGAGACTTTATTGAGAAGCTATTAAGTGTAGATACTACTTCATTCATTTATTCATCAATTCATTCACCAACCATTCATTTCATATCTCCTAAATGCCCGTTAAAAGATAATAGAAACCCAACTGATACAATGGTGAAAAAACAAACTTGGGTCCCACATTTGTGGGAATCATTGTGGCATAGCACTGTTCTGAGAATCAATTGAGGCAGTGGATGTGAAAGAATTTTGAAAATGACAAATATTACACATGCATTAATCATTTTATTTACTACCCTTATGCTTAAGCAATTTGGAATATTTTCAGGGCAAAAATGCTAACATCAATAAAACATGGAGAAATAAATTTTATAGGAAACAATAGAACGAGATGGTGTATTTCATACTCTAGTTCACCAAGGCAGTTAAATGTCAAAGCAGGCATTTCAAGTTGCCGTGAAACACAGAGATTTCTTGGAGGAGACAAAAGTTGAGCTGGCCCTTGGACAGAGGAATTTCCATAAAGGATGACCAGTACTACTCTTCCTTCTTGACCCTTAGAATGTCTTATGAATAAGAATGTCTATTGTAAATCACTGCGTTGTTTTGCCATATTTAAAATAGAGATCTCATTGTGTATCACTGCCATTATAAGTCGAAGGACTAGATCTAATTATTTCTCCTCTAAAAGCGTGGTTGTGAAACAGATTTAGATTTCATTGCTCCTTAAAACTAAATGGAAAAGAAACTGTTGGTTTTACAAAAGAGACAGAAAGGTGATTTGTTTCTTCTACTGAAAATGCAGTAGATTCCTTGAGGTTTCCTCTGCCTCTGCTGAATCATAGTATGGTCAGTTGGAATTGATATTCAGGTCAATATCATTCTTTAAAACTGGTAATTCTTTGTAGATATAATTTGTTCCTTATATGTTACTTAATACATTTACAAAGGAACTTCACATACTTCCAGGAAACTTTTGGCCATTTCAACTATCATGAAACAATAACATAATACAAAACCATTAGTGAAATTGGTGAGAAAATGCCTCAACATTTGTTGAAATAAAAAGCAGTGGTATGTTTCATTAAAAAATTCATAAGAAACAGGGGCGCCTGGGTGGCTCAGTCGTTAGGCGTCTGCCTTCGGCTCAGGTCATGATCCCGGGGTCCTGGGATCGAGCCCCGCATCGGGCTCCCTGCTCCGCGGGAAGCCTGCTTCTCCCTCTCCCACTCCCCCTGCTTGTGTTCCCTCTCTAGCTGTCTCTCTCTCTCTCTCTGTCAGATAAATAAAATAAAATCTTTAAAAAAAAAAAAAAAAATTCATAAGAAACAAAGAACACTTCCAACTACACTTTTGATTCAATATTTTATTCTTAGCTCCACATGGGCTCTTTAATACAAGATATTAAATTTAAAGTAAATATGGATGTCCCTCGGAAACCAAAGCCTTTGAAGAAAAATGTGAAAATATATGTTAAGAGTATATATACAGAGCAATTTTGATTTGGAACCTTTTTGTATAACCATAGTAGTTAGAAAAATGTAACTACCTATTAAGTTTATTTTGTTTCCATATTTAACCGCAATTACCCTGTGCAGGGGAATTCTTTAAAAATTTAATTCTCCCTCTTACTTTTTTATTTTTTTCTGCTTCTGCAAGCCTTTTCCCCTCATGTAAATTGCAGCAGGTGCACAAAATTGAAGACATCACAATTAAATGTAATCAAATATTTTAGGCACTAAAGAACAGCTCCAGGAAAACAAGTCAAAAGAAAAAAAAAAAAAAAAAGGCTTTAAGTGAGTGGATTTTCAAACACCCAAGGTACCATAGGACCAATTAAGAGAGTCAGATACCAGGACACATACTGACATTAATTATCTTTGAGTTCAGGGAAATAAAAAAATAAAAGCAACAATTATCATAAAAAATCTCCACACAGTGCTTGTAAGTTGTGCTAATCTACAACACACCTGGGTTTCAGATATTTAAAGCGAATACTCAATCAGTTGGTAACGACCTCACAGAGGGGCTCATGGGACATTTTTCCTTCCTGTGATCTACCAGTCAGACAGAGGGGCTAAAATGATGTCCAACAGCTACGTCTGCTTTATTTCGCATCACTCACATGAGTTGCAGACAGAAGCATTGCATAATTTATTCAATAAAGTAAGTCACAAAGCCAGTATTCTCTTTAGGGGATGTTTATTCAAATAAAAGGAAAAGTCAAGAATAGATATTCAAGGTAAAAATTTGTATCTTTAGAGTCTCAAAGTCCCAGGATGTCTCTGTAAATTTATTCTACCTGAAGCCAGAAAGAATCTTACTAAAGAGAACAAATATTTCAGTCTGGGAATATGGGTTTTCATTTTTTAAAATGCACAGGAGGGGGCAGAGAAAGAAAGCTAAGTGCTATCAGACAAGAGGAATAGAAAGGAAAAAAAAAACTTTTTATTACAATTAACCTAAATTTGATTGGTAATTTGAAACAAAAGCAAAAAATTATAACCAAAAAGAGGCTTTTAAAGTACTACAAGCTTGCTAGGTATCTAATAAACAGAGGAGAAATTAACATAAATATAAATTTTAGAAAGGACTATATAAATGTTTTTAGATTGAATGCCCTCAATATGGTCCTGGTATAAATATAAAATCACCAATGTATCTTACCAAATTTTGGCATAATAATTTAATATATTAATATTTGTCAGTGTACTCCTGGGAGACAGCAAATATATTTTTTTGTTTTGTTTTGCTTTCTTGTTTTTTGTCTTCTTGTCCCCATGTCCCCTTCCTGTACCCATGGAGGTGACTCCCTTCTTCAGGAAATATAAATTTAATTTATATATAATTTTTCAAACTCGGACATCAATTTTATTATGTTACTTATCTCGAAAATGTAGCTGTTTATTTTGTCTCCTAAATCAGTTGAGGGCTGTGATAATGCATGCGATAATTTCTTAAAGTGTTAAAAAGTATATGACGTTAGATGGCATGTGATGTTTGTATGTATATCTTTTTGTTTGTGCAAATTTGAGTAAGTTTTCTAATATGGTACGAAATAGAGAATACATATGTAGGTATACTTAGGATCTGTTTCTTTTAAGATTTATTTATTTATTTTAGAGAAGACGAAGAGGAGCAGAGGGAGAAAAATCTTTCAAGCAGACTCCCCACTGAGCACAGAGCCCTCTGGGCAATGCCGGGCTGGATCCCAAGACCCATGCATGGAATGATGACCTGAGTCCAAATCGAGAGTCGGCTGCTTAACTGACTTAGCCACCCAGGTGCCCCTATAGTTAGGATTTTTAAAATCATTTTGTTTATCAGGTCCACAATTTTAGTAGAGCTTCTAATATGAAATTGGAGAGAACAAATATGCAGTTCTGTAAGTACTGATTATCAATACACTGGTCCTAATATATTATGGAAATTCATTTTTAAATTGTATACTTTGTGGTAACACTTTGATTCCTTGACAATTATATGCCTTTAGATTAAACAGCAAATGTTTAGTGGCAAAATGTGAGTTATTTTTGTTGTACAAATGCACATAGCTATATAAACTATGGCATGCTCAAATATTTAGTCAACCTGTTTATTTTTTTTTAAATGAATTTATATTTTAAAAATGTAACCTTGGGTCACCTGTGTACCTCAGTCAGTTAAGTGTCAGACTCTTGATTTCAGCTCAGATCATGATCTCAGCGTCATGGGATCCAGAGCCCCACGTGGGCTCAGTGGGAAGTCTACTTGAGATTCTCGCCCTGGCCCTCTCCCCCTCCTCCTGCTCACATGCTTTCTCTCTCTCTCTCTCTCAAAAGTAAATAAATGCATCTTTTAAAAAATGTAACCTTGAGATCTTAAAAAGTTTTTAAGAATCTTATCAAATCTAGAAAAAAATACAAAATTGACAGACTTTACTACATCCAAATTTAAAATGTATTTATACTAAATTCATGATAAAAAAGTTTTAACAGATGAAAAATTGGAAAAAAATTGCCGCACTTATGTAGTAAAGAGTTAATAACTTTACTAAATAGGATTACTTACCAACCATTTAAACAATATTTTAATTTACCCAATTATAAAACTTATAATTTGGGTTGCCTATAAAAGAGGATATTTAAATTAGATAAACACAAAAAATAGTGCTAAAATTTACTAATAATTAAGAAAATACACTTAACAATGACATTTTTAAAATATTAAATTTATAAAAATGAATTGATAATACATAATGTAATCACCATCACAATAAATAATAAACAGGTAAATATAAATTATGTTTATTAAAGGTTTTCATTTACAATGTTGTATTACATATTAGAATTAGTCACATGTTCATCACTTAGAGATTGAATAAATAAACTATGGTGCATCTATAAACAGATAATATTAACCATTAAAAATGTGAATTTTAAATTTATTATCATGAAAAAATTCTGTATATGTTCTATTCACAACTTGGTTTTTCACACATGTTTGGACTGAAATAAATACCACAGATCACTCAAAACCAAAATTCTATGGTTGAAAATAAAATGTATTCTTTTTTTTTTCCCTCTTTCTCTCAAACCTGCAGCAGACATGTTTTGTTTTGCCAACAAAAATATTGTTTTTATAATTGAGCAATCAGTGAGATTATGATCAAGGATTGTCATATAAAAATCCAGATTTATGACTCCTGAGAAATCTGAAGGTTTGGCCCCATTGGCCCTACATTTCAGGTGGGAAGTGTGAGCTAGGCTTGTATAACAAATGGGTCTACGCAGATGCTCTCCAGTTAGCCCTAGTCCCTACCATTCCCTGTCATTTCTGACACTGACTAAAGGAGTTAATTGCCATTTTAATTGCATTTGAACTCTTGTTTTCCTTTGGTAGGGAAACATTTCTTATACTATTTGGCCTTACTCATTTGCATGCTTTGCAAGTGTTTGTTTACATCCCAGATCTGCTCTTCTCAACCTGCTTCAATTTCAAGAACCAAGTGAAAAAAGGATACATATTATTAAACTTCACTTTGCCCTGACAAGTGATAAGCAAATGTCCAAATTTTCTGACTAGTCTTGTTGTTTAACCTTTAACTCTAATGCTCTCCTATGTAAACTCATACTTAGTCCCAGAACTTCCTGACATGGCATTGCCATTTTGGATCTGTGATTTTCACTATGAATATGTTTTTTTCTTTATTAGTGTATATAACAACTTTCACTGGTGTAAGGCTACAATGTTTTGAATGCTTATTTATATGCCCTGTGATTGGTACCATTTTTATTATCCAGTCTAAGAAATTTATCTAAATTGCAATTTTATTAATAAGGGTTTTCTTCTTATTAAGGATATTTAGAGACCTATTTATAATTGAACAAAGCTAAAAGACAAAATAAGTGAAAAATAATATGGTAAGCTTTAAAAAATTATAATTCAATATTTTTAAATAAAATATATTCAGTGTGGTACTCTTGAAGTTTTCTCAGTAAAGGTAAAAAGAGTATCGGGACATCTCACATACTTAAAGTCACATGTGTCTAGTAAGCATCCTCATTTAATTGAGGTTTAAAACCATGTAGCAATTGTAAATTTTAAGAGCCCATAAAAGTTTGTTTGTTTGTCTTACAATTAACCATGCATTTTATTTTAAGCAAAAAAAATAAATAAATACATTTTTTTGAGTTTCTATTTTGTTTTTTTTGTTTTGTTTTAATTTTACTGTCCAGTGGGCCACATCCTACAATCAGTGCTAGGAGGGGAAGAGGAATGAGGATTAAAAAGAAAGGATTAGAGGGAGGTGTGTGGAACTAGAGAGGATGAGTGATGTTTTGCCCTTGAATATTTTATTTTCTTAATTGAAAAAAAAAAAAAAAAAGAAACGCTTAGGACCTAAGGACACCAGCCACTAAATCAATTCCTTTGTATGTACAAAGCAGATCAATGAACCTGTTTATTTATTCCTAAAATTATCTACCCTGTTATGTGGAGGAATACCCAGAAAAGAGTATACAGAAATGTTGATTTCTCTTTGTCTTTCATTCTTCTCTACAAATCTTAGTATGGAGGGAAACATATAAAACACCATGTTCAGTGATATCTTCTTAGAAATTAGGGGGAAAAGTAGAGGGCTTGGTTTTTCAAGTAGGAAAGGATGACTAAATTTGTATATATCTACCATGATTTATTTTCTTCTCTTTCCCTTTTCTCTCTCAACTCTGTATAAACAGAAAGAAAATGTTCTTTTCTGTCCTGACAAAAGCAAAGCCAATTATCCCAGTGGACAGAGGTTTTCCCAAAAGATTTATTATAACAGTGTGATGTCAGGCTCATGATTGCAGCAATCAGTCTAATAAATTTAAAACCAAAAGAAAAACTCATGAATGTATATCTTGTATCTTCCTATTCTCATCTTTTTATATATCTTGTGTATAAATTCTTATATCTGGAATTTCCAGTGATCATTTTTTTAACTTCAGGATTTTATATTTAGATGTCTTGAAAAAATACTTGAAATGCCTACCTTGATGGATACATGTATATACATATCTTGACTTTTTATGAAGAGCTCTTTACCTCCTTAACTTTTAAATTCATTTTTGCTACCTGGTTGAACAAATTTAATAACGTACTTAGGCTTACTCAAATTCATGTTACTGCTAACACTTAAAAAATAAAAAAATAAAAAGATGATCCCTAAGTTATTAGCTTCAGTTGTTAGCTAAAAATAAATTATCCTCTCCATACAATGAAATTTCAAAAGGCATGATTGGATCCATTCCTTTAATTACTTGAAAAAAATGACTTTTTTCTTTCTTTTTTTTAACAACTTTTCCCAAAGTGCATGTCATGAAGCAACTTGTATTAGAATTCCTCTTAATATTTTGATTAAACCCTACATGTTGCATTTATACACGAGTGAAATATTTAGAAGATAGATTACATTTGTAAGGAAAACAACTGCTGAAATGTAGAATTGTGAGATTACTTACACTTTTTCTCTTTATTATGTTACTTGAATTTTTTAAGAAGGTCCTTTCTGAAATGTCCCTCTTTCTACTTCTAATTTGAAAACCAAACAAAGCATATCATTTAATTGGCCTTAAAACTAGAAAAATAACTGAGGACATGACCTGTGTAGTAAATAAATTGTATGAGTTCAGAGGATCTTAGATCTTAGTTACAACTAGATCATTTGTACAAGTTGGTTTATTCATTCAACAAACATTTGCTATTCTGATACAAGGAAGAACCTGACAGGAAAAGCCCCTGTCGTCCTGTAGTTTAGGTTTGAGTTGATAGTGGGGGGGGGAGGGGAGGAATAATCACAAAATAAAAACATGAAAATGATCATTGCAGATTGTGAAAACCACTATGAAGGAAATAAATGTGCTGGTGTGATCAAAAATTGGAAGCAGAGGATTTACTTAAATGGGAAGGAAGACTCCCAGAAAATTATACTTAGGCTGAACTGAGACATGAATGGTAAAGAAGACCCAAGTGTAGAAAGAGTCTGCCCTACAGAAAGTGAATATGCCTAATTTGGGGGGGAAAAAAAAGGAAAGTTAAGATATTTTAAGAACTGACAGTAAGCCAGTGTTGTGAAAGCCAAATGGCAGAGAATGTGCACAACCTCAGGTCAATTTGGAGAGAAGCTCTGGTGCCAGATTTTGCAGAGTTTTTAGACCACAGTAAGCAGTTTGAATTTTGATTATATTTGTATGTCATGCAGGAGGGGAAAAAAGGATATGAAAGATGGCAAGAGTGGAGGGATGTTTAAAACAAACTAGTTATTCTAGTTTTATATAGTGAAAACAATAAATCACTAAAATCCCACTGTTTATCCAGTTATTGCCAGAAACTTTTATATTTAGAAATAATCTTTAAAGTTGCAAGCAAATTAGATTTCATTTAAAGTCTGTAAGATTGGGCACACATGATCATAGGACATTGATAGAGCATAGGAAACACGTCAATCAACTCAGCATGAGTAGAAATACAGTGGTGTTTCTCCATCATACTTCAGTGCATAAGTTAATTTTACCTTTTGGTAATTTTTAAAATGCTGAAGAAGGAAATGTTTGGATAATATGTAAACAGCTGAAGTATAATGTAACAATGATATTCTAAAATGTCCATAAAAGAAAAAAACCACAAAGATTCTACCATAATTTATTTAAGAGTGATTCATTTTACATAAATCATGAAAACACTCAGAACAATAAATTTCACACAGCCACAAAGAGTTTCTTCTTTCACTTACAGAACTGCCTTTTGAATTCATGTTCCTATATTAAAGAACCTGTCTTATATTGCTTAAATTTGTGCTTTCACTAAATAATGAGGATAATTTATTGTCATACTTTGTTACAGTGTGACTTTTATATCTTCAGATGGAGCTGCTTTGGATATTTTTATGCTTTTAGGGGGTCTCTATAATATTATCAATTCCTGAAGTTTAATTCTTTGTGTTCATCCAGATGTTATTTAAAAAACATTAAATATACTTTTAGTAACTTTCTATTTAAAATAAACACAATTATTGCTGCCATTTTCTCTAAATATGCCATGGTAATTTTAAATTTAAAGCATGTAGGCTTATATTCACTGAGTTAGATTCATTATTTATGATAGGCATTTGGAAATAAAAGAATGCAAGTACTGTATAGCAATGAGAACATCCACGTAAATTGAATTTTCTTTATTATAGGTCTAGAAAAGTAGAAGCAAATTATATTAAAAATAACATAATTGAGAGATAATATAGTTGGGGGATTTTTAAATCTCTTTGATATGATAGCAGGATTTTAAGGATCTTTTTTATCAGTTGAGGAAGAGAAGTGAAACATTTCTCTAACCTACATGAATAGTTGCAGATGTTGCTTTAAAACACACATTCACTCACTTCACATTTTTGGTTTAGGATATCTGTTTGTTTGTTTTTTTCTTCAAGTTTTTATTTAAATTCCAGTTAGTTAACATAGAGTGTAATATTAATTTCAGGGATAGAATTTTGTGATTCATCATTTACATACAACAACCAGTACTCATCACAAGTGCCTTCCTTAATATCCATCACCCTTTACCCATGCCCCCTACCTTTCCTCAGTAACCCTCAGTTTGTTCTGTATAGCTAAGAGTCTGTTTTCTATTTTGCCTCTGTCTCTCTTTTATTTTGGCCCCCATGTTCATCTGTTTTGTTTTTTAAATTCCACATACGAGTGAAATCATATGGTATTTGTCTTTCCCATACTTATATTCCATTGTAGGGACTAAATTAATAAAGTAACTGAAGACAAAAAATTCTATAGAAATAATTTTTAAAATCATACTAAATGAATTTTTTCTCCAAATACAAATATCAATACAGATTTGCAAAATGTTTAACTTCATATGATTTCTAAATCTGAACCCAGGAGCCCCTGGGTAGCTCAGTCAGTTAAGCATCCATCCAACTCTTGTTTTAGGCTCAGGTCATGATCTCAGGGTCACGGGATTGAGACCTGCAATGGGCTCTGTGTTGGGTGTGGAGTCCTCTGGGATTCTCTCTCTCCTTCTCCCTCTGCCCCTCCCCCTGCTCCTGCGTGCTTTCTCTCTCAAATAAATAAATAAACAAACAAACAAATAAATCTGAATACAATGAGAACCCATTCATCAAATAATTTATATCATTCAAAATTGTCCCATTTTGAATCATAACTTCTTAAAAGGAAAAAACATGAGCTTATTATACATGTGTTTTAAAAGCATTATGAAATGCAGTTGTTTTATGCTATTCTTTATATTTCTTATAAGCAAAAGAATGCCTAAAAGAGGTACTGAAAATTTGTAGATGAAGAATTAAAAAAATGTATCAAACTTTTTCAGTTCTTTCCTATATTGTTGGAAGAAATTGTTTTGGTTGATGAGTTTTTAGAAATTTCCTTGGATCATCAATAATCATCACTGTAGTAACTAGGCAAGCATATGTATTTGAATTATGCTTATATTTCTTTCTGATTTTTTTTTATCTTTTGTACCTCAACTATATATATTTGAGTCCCAGAGCTAAGAATATAGTAATGCTATTTTTTTATCTTCAAGCAAAACAGTATATTTTCCTTCTGATCAATTAAATTGTATCAGTATCACATTTTTTTCTAAGAAAATGTAGATGTACTGCTTGTGTTAGTTATGTATTACCATTTACCAAATTACTTGAAATTTAGAACTTAAAATAATGAACAACTCAATAATAAGACAAATGACCCAATCTTTTAAAATGGACCAAGATTTGAATAGTGATATATACAAAGAAGAGATGTCAGCAGTTAATAATCAGAGAAAAATGCTTAACATGATCTGTCATCAGGGAAATGCAAATCACAGCCACAGTGAGCTACTACTTCCCACTACTATAGCAAATTTCCGAAGGCAGATAATAATAAGTTTTGGCAAGGATGTGGAAAAATTGGAACCATCGTACATGGCTGGTGGGAATGTAAACGGTGCTGCAACTTTAGAATACAGTCTGGCAGTTCCTCAAAACTTCAACATGGAATTATCCTATGATCCAGCAATTCCATTCCTAGGCATACATCTAAGAGAAATGAAAGCATATTTCCAGTAAAAAAAAATTACAAATGAGTGATCAAAGCAGCATTATTTATAATAGCCAAAAAAGTGGAAACAATTCAAATCTCCATCAACTGATGAATGGATAAACAAATATGGTATATCCATACAGTAGAATATATAATTTGATAAAATGAAAAGAAATGAAGTGATGTATGCTACAACATGGATGGCCCTCCAAAACATTATTTTAAGTGAAATAAGCCAGTGACAAAAGACCACATGTTGTATCATTCTATTTATATGAAATGTCCATAAGCATAGAGACAGAATGTCTCTATGTCTAAAGACTGAATTACAACAGTGATTGCCTAGGGCTGAGCACTGAGAAGCAGAAGGTGATGGGGTGAGGGGGAGGGGAGTGACTGCTGTTGGGTAAACATTTATTTTGGGGATAATAAAAGTATTCTAAAATGAGATTATGGTAATAGTTGTACAACTTTGTAAATCTATTTGGTACCACTAAATTGGACACTTTAAACTGGAAAACTTTATGATATGTCACTGCATCTCAATAAAGCTATTATAACAAAAACAACAAACATTTATGATCATATTTGTGTGTGTGTGTGTGTGTGTGTGTGTGCTAAGCTGGTGGGTTCTGGCACAAGGTCTTGCATGATGTTACAGTCAAAAGTCACCTGGAGGGGTGCCTGTGTGGCTCCATCAGTTAGGCAGTCGACTCTTGATTTTGGCTCAGGGGTCCTGAGATTAAGCCCTGCATCTGGCTCCATGCTGGGCATGGAGTCTAATTAGGATTCTCTCTCTCCTTGTCCGTTGCTCCCCACCCTCACCCTTCCCCACTTGTGCACTCTCTCACTCTCTCTTCTCTCTCTCTCTCAAATAAAAAAAGAAAGGAAGGAAAGAAAGAAAGAAAAGAAAAGAAAAGTCCCAGGCATCCCCTGAGATTTTTTTCAAATGAAATATTAGCAAGTGCCATTTTAAATAATTTCATTTTCTCCTTTCCACTGATTCTCTTTTTAAAATAGGTTTAGTCCTACTTGATGGTAGCAGGGGCAGGCAGAACATTCCCCACAATAGGGTACTCAAAAAAAAGAAAGAAAGGAAAGAAAGGAAAGAAAGAAAAGAAAAGAAAAAAGAAAAGAAAAGGAAATGAAAGAAAGAAAAGAAAAAAGGAAAGGAAAAAGGAAGAGAAAAGAAAAGAAGAAAAGAAAAAAAGAAAAAAAAAGTAATCTGGAATCACAGTCGTTTGAAGGCTTGACTGGGCTGGAGGATTCACTTCCAGTATGGCTGACTCAATTGGCTGTTAGCAGAAGGCCTCAGTTCCTTGCCGTGGGTTTCTCTACACCGGGCAACTTTAGCGTCTTCATGACATGGTAGATGACTTCTCAGAACAAGTGATCCTAAAAAGGAAAGCAGGAGCCACAATGTCTCTTATGACCAAGTCTTAGATGTCAGATATTGTCACTTTCACAATATCCTAATTGCTACACAGGCCAGCCCTATTTACTGTTGAAAGATGCTACACAAGGCTGTGACTTTTAGTAGATGAGAATCATTAAGTGACATCTTCTCTAACCACATTTTCTTTTTTTCCCCTCATTTTCTTTTACTTTTTTCTAAATTTTATTATGTTATGTTAGTCACCATACATTACATCTTTAGTTTTTGATGGAGTGTTCCATGATTCATTTCTTGCATATAACACCCAGTGCTCCATTCAGTATGTGCCCTCTTTGATACCCACATTTTCTAAATTGAAATTAAAATACATATTTTACATTAAAACTATTTGAAGTAGGGACAGCTCCATAAAATTTGAGTATTTCCTGTTATATTTCCAATGACTTGACTTTTTAAACCATACTTCTCAACTTAATTCACTTTATAGAAGGAATCCATTAGAACATTATGATATTTACTACAGCTGTCATAAAGGGATCTCATATTATTATTCTCACCTTCCTAAAGAATTTCTCAAAGATTTTTTATGGCAACTGAGATGTGCAAAGAATTATTAACTATTGAGGATTTTTTTAATTTGACAAGATAAGTTTTAGTTTCTAAATTTCAATGCTCTTAGAAAAGCAATTATTAATAAGATTTTATTTACATATTTCCCCTGTGGTTTGCATGCTGAAAAGCTGCTGATATTTGTATTTCTACTGTTTATTTTTTTCATGGTACTTGAATTAATTTAGGGTAACTGCATACACAGAATTAAGGGTAACCATGATATAGACAATCCATGTTCTTAAGTCTTCTTGCTCTTTTACCAGGTGAACAAAATAAAGATTATATTACATATACGTATTGAACAGAATTTTAGAGTATCTTTCTTCTCTTTGTTCACCTGCTATTTCCTATATATATTCTTCAGGACTGGCCACATTATCTTCTCCACTACTATTCAAGTTTTATTCCACCTCTCTGATACAGTAACATTTGTGTATCACTCTATCGTTTTGAAATTTTGCTGAATGATCTGGCTTAACATCTAGACTGAAGCTTCTTGTGGGCTTGTAGACTTTTCCTCTGCATCTCCAAATCTAGTGTGTAACACCTTGCAAATTATAGACATTCAATAAAATGAGTTGTTTACTTAGAGTTGGAAAGGGTATACAATGTCATCTCTTCCAGCATCCTACACCAATGAGGAAATGCCTTCTACAGCTATCCTAGCAGATGACATCCAGCTTCTGTTTTAATAAATTCATTGATGAGGAAGATGCTTGGTATCTTATTAAACAGCTCATGATATAGTTGTTGTTTTTTTCAAAAATTTTAAATGATGTTGAATTGAAATATGTTTCTCTTCGATTTGTAATTATTAATACTATTTTTATCTTTGATAGTAATAAAATATAGCTTTAAGATTTCTGAGTAGTTTCAAACATTTGATCAGCTCTATTATGACCCCAAATTATATTATTCAGACCTCCCCATTCACAGATTTCCTCAATTTTCTTCTTATGAAATAGTTTTCATGCTTCTTCACATATTATTTTCCTATAAATTATCTCCAGTTCACCCAAAAAATGGCACCTTGAACTGAAAACAAAGCCACTCATATACAGAGAATAAAAGGCTAAATATGTATTGTAAACATCTATTAAGGTGGGTCTTTGAATGTGATTTAAATCTATCTCTCACAATTGTAATTGTGTGGTCAATTAACCCCACCTGAGATTTTTTCTTTTCTTTTTTTTTTTTTTAAGATTTTATTTATCTGACAGAGAGAGACACAGTAAGAGAGGGAACACAAGCAGGGGGAGAGGGAGAGGGAGAAGCAGGCCTCCCACCGAGCAGGGAGCCCGATGCAGGGCTCGATTCCAGGACCCGGGGATGATGACCTGAGCCAAAGGCAGACGCTTAACGACTGAGCCACCCAGGCGCCCCCTGAGATTTTTTTCAAATGAAATATTAGCAAGTGCCATTTTAAATAATTTCATTTTCTCCTTTCCACTGATTCTCTTTTCAAAATAGGTTTAGTCCTACTTGATGGCAGCAGGGGCAGGCAGAACATTCCCCACAATAGGGTTCTACAAATTAGAATGCAATCAAATTATCAAAAGCCACCACGTCATCAGAATGGGTTCTATCTAATCTCATTCCTTGGGTTTACTTCCATGCAGCAACAATATTATGAAGGTATTACCAATTAAAGAAGGTATCCATGAGTAGTTTACTCACATTTAACCACATTTGCAGGTGAGGCAAGAATTCTGTAAGACCTAATAAATTTTTGAACAAGCAAACTCATTATAATTCCTATTATAGTTGACCCTTGAAGAACTCGGGTTAGTGGTAACAAATTTTCACATAGTCAAAAATCTGCTTGTAACTTTTAACTCTCCAAAACCTCTGGCCTAGTGTTGAGCAGAAGCCTTACTAATAACATAAATAGTTGATTAACACATGATTTGTATGTTATATGTATTATATACAATATTCTTACAATAAACTAAAGGAAAAAAATGTTATTAACAAAGTAATAAGAAAAAGAAAATACATTTATTATACTATATTTATTAAAAAAATCCATATATAAATGGACCTGCATAGTTCAATCTCATGTTGTTCACAGGTCAACTATATATATATATATTTTTTTTTTAATTAATTTATTTATTTTAGAGTGAGAGCATGCAGGGCTGAGGGGGAGAGGGAGAGACAGTCTTAAGCAGACTCCACATGATCCCTGAGATCACGACCTGAGCAGAAACCGAGAGTCTTGTACTTAACAAACTGCACCACCCAGGCACCCTCAGGTCAACTATATTTAAAAGCCATATTCATTTTATAGTAACCAATCCTTTGTTGCGTGTGCAAACCCTTTCCAAACCACCCCCAGGTCTGCTCCTAAGATGGAATGAGCTCGATCGCATTTTGTTCAGCATTTAATTACTATCTAATTCATTTGCATATAGCTTATCAATTTGTACTATCATTAACATACAGAAGGGACAGCCATGACTGAAATGTAAATATTGGCATCTATGCAATCCAGTATCATAAAGACCCTCTTCTTTATTTAATAAAACTCCAAATGTGTTCCTTGGTTTATCTTATCCTTGTGGTTGCAGGAATACAGATATTCTGTATTTCTATTTCTCCCAATCTCCTTTGAACTCATTAACAACATACTTTATTGCCACCAACTAAACCTAAAACTTTTCCCTTCTTCAGTATATTAGATTGCCCACATGACAAATATTGAAGTAATCATAAATAATATAGAAGAAAAATAAAGATAAATTATATTTCTTTGGCTTAATAGTAGTAATAGTGAGCACTTATTTGTCCTGAATATGAGCCAGGTACTTTGCTCCAGGTGTCATATATCTCTCTTTTATTTTTTTTTTAAGTATAGTTGACACTCAGTGTTACATTAATTCCATGTGTATAGCACAGTGATTTGACAAGTCCATACATTACACTGTGCTCACTGCAGATGTAGCTATCATCTGTCATTATACAGTGCTAGTATAATACCGTTGACTATATTCCCCGTACTGTACTTTTTATCCTCATGACCTATTCATTTCATAACTGGAAACCTGTATCTCCCACTTGCCTTTATTCATTTTGTTCATGCCCAACCTCCCTCCCCTTTGGCAACCATCAGTTGTTCTCTGTATTTATGGGTCTGTTTCTGCTTTTTATTTGTTTGTTTGTTCGTTTGTTTTGTTTTTTAGATTCCACATGTAAGTGAAATCGTATGGTATTTTCTTTCTCTGTCTCGGACTTATTTAACTTAACATGATACACTTTAGGTCCATCCATGTTGTCACAAAGGGCAAGATCTCATTTTTTGTTATGGCTAAGTAATATTCCATTGTATATGCCATATCTTCTTTGTTCATCCATCGATGGACCCTTGGGTTGCTTCCATATTGTGGCTATTATAAATAATGCTGCAATAAACATAGGGGTGCATATATTTTTTCAAATTAATGTTTTCATTTTCTTTGGGTAAATACCCAGTTGTGGAATTACTAAATCATATGGTATTTCTATTTTTAATTTTTTAAGAACCTCTATCTGGTTTTCCATAGTGGAGGCATCAATTTACATTCCTACCAACATTGCATGAGGGTTCCTTTATTTCCACACCGTTGCCAACACTTGTGTATTTCTTGTCTTTTTGATTCCAGCCATTTTGACAGGTGTAAAGTGATATCTCATTGTGGTTTTGATTTGCATTTCTCTGATGATTAGTGATGTTGAATATCTTTTCATGTGTATTGGCTATCTATATATCTTGTTTGGAAAGATGTCTATTCAGATTTTCTGCTCAATTTTTATTTTTATTTTTTTAAAATTTATTTATTTATTTTAGAGAGAGAGAGAGAGTGCACGAGCACACGAGTGGGGGGAGGAACAGAGGAAAAGACTCTTCAAGCTGACTCTCAACTGAGCTCAGAGCCCAATGTGAGGCTAGATCCCTTGACCCATCAGATCAAGACCTGAGCCAAAACCAGGAGTCAGACGCTTAACTGACTGAGCCACCCAGGCACCCTTTCTGCCCACTTTTTAACTAGATTGTTTGTTTTTTTTTTTTTTTTTGGTGTTGAGTTGCTTAAGTTCTTTATATATTTTGGATATTAACCCCTTATTGAATACTTCATTGGCAAATATCTTCTCCCTTTTAGTGGGTTCCCTTTTTGTTTTGTTGATAGTTTCTTTTGCTGTACAAAAGCTTTTGATGTAGTCTCAATAGTTTATCTTTGCTTTTGTTTCCCCTGCCTTAGGAGACATATCTAGAAAAATGTTGCTATGGCTGATGTCAGAGAAATTACTACCTGTGTTCTCTTCTAGGATTGCTATGGTTTCAGGACTCACATTAAATCTTTAATCCATTTTGAGTTTATTTTGGGGTATGGTGTTAGAAAATGGTCCAGTTTTATTCTTTTACATGTAACTGTCTAATTTTCCCAGCACCATTTTATCAAAGAGACTCTTTTCCCCATTGTATATTCTTGCATCTTTGTCATAAGATAATTGATCATATAAGCGTGGGTTCATTTCTGGACTCTCTGTTCTGTAACATTGATCTCTGTGTCTATATTGGGCCAGTGCCATATGGGTCTGAGTGCTACAGTTTTGTAATATCTTGAAATCCAGTGCCACATGGCTTAACTTGCTGTATTCTCATAAGAATCATCATGAGAAGTATCAGTATCATCCCTTGATAGAGATGACAAAACTGAGGCTGGCAGAGTTGAGGGCAAGTTACAAACCCAAGCAGTCTAACTCTAGAGTTACAGTTTTTATCTGATAGAACACCAGAATCATTTAAAACTTTGGCCTTGTCACCTAGTTTTCTTATTTTGTTTCTAGTGCAAATATATTTAATTTGGGGGATGTACCCGGCAATCTAAACACTGTTTATTACATATTTTAGTAGATAAATTTTTGTACTAATTCCTAATAATCTTTTTTCTGGTGAAATTTTGGAGCATTAACTATTTGCAACTTGGAATCCTCCTATGCAGTATGTAATTTCAAATGAAATACAGGTTATTTTATTTTAATCATGTCACGGCAATTTTTGATTACATATTCTGAGAACTTATCACCAGTATCACAATTCTCTGTAGAATTAAATGACCCCCTTAAGAATCCACTTTGATCCCAACAAAAGCACATTATAATAAAAATGTTTCCATTGAAGGAAATGAATCAGCTGAGGTAAAATGAATTTCCCATTTTGTGGATTTAAGTGAATTAAAATTTATCTTTTATCACAGAGTGAGAAGTCAAATAGAATTATGTAGAATCATCAAGAATCAAATTAACCTCATTCTTTAAATATCTGTAGTTGGGGGGCGCCTGGGTGGCTCAGTCAGTTAAGTGATTGACTCTAGGTTTTGGCTCAGGTCCTGGGATGGACCCCAGAGTTAGGGTCTGTGGTCAGGGGGGAGTCTACCAGGGGATTCTTTCTCTGCCTCTGTCTCCACCTACCCCTCCCCCACTCATCCTCTCTCTAATCAATCAGTTGATCAATCTTTAAAAAAATGAAATATCCTTAGTTTGAACCACTCAATAATTGGGTATTTATAACATCAGACACTTTCACTTTTCCTCTCAGAATTTTCCTACTTATATCTTTACATAATGGGTTTTCTTCTCCATTTTTAAGTGGTGAACAAAACACAGACATTTAAGATGGGAGCCTCTTAATTCTTATCCTGGTTCCTGGAAAACACACACACAGACACACAGTGCACATGTTAAGAGAGTCATGGACCATCTGTGCAACTCATTACCAAATAAAAGCTTTTAAGCTCTTTATAAGCAGTTGTGAAATTGTGATTACTGTTTTATTGTTGATGGCATTAATGTTGGAGGGCTGGTATTGATAGATATGACTGCAATGAATTTACCAGGAAGAAAACTTTATTAATAGTGTACCTAAACATAATGAAAATTCATATACTGTGCCCCCCTGTTTGTTTCATCTGGATCATTATAAAGTCTAAGTCAAATGTTATATTTAAATAAGTAAAGTTGTTATATCATTTTTTCTTTTCTTAAAAAGTCAGTTCTGGCTGGTAAAGATCTATTCAGGTAAATCATAAACATTACATTTCAAGCTCTTTAAAATACACTTTTAATAAAATGCTAGTGTACAATTACTTGAGACAATCAAGGAAGCCATCTGGTGAAACCTACCACCTGGATATGGAATAAAGGTTATTGTTTCTAAACATTTGTATGAATTTTTTTTGTGCACATATTTTTCCTTATTTAGAGTGTCCTTTTTCTACCTCCTTTGGATCATTTTGAATCTTTGCTGTTTTAGTCTTCTTTACATGATGCCTTTTTTTGAAACTTCCTTCTTCATTCATTATTTATTTTTCATTCACCAGTCACTTATTGCACACCTACCAGGTGATTTGCCCAGGTATTTCAGCTTTATAGATAATGTACCTAAGGACTCAGACTCAAATCATGGACTTCTTTATCCATGGAATTTCTATGGCACAGGTTCTACAGCCACACTGAAAATCTCTATATAGTGTGATGCCAATCTTATTTTCATCTTTTGTGTTCTGTTTTCAAATAGCCCTCCATCCACTCCCCTTAAATATGCAGATGCTCCTAACTCAGTCAAACCCATTTTGCAACCTCCCACTCTAGTCTCTAATTTTCACACTTGCAACCAGTACCATGCCACATATTTCAAAAGAGTCTAAGATCTTAAGCTAATCTGAAAACATCTATTCATCTTCAAGTTCATTGCCTTCTCATCAACAGTAATGGAGCTTTCTCTGTCCCTTGTATCAACTACATCAGTCAACCTAAGTGTGTCTCAGTATCCCCTATTATGGTATAATCACAGTTCAACATTTAAATATGGATACTCTGGACATCAGAAATAGTCCATTCATCTCTTAAGACTATTTATAAAAGGGGTCCTTGGGCAGCTCAATCATGATTAATTATCTGACGCTTGATCTCAGCTCAGGTCTTGATCTCAGGGTCATGGATTCAAGCCCTGCACTTGGCTTCATGCTAGGTGTGGAGCCTACTTAAAAAACAAAAAAACAAAAACAAAGCTTTTTATTTATTTATTTATTTTAAGATTTTATTTATTTATTTGAGAGAGAGAGAATGAGAGACAGAATGAGAGACAGAGAGCACGAGAAGGGGGAGGGCCAGAGGGAGAAGCAGACTCCCTGCCGAGCAGGGAGCCTGATGCGGGACTCGATCCGGGGACTCCAGGATCATGACCTGAGCCAAAGGCAGTTGCTTAACCAACTGAGCCACCCAGGCGCCCCCCAAAACAAAGCTATTTATAAAAGAAAATGTTTTGGTAGAGTTTGAGGGTTTTCCTGATATGAACTTGATTGAATAAGACTTCTTTTCCTCTTGGTTTTACTTTTGATCTTTCAAAAATTTAAAATTGACCTAGGAAATCATGTATTAGATTTAATAATAAACACTCCTTTTAAGATAACTTGAAATGTCCTCTACTGGATCTAGTATTTTCATAGGAACTACAAGATATTATTTATGAAAACTCTATAAACTTCTGATAGTGTAATGTCTTAAGTGTTCCCCACTAGTACTTGTTCACTGAGTTACTCTTAATTACTAAAGTACTTAATTTTCTTTCTTTCTTTTTTTTTTTTTGATTTTATTTATTTGCGAGAGAGAGAATGAGAGACAGAGAGCATGAGAGGGAGGAGAGTCAGAGGGAGAAGCGGACTCCCTGCTGAGCAGGGAGCCTGATGTTGGACTCGATCCCGGGACTCCAGGATCATGACCTGAACCGAAGGCAGTCGCTTAACCAACTGAGCCACCCGGGCGCCCCTCTAACTTAATTTTCTTGAGCAGTCTGACTACCACACACACTTAGCCAACATTACCAAAGTTGATACTGTAATTTTACATTATAGGTGGTGAGAATTCCCAGTGTTCCCATTTTCATGAAGGACATTTTATCATTTATGCATTTTCAACATTGTTTTAGGTTGAGCATGATTTTCTACCATTATAGCTTTTTAAACTATGATTCTGTTAGTAAAGTTTTACCCCTCTCAGTTTATTTTCTTACTTGATGCTCTGTTACCCCAGGGTGCACGGTGAGGCATAGTTACATTACTTGTAGTAATAAATAATAATAATATAACAGCAACAAAATAATAACTATACGATAGCATTTTCTTGAGGACTGACACGTACCAGGTACACTGTTAAGCCCTTGCTATGGATTCTGAAAGTAATTTTACAAAAACCACCTGAAATACGTGCTATTTTTTTTAAAGGAGCCTCCATGACCAGTGCGGCGCTTGAACTCATGACCCTGAGATCAGGGGTTGCATTCTCTACTGACTGAGCCAGCCAGGCACCCCATGAAATATGTACTATTATCCTCATTTTAGGGATAGGGATAACCAAGGCTTAAAGATTAAATTTTTATTAGTCTGAGCACACCCAAATAGGATATCCTAGAGTTTAGGGAGTCTGATTCCAGAGTCCATGCCCTTAATCATTATATTATCATAAAATTTTTAAACATGTAGGCATTGCTGCTCAAAGATTCACCACAGATTATTACTAATCTATGTCAATAACACAGATGTAACCACACCTCCCAACCAATCTACTTGTACAATGACACCTCATTGCAGAACACTCCTTTTCTACTGTAAAAAGCACACTACCCAACACATGCTCTGCTATCCCAGGTTTTTGATTGTTGAGTATTAAATGGATTGGAGAGCAGGAATGGATGGGACATAAAGTTGTTTGTCCAATATCAAAAGAGTGAGACTACAGTATCTTCAGTGATAGAGTGCGGCACTTAACAAATGGCACCTGCCTAAGCACTTCTATCTTCTAAACCTCAATATTAGAAATGCAACAGTGTGTAAACCCAGTCCTTTTCTCCTTACCACTTATATGCCTCCTCAGCCTTTTTATCATCAGAGCAACATGGGCAACATGGGTAAGTGCCCCGAGGTCAAGGATCAAGTTTAATTCTGTTGTTTGAGATTTACCACCGAGCAATGAATCTAAATATTTATCTTGATTTACTGATTAATCGAAAGATGGGTTACAGAATCTGTACTACTACTACTAATAATGATGCTTATACTGGGGCGCCTGGGTGGCTCAGTCGGTTAAGCGTCTGCCTTCGGCTCAGGTCATGATCCCAGGGTCCTGGGATCGAGTCCCGCATCGGGCTCCCTGCTCCGCGGGGAGCCTGCTTCTCCCTCTGCCTCTGTCTCTCTCTCTGTCTCTCATGAATAAATAAAAAAAATAAAATCTTTAAAAAAAAAAAAAAACAGTCTGCCTTCGGCTCAGGTTGTGATCCCAGGGGCCTTAGATTGAGCCCCGCATCAGGCTCCCTGCTCAGCGGAAGGTCTGCTTCTCCCTTTCTTTCTTCCTCTGCCTCTCCCCCTGCTTGTGCTCATGCTCTCTCTCTCAAATAAATAAATAAAATCTTTAAAAAATAATGATACTTAGACTAATAATAAAAAACATGGAGTGAATAATTACCTATCTAGAATAAATAAATGCCAGTGAAACATACAGTCGACCATCCTCAGAGGCACCTCATTTTCATCAGAAAGAATAATTCTTCCTAATAATTTTCCCTTTTAAGATATTTTCAAGCATACATTTGAAGAGAGGTGTCCGTCTACCCCAGTGTTTCTCAATCCTGACTGACTGCATGTTAGAGTCATCTGGGGAAGCACTAATTCATGCCAAAACCTGCTCACATTTGTGGGAAAATCAAAGATTCTCTGGGGCTGGAACTCCAGCAGTGGTAAGTTTTACATGCTCCCCAAGTGATTCTAAAGTGCAGATTGGCTTGAGAAACTGTGCTAACTATATATGTGTGAAAAGATAGATAGATTGAGCCATAAAGGGAAAGAGTTTTTGTTTGATAATTCTGTAGAATTGAAAATAGCAAGATCCCCCCCCCCTTTTTTTAAACTAAGGCTATTGATATGCTTAACATCATGGGTATGAAAGAATGCTAGCAGATATTTTTAACATTATCCTCAAGACTACTTTGTTTCACTTGACATTTTGTTCTTTACCTATATGACCTCTGCCCACAGAAGCTGAATTAGAAAACAGTTGTACTGTAGAAGTTAAAAAAAAACTGTTTAGAAAACTGCAAAGCATTTCCCCCTGCAAAACCCTTCATTACCACCTAACCTAGAGCCCTAGATTTGGTGATAGGAGAGAGTAGGTTAATCAGCCTACAGGATCATTTATTTTTTATCCTTTCTCTATAGGCTATCAGCAAGGGCACCTACGTAGGAGACTTATTTTTGTAATGTGAACAACTGTTCTTTAGGAATGAAATTCTGTTCTGCTGACAAAAGATGTGAGAAAGCTTAGGGTGCCCCCTTGAACTGTCTGACACTTTGCACAAAAGGTAAATCTGCTAAAAATATATTTTTTTAAATACTTGAAATTCTCTCCCAACATTTTCTAAAGTGCCAAAGAATGAGAAATCAACTACTGGAAAAAGGCAGAAAGAACAGAAAGGCTAACAAGGCTCACAAGAAAGCAATTTTCTGAGAGGGAAAAAAATGTAGTTTTCTAAAATTGAAGAACATTATTCCTTCAAAGAAAATGTCTCAAAGTGTCCTTTAAAAATATCAGTCCCTGGTAAAATCAAATTGTGTCATTTTTATTGAAGTAACCATAGATTTGTCAATTTTGTAATTGGCTTGGTTGGGTCATCCAATTTGACATCTGTGGGGATTTCACCACAAGGCATTCTTATCAATTTTTTAATAAATTCCACAGATTGAGAATGGTAAATAATAAATGATATAGAGCTCACAAAGTCAATATTTAATTTAACATAGACTCAGGGAAACTAACACTATACATATACATAATTCTATGGTTTGAGTTTAAAGATATAAGGATTTTTATCATAAAAACTGAAAACAATAAAAACTAGATCAAGGTATTAAAAGTCATGAGACTATAACAAATCACAGACTTCTTTTTTATTATTATTATTATGTTATGTTAATCACCATACATGACATCATTAGTTTTTGATGCAGTGTTCCATGATTCATTGTTTGCATATAACACCCAGTGCTCCATGCAGAACGTGCCCTCTTTAATACCCATCACCAGGCTAGCCCATCCTCCCACCTCCCTCCCCTCTAGAACCCTCAGTTTGTTTTTCAGAGTCCATCATCTTTCATGGTTTGTCTCCCCCTCTGATTTCCCCCCTTTCATTCTTCCCCTCTTTCTAGCTTCTTCTTTTTTTTTTTTTTAACATATAATGTATTATTTGTTTCAGAGGTCCAGATCTGTGATTCAGCACTCTTGCACAATTCACAGTGCTCACCATAGCACATACCCTCCCCAATGTCTATCACCCAGCCACCCCATCCCTCCCACTCCCACCACTCCAGCAACCCTCACTTTGTTTCCTGAGATTAATAATTCCTCACATCAGTGAGGTCATATGATACATGTCTTTCTCTGATTGACTTATTTCGCTCAGCATAACACCCTCCAGTTCCATCCATGTCGTTGCAAATGGCAAGATTTCATTCCTTTTGATGGCTGCGTAATATTCCATTGTATATATATGCCGAATCTTCTTTATCCTTACATCTGTCGATGGACATCTTGGCTCTTTCCACAGTTTGGCTATTGAGGACATTGCTGCTATAAACATTGGGGTGCACATACCCCTTTGGATCCCTACCTTTGTACCTTTGGGGTAAATACCCAGTAGTGCAATTGCTCAGTTGTATGGTAGCTCTATTTTCAACTTTTGAGGAACCTCCATACTGTTTTCCAGAGTGGCTGCACCAGCTTGTATTCCCACCAAGAGTGGAGGAGGGTTCCCCTTTCTCTGCATCCCCACCAACATCTGTCTTTTCCTGACTTGTTAATTTTAGCCATTCTGACTGGTGTGAGGTGATATCTCATTGAGGTTTTGATTTGGATTTCCCTGATGCCAAGCGATGTTGAACATTTTTTCATGTGTCTGTTGGCCAGTTGGATGTCTTCTTTGGAAAAATGTCTGTTCATGTCTTCTGCCCATTTCTTGATTGAATCATTTGTTCTTTGGGTGTTGAGTTTAAGAAGTTCTTTATAGATTTTGGATACTAGCCCTTTATCTGATATGTCATTTGCAAATATCTTCTCCCATTCTGTCGGTTGTCTTTTGGTTTTCTTGATTGTTTCTTTTGCTGTGCAAAAGCTTTTTATCTTGATGAGGTCCCAATAGTTCATTTTTGCCCTTGCTTCCCTTGCCTTTGGCGATGTTTCTAGGAAGAAGTTGCTGCAGCTAAGGTCAAAGAGGTTGCTGCCTGTGTTCTCCTCTAGGATTTTGATGGACTCCAGTCTCACATTTAGGTCTTTCATCCATTTTGAGTCTATTTTTGTGTGTGGTGTAAGGAAATGGTCCAGTTTCATTCTTCTGCATGTGGCTGTCCAATTTTCCCAACACCATTTGTTGCAGAGACTGTCTTTGTTCCATTGGACATTCTTTCCTGCTTTGTCGAAGATGAGTTGACCATAGAGTTGAGGGTCCATTTCTGGGCTCTCTATTCTGTTCCATTGATCTATGTGTCTGTTTTTGTGCCAGTACCATACTGTCTTGATGATGACTGCTTTGTAATAGAGCTTGAAGTCTGGAATTGTGATGCCGCCAGCTTTGGTTTTCTTTTTCAACATTCCTCTAGCTATTCGGGGTCTTTTCTGGTTCCATACAAATTTTAGGATTATTTGTTCCATTTCTTGGAAAAAAAGTGGATGGTAATTTGATGGGGATTGCATCGAATGTGTAGATTGCTCTAGGTAGCATTGACATCTTCACAATATTTGTTCTTCCAATCCATGAGCATGGAACATTTTTCCATTTCTTTGTGTCTTCCTCAATTTCTTTCATGAGTATTTTATAGTTTTCTGAGTACAGATCCTTTGCCTCTTTGGTTAGATTTATCCCTAGGTATCTTATGGTTTTGGGTGCAATTGTAAATGGGATTGACTCCTTAATTTCTCTTTCTTCTGGCTTGTTGTTGCTGTATAGGAATGCCACTGATTTCTGTGCATTGATTTTATATCCTTCCACTTTCCTGAATTCCTGTATGAGTTCTAGCAGTTTTGGGTGGAGTCTTTTGGGTTTTCCACATAAAGTATCATAGTATCTGCAAAGAGTGAGAGTTTGACTTCTTTTTTGCCAATTTGGATGCCTTTGATTTCTTTTTGTTGTCTGATTGCTGTGGCTAGGACTTCTAGTACTATGTTGAATAGCAGTGCTGATAGTGGACATCCCTGCCGTGTTCCTGACCTTAGGGGGAAAGCTCTGTTTTTCCCCACTGAGAATAATATTCGCTTTGGGTTTTTCATAGATGGCTTTTATGATATTGAGGTATGTACCCTCTATGCCTATACTCTGAAGAGTTTTGATCAAGAAAGGATGCTGTACTTTGTAAATGCTTTTTCTGCATCTATTGAGAGGATCGTATGGTTCTTGTTCTTTCTTTTATTAATGTATTGTATCACTTTGATTGATTTGCAGATGTTGAACCAAACTTGCAGCCCAGGGATAAATCCCACTTGGTGGTGGTGAATAATCCTTTTAATGTACTGTTGAATCCTATTGGCTAGTATTTTGGTGAGAATTTTTGCATCCATGTTCATCAAGGATATTGGTCTGTAATTCTCCTTTTTGATGGGGTCTTTGTCTGGTTTGGGGATCAAGGTAATGGTGGCCTCATAAAACGAGTTTGGAAGTTTTCCTCCCATTTCTATTTTTTGGAATAGTTCCAGAAGAATAGGTATTAATTCTTCTTGAAATGTTTGGTAGAATTCCCCTGGGAAGCCATCTGGCCCTGGTTCTTGTTTGTTGGGAGATTTTTTATTACTGCTTCAATTTCCTTAGTGGTTATAGGTCTGTTCAGGTTTTCTATTTCTTCCTGGTTCAGTTTTGGTAGTTTATACATCTCTAGGCATGCATCCATTTCTTCCAGATTATCTAATTTGCTGGCATATAGTTGCTCCTAATATGTTCTTTTAATTGTTTGTATTTTTTTGGTATTGGTTATGATCTCTCCTCTTTCATTCATAATTTTGTTTATTTAGGTCATTTCTCTTTTCTTTTTGATAAGTCTGGTCAGGGGTTTATCAATCTTGTTAATTCTTTCAAAGAACCAGCTCCTAGTTTCGTTGATCTGTTCTACCGCTCTTTTGGTTTCTATTTCACTGATTTCTGCTCTGATCTTTATTTTTTCTCTTTTCCTGCTGGGTTTAGGCTTTATTTGCTGTTCTTTCTCCAGCTCCTTTAGGTGTAGGGTTAGGTTGTGTATTTGAGACCTTTCTTGTTTCTTGAGAAAGGCTGGTATTGCTATATACTTTCCTCTTAAGACTGACTTTGCTGTATCCCAAAGATTTTGAACACTTGTGTTTTCATTTTCATTTGTTTCCATGAATTTTTTTAATTCTTCTTATATTTCCTGGTTGACCCATTCATTCTTTAGTAGGATGTTCTTTAGCCTCCATGTGTTTGATTTCTTTCTGACTTTCCTCTTGTGATTGAGTTCTAGTTTCAAAGCATTGAACAAATCACAGACTTCTAAAGGCTAAATCATGAGTCTAGGCTAAAACATGAGTCCAGTTAATCAGTTTATTCATCTAAGCAGGGAAGCACCTGGATGTCAAAATCAAATCCCCTAATTTCTTGTTAAATTGAAACGTACCAAAAACCAATATTAATGTTTAACCAATATAGCTTTTCCAAAATGGGTATTCAAGTGGCAAAAGATCTTGAATGATGAAGGAAAAACTCATTCACAAAGAAGAGAAGATAATAATAATTTTTGAATTTACAGACATGGATTCGGAGGAAAATATTCTCATAAGATCATAGTTACTGCAATTTAAAAATGCTAAATAACTTCAATCCATTTTGACTAAAACTTGGTTTTACTTATTTTTTTTTTTTAATTATTTTATTTATTTTACAGAGATAGCGAGAGAGGGAACACAAGCAGGGAGAGGGGCAGAGGGAGAGGGAGAAGCAGGATCCCTGCTGAGCAGGGAGCCTGATGCGGGGCTCAATCCCAGAATGCTGGGATCATGAACTGAACCGAAGGCAGATGCCCAATGACTGAGCCAAAGTTTAATATAGTCCCAGCTTAGTGACCAAATGAATTTATAAAATGGGGATTTTTCATGCAAAATGTGGCTTTTACTACCTGATTTTACTGGAGAAACAGAATTGGCATAAATTAAAATTACATATTTGAATATTATGATTAATAACCTCAACCAACCAGCAAGCTATGCCCAAAACTTTAAAGACATCTTAGTAAGCAAGCACTAAATGTTTACATAACGACGGAGAAATTTTAAGTACCACTGTAGACTAGTGATAAAGAAAGCCTTTATTCTGTAAAAGGTATTTAGTGCCTTCCACATCATATAAATAGAGTTAGCTGCCTGTAGCCTTTGCATATAGCTGATCCTGTCCAGGGTTTATGGCAAGAAACTAAAGAGGAATTATTGCCCAAATTTGGATGAGTGGAATACAGTGAGAGAAAAAGTACAAAGGGATTTATATATAACTAGATGAATGTAACTACCAAGCAATTTGGAATTAAAACCTGTCAGTGACAGATATACATATACCGTCCAGCAAGTATCTTCTGCATTTATTGACTCAACAATAAGGTACAATTTAGGGTCAAAAGCACCATGCCAAAGTAAAAAGTCAGACCAATGGGCACTGAGGGTTTTTTTTTTTTTAATATTTTATTTATTTATTTGAAGAGAGCGAAAGCGAGAGAGATCACAGAGGGAGAGGGAGAAGAGGACTTGCAGCCGAGTGGAGGGCCTGATGCGGGGCTTGATCCCAGGACTCTGAGCTCATGACCTGGGCTGAGCTGAAGGCAGATGCTTACCCAGCCGCGCAACCTAGGTGCCCCTGGGCGCTGAGTTTTAAATTACAACTCAGAAATAAAGGAGTTTGTCAGCAATTAAACAAGATGAACTTGATCCTCAATTTTAAATCCTACAGTGGTTTTCCATCGCACTTAAAATCCAAAAGCCAATCCCTGGCTAACCGGGAGAGCACTGTCTTCTTCTTGGGCATTGTATACTGCCTTTCTCTTTCCTTCCTGTGACCCTTACCCCTTGTCTCAGGAACAAGACTGTAATTCTTGTTGCGAAGTTCTGAGAGTCCCTGTTTCTTATGTCTGCACTACCTTCTCATCTCAGACACCGGGTACCAGCAGAGCCTTACCGAATCAGAACTCCTCCTCTCTCACTATCACTCAACACTAATTTCTTCATAGCACTTACCTCCATCCAAAAATCTCTTACTTATTTGTTGACACACTTATTTCCATTATTTTTTTCTCTAGAATGTAAGCTGTATAATTCAAAGAGTTGACCTCTTCTACCTTGTTCATCATGTATAACATGACTTGGACTCGCGTTGGTGCCTAATTGATACTGACTTACTGCATTTTTAAATTTCATGTATTTATGATATATAGCATTATTGTGCCCCAATCTTGTTTCTAAACTCTTTATAAATACTAACCAATATAACAACTTTATGAGTTAGGTACTAGTATTATTTTCATTTTACAGATTAAAAAAAAAAAAAATGTGGGGGGGATATAGGGTGGTTAAATTACTTGCCAAATGTCCAAAAAGATAGTAAGAGGCAGAAAGGATTTAGAACCAACGGTCATGTTCCAGGGTCTGTGCTATTAGCTCAACAGTTTGCTGACTTTATTGTAAGCTATTAAGACAATGTTAGGAATAGAGAAGATCTGCAAGGTTTGAGATAGAACCTTACAATTCAGTCCATTGTGTAAAGAGTGGCTGATTTTCAGAAAGTTCCACAGTGTTGTGAGAGCTTTCATTTTGGGACTTCACTTTGTACAATATTCCTTTGCATTTCCACTTCAACTTCTAGACTAATTTCTGCATGTCTTATATGCCCTGCTTCCTTGACCAAGTTTCTGAGTTAGTGTTTTATTCAGGGAAGGGAAAAAAATCTTAAATTAGCATTTCCTAAATTATGCTTGTTGAACACTGGTGTCCCATGATATTTTGATAGGTGTTCCCTTTAAAAACTACTTCTGTGTTGAGAAAACGTATGACTAAAGAGAAGTAAATGGTTAAAAAGAAGGAGAATAATTTGTAACACATATGAGAAAAAAATGTAATATGGTGTAAGTTGGCCCCAAATTATGAAGCCATATGATGTTTACAAAATGTTATTTTCTATATTTCTAGGGTCTTTTATATTTATTAAAATGCTTTAGGCTAAATTGAATTTTAAGTACTAAATGAAGCAACAAGTGACTAATTCTCTAAATTTTTGAAGAATTGAGGATTGCATTTAAATAACATTTTAAAAACATTTTCATTCACATATTATTATGGCACTTTTTCTTACTTTACCCAAATAGCCAATGAGGATTTGAAGTTTTCCTAAACCAAGTTTCTGCCTTTCCATTAAGAAAATATGAATTCCGTTAATGGCATTTTCTTTGTGGTCCTATTTTGCCAGAGCTCCTAAAGAAATTCAGCTAAACCTAAGATCTAAACTCTATCAACCCTACAGCCTGCAGAACCGACATCTCATATCAGAAAGATTTATGTGGTCTATCACCAAAATTTAGCTTTCAACACAGTTATTAATCAGCCTGCTGTGATCCTAATATTTCTGAATGACACAATTTTCTGTAAACCAAGAAACCTTCACCAAATTAGGAGTGGGGGAAGGGAGTAGAGAGGGTGGAAAAGAAATTGAACATGGCCAGAAAATGAATTATTCCTGGAAGAATTGGGCAAATCTAAATGCCTGAAGTTTTAAAAATAATCAGGGTCTAAGGTTGTGTGTGTGTGTGTGTGTGTGTGTGTGTGTGTGTGTGTGTGTGGTGGTGTTTTTCCTCTCCTCCTCATCTCCCCATTTCTCCTTCTTCATCATCACTACTCCTTTTGCCAAACATCTTGTCTCATTTGTCTGATTTTCTGTACAGATTGGTGTGTTGATATTTGTTTTAATACCATCTTCCACTTATTATTTAAATGCTCTCTTCCTAAGGGGGTGTGAGACATAATTATTTGCATTCAGAATGTGAACCAAAATAGAAACTGGAATTGCCTGTTTACAAAATTTAAACTTCGGATGAGGAAAATGGATTGTGAGCAAATGTCAAGTATGTCATCACTGTAGTTGTGTTTTAAGGAGAGAAATAGTTTTAAGCAAACATTTAGAGCGTTTTTGCCCAATTAAAATTCCTCCATTGTTTTTATATTTGTATGCGTCAGGGTAGAATCTAAATTATTTTTATTTTTGTTTTCCTTTTTGTGTCCTCCCATAGTGAGCCCAACTGTAATTTTCTTTGACAGTCTTTATGTTTTCTTCTTATTCCCATTAGTGTTCTGTTTGTTATTTTTTCCCCTTCATATCACTGTCTCCTTTCTCTTTTAAACTTTATGGCATCTGTATCTGTTGAGATAATTGGGCCAGAATCATAATCTGTGTCACAAACATCATTTGATGGGTATTTCTGCATATATATTTAGATGTTAGAAATGCTTAGGATCTAGACAAAATGAACCAGCCACATCTACCGTAGAATCTGTATTCATTTTTTTGATTTAGTGGTGGGAGAAATATGGTTTGTCTTAATTAAATGAAAGAGAGGATAAGTGAGATGGTGTCATATAGTCTGTATTAAATAAACTCTTCCATTTAAATGACACACATTGAGAAGAATAGCTAGCAAATGTAGATGGAGAAAATATGTGGGATTCTATCACAATGAACAGATTTGTGATTGCTTCCCAACAGGATCAGGAAATGGTATATCATGAAAACGTCATTCACGTGTATTCTTTCAAAATACTTTGACCAATAGCCTATTTGACCAGATACTTTTATTTTTTTTCAAATCTCTAAAACATTGTAAGTCAATTAATTAATTAGTAGCAAGTAGACAAGGGACTTAGTCATGGCAATTTTTTTTTCATCTGTAAAATAATAACTGGGCCTTCTTCATAGATTTAGAATGAGGATTAAATGAAATGATACATATGAAGTTCTTAGCACAGTGCCTAGAATATAGTAAGCATTAGATATATATTTATTTATTATTACTAATTCATATTTATATCAAATATAGGCTGGGTAATGTGGTAATGTGAGAGATACAGAAATAGATGGCATGGACACTGCTCTCAAGATGTTTTCAGTCAAGATGAGAAACAAAATATAATGTAAACCATACTGTATTGTTCAGTATGTAATTAAATGCTAATTACATAGTAGGAAGTATAAACACTATAGTAGATTAGAGTAGAAATATGTAATATGAATTATGTCATTATGGATGGTAGTTGTTATTATAATAAATACTTTCAGTAGTTCTAAGTCATGTACTGAATTAAAAAGAAGAACTACATCATGCTCACATTTAAATCTCCCATTATTATGTCTGCTGTGATATGTCCTTGTTGATTCCTCACATTTCTTCATCACATAGATCTTATCCATCATTCAAGACTAATTGCCCTCCCCCATAACCATTAAGTTGATCTTTATAAAATGTAAAGAGCTTATTCATAAATTCGAAATATATTCCAAACCCCTCTCTAAGGCATAAAACCTATGTGATCTGGTCCCTGCCTGTTTCTCCAGCATTGTCTGATCCTATACTCTCCTTTGTTTATCTGGCTGGAGTCATCATCAGTCAATTCTGAGAACAAGTCAAAGTCTTCTCTCCCTAGGATATTTATATGTTCTGTTCACTTGCCCAGAATGCTCCATTCTTCTCATTTCCCCATCATTTGATTTGTATCTAAAATATCACTGTCTTCCTCCAGTTCTCCCTCCATACCATCCCCAAATCCATGCCATTGGTTTCTTTCTTAGATCCTTGTTTCCTGCACAAAACTTTTTGCATGTTAAAGTATTTTATTTATTTGTTTGAGAATGTTTTCATTAGCCATTTGTCTCTCTCCTCCATGGAAGTGTAAGTTTATTGGAGGTTGGGAACACGTCCGTCTTACCATTACGTCACAGAACCACAATAAACATTTATTTTAAAAGTGGAAAGATCACCCTTCCCAGTTTTTTTCCCCATTTCCATGTTCCCCAGGATATATGTGTGAACTGAGGTCATTGCTAATGCTTGATCCCATCATGAACTTGTCTTTCCTTGATCCCTTTATTGATGTTGCTCCCTCCTCCTTAGGCTCTAATCCTGTCTTCTCTGAAAATTCCACCCATTTTTTCACTTCATGATAGAAACTTATTTTTAAACAAACATGAGCTAGCTCTTCCTCTTTTATTTCCTGAATAATGTACTATTTGTTTCTTCTTGTAGTAGTAAAAATTTTGAATTATAATATAGTTTTTTTAGCACTTGCTTATCCCCTATGAGCTTTGCTATCAGTCTTTGTGTCAGGTTTCTTTGGTTACAAGCAATAGAAACCACCAGTGGCTAACTTGAGAATTAAAAAAACAAAAAGTTTTTTTTGTTTTGTTTGTTTTAATATATGAGGCAGCTCATGGAATGGATCAAAGAGTAGAACCACCAGGCTTAAGGAGAGGCAGAAATAGGATAACTCCTAGGATCAAGGGATTTAAAACAAATTAAAAGCATCATCAGTTTCCCACTGTCACAGAATGAATAAACTTTTCTATTAGTTCATTGTACTCAGGATCCAAATTCCTGGGGGAGATTTTGATTGACCTAATCTGGGTCATTTTCTATCCATATTATGCTAATATTATAATCAGCACCTTTTATTAAGTGTCCCATCAAAATTACAGCCAAATGAAGGGATTGTGGTCTCTAACAAGTAATTGAGGTCATCTATTTATAGACAAGAGAGGATGGCTCTGAGCGGGCAAACACAATACATTTTGACTATAGCAAGCTTCAATGAGAGAAGAAAGAACCCCTTTTCCTGACCAATTAAAGAACATAACAAAATATACCATATGTATAATGATACAAGCATGCTTTCCTGATGATTGAAACCATATTTTTTTAAAAGTTTTAAATAAGTGTTATTGTTTTGCTACCTCATTTCTTTTGGAGTTTTTAGACTGAGAGGCAGAATTTATTTTTCACTTAGGTCCAATAACATATTATTATAACAACAGACAGTAATAGCTTTTAAAATTTAGCATAATATGATCATGACTTAAAGGTATAAAAGGATATGGTATGATTTCTATGTATCATCATAATTAGGGATTTATTAGAACTGATGTGTCACTACATATTAATTGGCTTGAAACTGAACTCTCATTTAATTCATTCATATGACTGTGTCTACACCACTGACCAGGTTTTAACATGCATATAACTCAGTGTACTACAAGTTGATGGCTTATATGCTCAGTAGTTCTTTCAGTGAATAAAACATATGATCCATTTTGACCTACCACCTGTAGCATTTCATCTCTGATAGTTCTTTTTGCCTGGTGTTTAAGGTAAAAGATAATTAGATCAGGGCTCTCAAGTTATCAGAGGGGAAAACAAGCCCATGTATTGACAACCAGTGTTTTATGAGAGGACTAAAATCTGAAGAGTTAAAACCATGCTTATGCATTTCAAATGGGGAACTCTCCTCTCTCTGTCTAGAGGAAACTAGAGGAAAATTGGTTGAAAAATCCAATTTATATAGAGGATTTTGCAAACTACTCTTCAGACCAATGAGTATGACTTTGTTTCAGAACTTTAGATCAAATAGATTTTAATACTTGATTTATGTGATTTTTTACTATCTTGCTAAATTGCCTGTTGCATATGTTCATTATATAAAAATAACTCATTTTGAAAAAGTATTACAAATTCCTAAACATATTCAGGTTTGCCAGCATAATTACCAAAGATGGAAGAGAGGAAGAAAGAGAAAAAGAGAGGGAGGGAGGGAGGGAGGAGAGAAAAGGAAAGGAAAGAAAAGGAAAGAAGAAAAGAAAAGAAAAAAGAAAAGAAAAAACATGCATGTGTATACATATGTGAATGCATATTTATATGGGTGCCTATATATATATTACACTGTGGACACAAACTGGTCCATTTGCAAACAGCCATCTTATCAGCATCTTAGCTTAGCCAAATCTAAAGAAAAACTTGTTTCTTTGTTCAGTCTTAAAAAAATAAAAGCTGGTTTCTTAAAAAAATACATATGTTACATATATTCATTTGATTTAGATCCAAAAACACATTAAATTGAGATACTTTAAGATTAACTTTAGAAAAGCCTTTATTAATGAGTTAAAAGTGAGTTGGTAAAAATAATTTAGTAAGACTTTCTTAAGGTCTCCTGTGAGCCTGACACTCCACGAGGCATTGCTTTTATTGCTCAAAATCTAATTGTGATTTATAGGTTCAGGTCCTCCCTCCTAAACAAGGCAGGAAAATTAAGGTGAGATCTGTCTCCTCAACTTCCCTGTGTAGCTTTCCACTTCAAGCTCTTGTTTTCCCATCTTCCTGTATATAATTTTTTATACCTGTGTCTCCAGTGTTCTAACTTGGTTAACCACTGCACTGCCTTCAGCTCTGTGGTTGACAGTCTTTTTTCCTGGGAAGACTTCCTTGACCCTCATCTCTCCTCCCAAAATTAGGAAATGTGTAGTCTCTACCATATTCTTGCACTTCACCTACTGCCATCATATTTAGCCCAATGCATTATAATTGCGTATTTTCTTTTTTTTTTTTTTTAAGATTTTTATTTATTTATTTGACAGAGAGAGAGATAGTGAGAGCAGGAACACAAGCAGGGGGAGTGGGAGAGCGAGAAGCAGGCTTCCTGCCGAGCAGGGAGCCCGATGTGGGACTCGATCCCAGGACCCTGGGATCATGACCTGAGCCGAAGGCAGATGCTTAACGACTGAGCCACCCAGGCGCCCATAATTGCGTATTTTCTTACATTTTACCCAGCTGCCCTGGAACTCTGGGAAGGCATGGGCAAGTCTTGTTCATTGTTCTGTGTTTAATGGCCACTCCATAAATAGGTATTGAATAATGATCTTGTTTAGGTTTTTCTCCCAGCTCCTCTCACCCCTGCCACTTCCTTTCTCAAACAAAATGCAGCAGCATCCTTTGCAAATGCAGTTCTGGAAACCAAACTGGCCTTATGTGCATAGTGAGAATCTTTCTCCTCCTTTTTTACACTACTTGAATATGTCCTAGCCTTTCCACCCTGACCACGTATTCAGCAGGTTGACTGCTATAACAAGATGTTTCTGTTTTATATTCCTGAGTGCACAGCATCTGAAGCAAGTACAAGGTGACTTTGCTGTAACTCAGCAGTCTTTTCAAAAATGTCTTTTCCCCCCTTTTAGGTCCTTAGAACACTGTCATTAAGGGCTGAGGGGTGAAGATACATTAGATAAGAAAATAGCAGACAGAGACCCTGAAGCACTTTAAGAAACCTCAATCTGCAGGAAATCCTCATCTTGGCTCCAATCATCAGAAAACCTGTTCTTTACCACAGGTAGGTCTGTCAACATATATTTCTTTTAAGACTTTCTACAAATGCCCTTCATAGGAAAGAGAGTTTTATTTTTCCCTTACCTCTAAAATGAAAAATAAAATTAACTTTCCAAATTGGAAAGATTTTACTGAAGTTCTTATAAATGGAATGATTTTATTCGGTAGAAAATGCAGTAGTTTCTATATTGAATCATCTTTGGGAATTCTGCAGATGACGTCTCATCGTTTATTCTAAAAAAGTTGCTTTAAATGATGTGGTATATCGGGTGCCTGGGTGGTTCAGTCGTTAAGCGTCTGCCTTTGGCTCAGGTCATGATCCCAGGGTCCTGGGATTGAGTCCCACATTGGGCTTCCTGCTCAGTGGGAAGCCTGCTTCTCCCTCTCCCACTCCCCCTGCTTGTGTTCTGCTCTCGCTGTCTCTCTCTCTGTCAAATAAATAAATAAAATCTTTAAAAAAAAATGATGTGGTATGTTGACAGCCATTTTGATACTTCTGCATCTAACCACTGAATCTCTATGAACACAAGGGTTCTATTTTTCCAGAAAAGGGATTCATTCAGTTTCAAATGGAAGCAGATATGTTTTAGGTTGGAATAAAATTAATATAAATAATTTTCAGTTACTATTGTCTTGTTATCTTAATTTGGGAGACACCCTTAGTATAATAGGAGATTTAAAAAAAACCAAAATATTCAATAACACTTGTTAAAAATGATAAGGTAGACATGACTATGGACCATGACCATAAATAGAGGAACCAAAACAATAGATTTTACAGCAAGGGAGAGAGATTGGTTCAACTCTGAATATAGCATGAGCCAGTGGGAATTTAAAGCCAAGGAGCAGGGTGGGGGTCAGTGGATAGGAAATTGCTAAAAGGAATCACCAGGATTCTTACTGAAGACAGTCCAAAGTGATCAGATATCATCTGGGAAATGGTGGAGAATGAGGAACCTGATCAGATATCAAAGGTGATCAGAAATTGAGGGTGGGGTGTTATGGTTAAAATGACCTAGCAGGGTTTTTATTCAAACTCAATTTTATACGAAAGTGAACAGATATACCTAGAATAAGGTTTAGGAGGCTGACTCAAGTTTGGTCAAGCAAAGAATCTTTGTTAAAGTTTAGGCTTTTTGTTCGTTTTGTTGCGACTTGCAGTCTTGTAGAAAAACCACATCAGGTTGATGGTACTTTTCCCCTAAGTCTGTTTCTTAGATTCCCCATATATAATATAGCTTTTTTTCTCTCTCTTTTTTTTCCTTCTGGTATGTTTCTAGGTAAATTTGCCCATCTCCAGAAGGAGTTATAAATCTATTGCTTGAAAAGTAGTGGGAGTTGGATTCAACTGAAGGTGCTATAGAATCCTCAAGATGTAGAACCATCTAAGGTTAACCTGCTATAAAGATTATGGGAGGAGAATCACCAACGAATTCATTGACTCAAGCCTTTGTTAAAACAGTTGCAACATAGGAGTAGCTCCAAAGTGAGCCTCCTGAGGAAAGCAGGCAGCTTACAGATTTTATAGGATAGGTTAGGGAAGATCAAAGTTCAGTTTTATTCAGAGACTATTTCACTGTTTAATTTCTTGGAAGCTATGGGAAAACTTTGGTTGTGTTTATCACAATGTCTCTTATGTTATTAAACCATAGTGCTTGAAATTGCAGAACTACTTATCACTATTATCATATTATTTGTATATTCAATCTATTAACATAATTTATTGGATTCTATACTAGATGGTGTTCTGAACTGATATATGTACACTATGCTTCCACTATAATATTTACATCATATCTTTGGAGAGGCCAAACACTCTTTAGTCTCTGGGACTACTGAAGTTTAAACCTATAACTGAATCTCTCTCGTACTGCTTTTAGTACTTTCTCATTCACAAATGTCTAGAAATGTAGATCTCTAAATATTAAACAAGTGTTTGCCATCGTTATGTCATATGTCCATGTGAGCTAATCATCATTCACTTCAACATTCCTTTTCCAATTTTGCAGTTCTCTCAGCCTTTCAGACTTTCTACTATTTATATAATTATTTGTTGATCCTTCATCTCTTTTTCTATCCTGATTACACAGTCGTTTATCTTAATTGTTTCTACTTTTTTTTTTAAAGATTTTATTTATTTGACAGAGAGAGAGACACAGCGGGAGAGGGAACACAAGCAGGGGGAGTGGGAGAGGGAGAAGCAGGCTCCCCTCTGAGCAAGGAGCCCGATGTGGGGCTCGATCCCAGGACCCTGGGACCCTGGGACCCTGGGACCCTGGGACCCTGGGACCAGGGCCTGAGCCGAAGGCAGACGCTTAATGACTGAGCCACCCAGGCGCCCCTTGTTTCTACTTTTAAATCGAGTCTTTTACCCATTTTTTTGCAGAATCCCACTGCAACCTCATCCTTGTTCAAGCTTTCATGCCCTTTCTTCTAAACTAACACATTTTATTGCTAATAGGTCTCCATTTCTCTACCTCAAAACTGAAATTCAGCCTATACCCAGGTAAAAAAGATTTCTTAAATAGCACTTCTATTCTTTCTACCAGTTCATAAAATTTTAGATGCATTTCATTATCTTCATTTTAAACTTGAGGGGAACAGCATTTTCACCTCTGAAACCTCATATGATTAGTGCATAATTTTGTACTTAGGAAGTATACTGTTGAATGTATCAGAAATGAAATAATTGCATTTTTTAAAGGATATAGATTCCCAGAAGTTTATATGTACTCACCTTATTAATTAGAATTTGTAACAAGGGGCCCTTGGGTGACTCAGTAAGTTAAGCATCTGCCTTCGGCTCCGGTCATGATCCCAGGAGCCTGGGATCAAGCTCCACATCAGGCTTCCTGCTCAGCAGGGAGCCTGCTTCTCCCTCTTCCTCTGCTGCTCCCCATTTGTACTCTCTCTCTCTGTCAAATAAATAAATAAATAAAAACTTAAAAAAAAGAACTTGTAACAAAATAACAATGCTTTAGAGTTTTCAAGTCTTCGGAAGTGAAGTGGGAAGGCAGAGGCGGATGTTTGGAGGCAATTTTGGGTAAATTTCTAGTTCGAAAACAACTTCCCAAATGAAGATACAATACAAACCTGAAATGTGATAGTTTCGTGGAGGGCACAGAGAGAAGAATTTCCAGACTATTTTTCAATGATACAAATGAGTAACAATACTCTTTTTTAATTTTTTTTTTTTAACTCAAAGTACAAACTTTCTTAATGGGTCTCTTTCCTAAAGGGAAAAAAGCTGCCAGCCTATACAGTTTTATTACTGGCCCGAGGCATTGTAGTTTATTTCAACCAATTAAAATAACAATTACTGCAGGAAATGCTAATAGGAGCACCCTTATGCTGGTGAGTTCCCACTACTCCTCTTATGATTAAAACCCCTCAACTTCAAATTTTACTTATTGTAATGACTACTTTGACTTCAAAAGAACTTGTACAGTACTTCGGAAGAGTACATTTTATTTATTGCTTCATTTTCAAATTTTTGTTCTTCTTAATGCCTTATAGAATCTTTTCTACAGTATTATAGCCCAGGCTTTACCTCTCTCTACTCCTATTGGGAACACTCTATACCTACCAAATTATAAAAACCAGTACCATACTGCCTTGGTCTGACAGGGGGACTATGGGTTCTATTGCATTGAAAATGTTAGGGTGTTTCCGTAAAGGATTTCCAGTGTAAGCTGCTTTATTGCTGACAACAAAATCATCATACCAGGCATCCCAACTTGACATATGAAAAAATCTCAGTGGTAATAGTGATTAACATATCTTTTGCATTTAAGTCACTATTTTTTTTAAGAAGAGAAAATTATACAGTTAGTGGGTTGTTTAGTCAAATAAACCTATATCAGGATGTACAATCTAGTAATTAGGTGCATTTATCTCTTTTGACACCACAGGAAAATACTCTGAATGAAGACTCTAGGGGCAAAATACTCTGACTTGGATTGTCATCTGCAAACACATGACCTCACATAGCAAAATGAGTGCTTACCCAAACATAAGAAGTATTTGTTTAAGTGCTTGGTTACTTAAGGTAGATTAATGTATAAGAAATAATTTTTAATAGTATATCTTACATATTTTATGGTTGTGTTTGCCTTATGTGTCATCATCTTATTAGAATCTATACTTTATTTGGGAAAAGAAAAAAAGAGCTACAGGACTAACGCATTTCTATCATCCTAAGAATTTAGGTATTTAGAGATTATTTAGCATTTAAAATTACCTGTGTTGACCAATGTCCAAAGGAAGGAATGCTGAAAAATGTAAGATGCTCCATTGTGACATGTGTTCTACAGTTAAACATGTAAATTCAGGTATTGAAGTTTTCAGTACATACTTCACTCAGGATTAAGAATTTTTTTGTGGGGGTGGGTTGTTTGTTTTAGTGGAGATTCATAAATGATCATAATTACTTTTCTTTAAAAATATCCAAGTAGTACTATAAATATTTACAAGGTCAATGAATACAGATCCATTTTATTATGTCTGGCAGCTTGGTAGAGGTATTTGAAATTGACTCCTGAACTAACAGTAGGCTTCCCATGAGATAATACCACCCTCATTATTCTAGCCCAACAGATTCAAGTGTTCTAGATAATCTCTGGGAACTTTGTTCTCTCTGACCTTAATTTTCTGATTCTCTTTTGTTTAACAGCTTTCTTTTCTTGATACCACCTAACTTTAAATATAATAACATAATTGACTCTATTCAAGTCAGACATGTTTTAGTTGACTCCATTTTACTGAGGTGACAGGAAAAGAAAAATTAATTTGTTCTTTACTTCTAAAGAGGAGGGTAGATCCAAAGAAGAGCAGCCTCTGTTTTGGGGAGAATGGGTGTGGATAGGATGTCAGTCTGAGAGTTCAGTGTAGGCTTGAGGGCATTAGATGCTTTAGGATGAAGGAGAGATCTCAGTGAGAGAGAGAGAGAAACTTTGAGAAAGGAAAGAATAATCAAATAAATTTTGTCAGTTAGGTATAATACTCTCTTCCACTCATGCCTTCATAAAACCATTAGAAAATTTTATAAAAATTACTCAGCAGTGCTATAGGAGAATGTGATATTGTGACATAATAAAAAATATATATTTGGTTTTCATACCCAGTTCCTGGCATGAGCTCCTAAAACCCTGTAGTTTCTTGAATGATAGGAGTGAGAAGAATAATTTTTATTACTCATAATAAGCCCCATTTCGTTATATCTAAGTTTATGCTAAAGAGTTGACCCTTGGAACATGGAGGTTAGTTGCTAGAGGAACCACTCATGTGATTAGAAGGTTGGGACTTTCAGCACAATCCCCCAATCTTGGGGAGGAGAAAGGGGCTGGGGACTAAGTGAATCATCAATGGCTAGTAATTTAATTTTCCATGACTAAGTAATGGAACCTCCATAAAAACCATAAAAGAATGGGTTTGAGGAGCTTCCAGGTTGGTGAACACAATAAGGTGGTAGGAGGATGATGCATCCAGAGAAGGTATGGAAGCTCTGTGCACATCCCTTATGTCTTACCTTATGTACCTCTTTATCTGTCTATTCATCTGTATTCTTTATTATATTGTTGAAAACCAACCTCTGTGCTCCAGAGCTGAAACATAACACAAAACAGAGTTTGGTGATAAAGAGGAAAGGTAGTTTTATTACTTTGCCAGACAAAGGAGGCTGTAGCAGTCTAAAGCCTTCAAAACTGCAGACCCACCTGGGATAAAAGGTTTTATAGGAAAATATAGGATCTGTTGGTTTCAATCTGGTATGAGCTGCCAGCCACGTTCCTCATGTCTTCAAGGTGGTCTCATGACTAGTGCTGACACCGGCCATTTGATTCTTGTTACTAAGTATACATCAAGGTCAGCAAGATGTCAATATCAATACTGAGTTCCTGGAACAAAGGATTCTACAGAACAAGAAGTGAAGGGGAGGGGGAGGCTTCAAGAATGAGGAAGAGAGAAATTTGTTCAAAGTCAAGCCTTGCTGAAGCATTAGCATGTCCATCTTAATTTCCATCCATCTTTTACATTTCTATAATAAACTCATAATGTGATAAACTCATAAATGTAATAAACTCATAAATGTAAATGTTCCCCTGGGTTCCATGAGCCATTGTAGCAAATTGCTGAAACCAGAGAAGGGGATTGGGGGAACACTAATTTACAGTTGGTCAAAGTATGGGAGGCCTGGATTTGCAACTGGGGGCAGTCTTATGCTGCTGAGCCCTTAAACTGTGGGCTCTGAACTAACTCCAGAGAATGTCAGAATTGCCCAATAAGCAAGAAAAACCCACACATTTGGTGTTAGAAGTGTTGTAAGTAAAGGAAACAGGAGTTTTTCTTTTAGAGGAGAATTTGGAATTTGTGCTATTTGGTTTATTGATGCATGTAGATCTGCTGACAGGGACTAGTTGAGAGCAGGGTAGTATTTTTATTTTATTAATCTACATTCTGGTGATGATGGCCTCATCTCATTACCTATAGATGTAATTCTCGTTTTACTTGAGAGTCAAAGTCTGAAATGCCTAGTAAACACTTTCAAAATTAACATTAGATTCCAGTAAGATTCCATTCTATTAGAGTGCCTGCCTGTGGATTCTCAAACTATTTTCCTTATGATTGTGGTATGCATTTGTTATTGTCAGAGAGATAGAGAAAAAGCATTATCATGCTAATCAGAAGGAAGAATATACTAATAATAATTGTTTATTATAGCTGAACATTCATTTTTTTTGGACATTCAAGAAACAACAGCTATTTTAAATGTTAAAATATTTTCAATAAAATAAATATTTTATAATATCTTTGGCAGTTTTAAGGAATATATGTAATATTTTCTATAGTCAATTCTTTTTTTAAAGATTTACTTGTTTATTTTAGAGAGAGAGAGAGCATGTACTCATGCACGCACATGAGTGTGGGGGAGGGGCAGAGGGAGAGGGAGAGAGAATCTCAAGCAGGGGGCTCACATGGGGCTGCATCTCATGATCCCAAGATCATGACCTGAGCTGAAACCAAGACTTGGATGCTTAACCAACTGAGCCACCCAGGTGCCCCTCTATAATCAATTCTTATGTCACCGCCATTAATTAATGACAAGTACATAATATTAATTGTAATTCAATGACCATGGTGGTAAGGATAATGGGTAGAGGTAGGATACAAAACAAGTATCGCCTAAAGATTATTATAAATTTAAGTGGATAAGTACAATGTTTTGTATACTGTCTAAGAATGGCCAGATAAAAAGTTATATGGGTTACTTGTTTAAAATGCAGATTCTTAGGCCTTATACAATGAGTCCTATGGAACTAGAATCTGCAAATATGGAGTGCAGAAATTTTTACAAGATCTAAGTTAAAATTATGCACTGTAAACCGTGATAGTTAACTTGTACCTTTGGAATGTCTAGACAATTTCAGGCAGGTATTCAGAAGAAGACAATTCAAAATAGTACCTTTTATTATGAGCAGGAAATGTTGCCATTCATGTTGATTGAACACAGTAAACCTCTTACTTTGACTTGTCTTCAGTTGGAACTATTCTATCTTGGCACAATACTCTACTTTAGAATAGAATAGTTAACAATAGCTAGAACAATAACAAAACAACAAAAAGCAAAACAAAGATACTGCGATTGCCATGTATACATTCATTCATTCAACAGTTATCTACTGAGTGACTAAAATGTACACCATGGATTCTTAACATTACAGTTGCATTATCGAAAGTTAAATGACTGGTATTTTACAGTACTTTCTTAATAGTAAAGCTTGAAGGTAATTCACTCAATAAACCTATGCATAGTCCTCAATTTTCTTGATAGTTTAAGCTAAAATATTGTTTTCATTGATTCTTTTGCAAAATTGCCTCAGTAATCTCCTTTCCTAAGATAAGAGACTATTTAGATATCTTGGGATAATGGAATAAAAATATAATTTTTAAATTATTTGGTAATTTAATTCCTATTTACCTATAAAAATACATAAAGCAGTTTGTTAGGTATTTACTTTCTATTAAATAAGAATTAAATCAGGACTTAGCAGAAGCTGCTTTTAAACTCTGACTTTCCAAAGTAATTGCAATTTTGTAAGCCTAGTCTCTTTCTTTATAACCTTGTGCCTTTATATTATATTTGTACTACATTATTAGAATGATAACACTTGGTATTTAAAAAATATCAAAAGACATAAATGATTCCATGACAACTATCTATGAAAATTATCACTTGGAATACAGTATTAATTTATGATGATACTATGTTATTTTTAATCTAACTTTATATCATATATAATGATACAACTATTGTATAAAGCTTTAAACTAATTGAAATTAGACTGATTTTATATTTTGATATAATAAATAAAACTTTTTGGATACTTATTGCAAATGCTATCATTGTCCAAGTAGAAACTATGTAAGGGGATGCCTGGGTGGCTCAGTCAGTTGAGCATCTGACTCTTGATCTCAGCTCAGGTTTTGATATCAGGGTCATTGGTTCAAGCCCTGTGTTGGGCTCCATACTGGGTATGGAGCAGAAGGAAGGAAGGAAGGAAGGAAGGAAGGAAGGAAGGAAGGAAGGAAGGAAAGAAGCTATGTAAATTGGAGGTATTTTCCCACTAATATTTATAAATTTCCCTCAAAGTATTTGAATATTTTATTTGAAGTTACATATTTCAGTATATATGCCTAAATAGCAGAATATTATCAAATAGAATTAACCTTTCAAGAGTATAATAACTCCAAAAATAAGTGAACACATGAACACCTGAGAACCTGTTGGAAAGGAATTACCAAGAAGTAATAAACTAGATGAACCTCAATTTGTAAGACAAGGTGCAGCTATCACACAGAATACATATACATGATGTTTTAACCACTTATACCTTTATCCTTACACTTTTATTCTTTACATCTTAATAATGTTAATAAAAATTAAAAGGTTATATACATTCCATTAAATCATAGAAAATATATTGAGCTAAATTTTAAATGAAACAATCAAGAGTAAAATTAGTGAAAAAAATTATTTTTATTTTTTTTAAAGATTTTATTTATTTATTTGACAGAGAGAGACACAGTGAGAGAGGGAATACAAAGCAGGGGGATTGGGAGAGGGAGAAACAGGCTTTCCACTGAGCAGAGAGCCCGATGAGGAGCTCGATCCCAGGACCCTGGGATCATGACCTGAGCCGAAGGTAGACACTTAACGACTGAGCCACCCAGGCACCCCATAGTGAAAAAATTTAAAAGGCAACTCGAAATTACCTGAAAATAGTGCAATAGAGTTTTGTATAAGTGATCATAATGGTTGTATTGATAAGACATAAAATATCCTAACTAGTCAGTCCACCTTAATCTGCCTCTTCCAGAAATTAGGGCTATCTCTGGACTATTAAGTTATGCGAGCCAATAATTTCATACGTAATAGTGCATATATCATTAATTGGAAAATTTTCTTAGGAATTTAGAAATTTTGGTGATTTACTTATAATTTTTTTGTTCAACATCAATAATGTGCATTAAGTTAGTTTGAAAACTTTTAATTGTTTTTACAGCCAAAAAACTGTTGCATAACTTACCTAGCATTTTGCCTGTGTCTGTTACTTTTATACATTTGACCCATATCAAATTGAAATGGACATAGTACTTCCAGGAAATGACTTGGGCTTTCATATGTTTGGTGTGCCTGCATTTCTGTGGTTCCCTCCACTTGGATTGTGCTCAATAATTGTACTGTCAATAGTACTATCTGCAATGATGTGTTCTTCTATCCTAAGTTCATGTGATTACTAAGCACTATAAATATGGCTAGTCTGAATTGGGAGGTGCCATAAGTAGACATACACACTGCTTTTCAAAGACATAGTATGAAAACGAGATGTAAAGTATCTTACATATTTCGTATTGATTACTGTTGAAATATTTTGGATTTATTGGGATAGATAAAATTTATTATTATAATCAATTTGAATTTGGTTTTGTTTTTGTTTTTCTATGACTACTAGAAATGTTTAAGTTACATTTATGGCTTGCATTATATTTTCACTGGATGGATGAGTAGTTTATGGATTTTTCCCCTCTCCCTTTCCCCACTCCTATGTCCAAACCATCAAAGCATCCTGTGTCTTTGTAAGCTGCACGAGGAGGTTTATGGAACTATTTATACTATCTTTGGAGTACATTTGATCACCGTTCCTAGATTCCAACCTCCTTGAGAGCAGAGATGATCATACTGGTCAGTGTAACCCTGCAGCAGTAACAGAGTGACCTGCACAATCATTTTTGTTTGGTTGGTTTTTAGTTGACGTAATGGTGAAGGGTTTTGGCTTTCAATAATTGGAGGTAGAGGTCATAAAATCAAAGGCTTACAGAGGCATTTTTAAGTACAGTAAATGGGTGAAAGGTGAGATGGATAAGATAGGAGAGCATTATGGAAGTTCTGATAAACTCAAGAGCAAATGCCCCATCTAAAGGAAGCACTAGATTCTTAGCCAACTTTGTTTGGCCATGCAGATGTTCTAGTGTAATGCTGCCACATTTTCAAGTTGCTCCAAATCATTACTTCTCAAAACTCCCTTCAATATTAATATAATAGTCCAAACCTTTTTAAAACATCTGCCAGCAAAAGTATCTCTGTGAGCTGGATCTGGTACACAGGCCACCCAAATGGTTTTTCTTTCCAGAAGTTTCCTTCTTTGTTTTAGAACTCTATTCCCTGTTATCGATAAGGACAATGGAAGGCAAAGTTGCACATTAGTCCCACAAAATAGTAACAGACAGAAAAGAGGACCGCAGGAATTCAAAGTTTCTGACTATCCTTCATGTTATTGAATCTGTCACTCTCTGTAATTAGGAGATGGCATTAATCATTAATTAGAGAAGAAACCCTCAGTGAACAGTGTGAGATATCTCCATGGGAACACCACTGGCTTAATCTCAACAAGAGTGAGAGATATGGGAGTACAAAACAGATTTAGTGCACATCTCTGTAGGTCTGATTTAGGTAGCTAATATTCCATCCATGTAAAAACCAAATAAAACACATTTTTCTTTCTGTGTATAGCCATATTTTCTCTTTCATCCTTTTCTTTTAAATCTTTGGTGATACGTTTCTGTTTGAATGAGGTAGTCCGACCTATAGTACTCATCGGAGTGAAATATCTTCTCTACCTGCAACATCAAACACTGAAACAAAAGAGCAGTTGTACTGAGTTCATTGAGATTCACTGAAAAGTGTTGCTCGCCTGCAGAGCAGGTGAAAGCTTCCTGCCGGTTTCTCATTTAGGGAAAACCTCTTGGCTTATGCCTCAAGAACTGTACAAGCCTCTAAAGTGCGGTAGTGAGGACTAGACACAATTTTTGCCTATTGAGATAGTTAAGTTATATAATGGAATAAGGATTAGGGAATTAATGAGGAAAGAAAAAGGGAGATATGATGGACTCAACAGTCTGAGTCTTTTTCTAACAAGCTGCCTCATGGTTTGTTTGTGTTGTTTTTTTTTTTTTTTCCCCCATCTGCTGGGGAGTTTGAAATACCACCTTGTTGGAAAAGTGCTTAAAGAGGAGTGTGTTACAACTTGTCTCATCCTTCCAAGCCAGCTACATCTTACCTTACATTTGAGGGGGAAAAAAATTGCATCCATTTCTATAAAATCATTTCTTTGTTTCAGACCTTTTCATAAAATCTTGAGAAAGCACCATATAAGATAAAAGCAATCAGGGATTGTCTGGGCATACTCAGGGAAAAGACAGCGGATTTTGGTGTGACCCATTAACTTAAAAGGTTGGAAAACAAAAGCAGATTCTATTTACTTGGATAGATTGATTTTCTTATTGTAATGTGGCAAAGAATATGGTTGTACAAATACTTTTGTTATTAAAAAATACCTCACTCCGTGCCAGACACAGGTGTAAGAGCTTACCATACGCGGTCTCATCTACTGTTCCCAGCTTGAGGGAGAAATTGTCATTGTCTCTATTTTATAGAGGCTTAAAATGGTTAAGTCATTTGCCAATTGATCTCACTATCACCCAGCAAGTAATTGGCAGTCTAGGATTTGAATTAAGTCTACTCTGACTCCATAATTAACTCTTATAAATAACAACAGAACAATAGTAGCAACCACCTGTATTGCATTTACTATGATCTGGGAACTGTTCTAAGCATTTTACATATATTAACTTTTTAATCACAGCAACCCTTTGAGGTAGATACTACTATTATCCTCATTTTACAGAGGGGGAACTGAGTCACAGAAACCCATTAACGCCAATAATTTATTAACATGAGATATAACATGCGAAGTAAAGTGGGTCCTTCTGAAATGATAATCATTAAATTTATAAGGTGCATCATAGTCCCTAGATGGTATTTTCAACAAATATTTGCTAGGGAAAATGATTTTTTTTCACTTTCACTTCAGTAATACAATTAATTTATTCATTATCAAAGTCTGTTGCTTTGCAAACTCGGAGCCTGGTAATAATTAACTTTGTCGCTCCTTTGCTGTAATGCAGGAGACTCCCCTTGTCAAGCTTCAGTATACTTTAAAGGCAAGCTACCGTTATTATTGTTAAATCCTAAAGATTCTCTTTGCCAAATTGTTGTTTTGTCCTTCTGTTGCTATTGGTTTCTGTGGTGGCCTTAAATCCCACCTGGTAGTATAGCTGTAGGTCCCCGATTCCTCTTATATCCAATAATAATAAATTACACTTCTTGAATAAGTACTAACACATTTCAGAAACGTTTTGGTTGTCCAAATTAAACATGATTAAAAAACAAGCTCACACTCCGAAAAGGCTGCAGGGTAAGGGATAGATGATCCAAAGAATACCAACAAAAAATGTAAACCACATAGCTCATGATATTTGATCTAATTGCATGAAGTATATAGATGCCTTTCATGAAAATAAATAAGTCAGCCAAAGCATTGAACTGGAGTCACTAATGTAGTACGGTGATGGAATTGTGTCCTTCTTTCCCCCCACTTAAAAATAATGATAGGTTTTTCTGGAACCTGCTTAAGTAAGTGACACTCGTAGAGATGGATTGCTATGCTGTGACATATGGTGCACTGATATCCCGGTTGTATTGTAGAGATTATTACTAGCAGCAAGATTTTACAGTTATTGCCCTGTCAGAGCTGGTGTTTTAATCACTATCATCAACACCGCCTTCATGTTTTACCTCATCTTCTATCCAGCAAGCCATACCAGTGTGTCATCCAAAGAGAAACTCATTTGCTTGGGCCCATTATTTCATTAAGATATATATTTCACAGGGACAAGTGAAAAATGACTTTATGAGGAGGGGAAAAATACTCATCATAGGGAATAGAATTTAAGGACTGCAATTATTGATCTGAGGAGTCATAATACCAGTGAGTTTGTGAAGAATCCCATAAGCCTGCCTTAGAGATGAGGGATGACTGAGGGTGCAGGTGTTTCCTCTTATTCCTGAGAGCAATTAGAGATCCAAATTATTTCCACTGTCGCCTAATAAGGCAACAAGTGTCACCTGATGAAGTTAATTCGAAGCACTAGCAATGTAAACATAGCTCAGCTTCTTCAGTTTACTGGCATTTTGTATATTCCACAGCCTGAGGGAGCAGAGGCAAAGATTGCAAACCATCAGTACTTCTACAAATCACAGGCAAAGGAGAAACTGGAAGTGAATTAAGAGTCATCTATCATTTGACCTTTAGTTATTTTACCTTGCTTAAAAAATACAGTAAAATCAAATAAACCTTTTTCAATAAACCAGAGCCCACCTCTACCTCATTCCCAAGGTTTTCAAAGCCAACTTCCCCAGGTGTCAGTTGTCAGTTTCACAAGGTGGACTCTACCATAATATTCTCATTTTATTTTGTTTAGAGGGAAACTGGACTATTTCCTCAAACCTTTTTCTACCTCCCCTTTGAAATATAAATGGGGTGAGAAGCTTTGATGGTGAAAGTTACAGCTGTGGAGCTCTTTTCCCCTTTGTTTGTTACAGTTGACCTCTTTCCCAGCACATTAGTTTCAGCCTCAAACTTAAATTGCAAGGTGTTGTGAATAACGTGTTTGTCACTTTGGGCTTTGCTGGTAGAGCTGTTCTTTCCCAGGGTCTTAGCACAAGCACCTCCTAAAAAGCCAAGAGAGACAAATTTCTCCTGTGTGGAGCACAGCGGGTCAGCCCCTTCCATGTGCTCAAGATTTGTGGCTCCTGTCATTGGCAGCCCATTCTCATCTTTCAAGTCCTAACAGTTCACAAGCCTCAAATCCCTTTGAACTCAGATTAAATGGGTTCTGGAAAACATGCTGCTGTGTGTGGAGGCTTGAAGTTCTCCTGAAGTACAATGCATCCCAAGCCTTCCTAGACTACCCTTTGACTATCTACCTAAATAGCTCAATACCAATCCTTGGTCTATTTATCATCCAAACATGGTGTGTGTGGGTGGTTATGTATATATGCATATTTATGTATAATTCAGCATGCATATTTGTATCATTTTACTCTCTTGGCAAGCACATTTCAAGACCCGGCTTTCTCAGCCAAAATGAATTTCACAGCTTAAGTATAATGCCATGTCTCTTCCTTGCCAAGTACAGGGGACACATTGTGATGATTTCTCCCCACTGAGCTTAATCTGCAAGTCTTATAGGACATTCCCACTGCAGTGTGATCCTAGAGGAAGAAATACCTAATCTATAGGGCATCAGGAGACAGGAGGGCCATTTAGTCTTTTTGGTCTTTTTTCCGTTACCAGTATTTTACAAAGATATCCCAAACTTTCTAGCTAACCTTAACGATGCTCTATGTTCTTTTATTGATAAACATCTTAAACTCTGTCCAGTTTGATAACTTAAACTGACTCTTGTTTAAAGTCATATTTTAAAAAATCATTTATAAGGTGCTTGTTAAAAGCATCTTCTGTTCCAGCAGCCCAGGGACGCAATGAACCAGTCTGTTGTGGATTTTATTATTTCAGCTGTAGAACAAGTGTCTATCTTCATTTCTTTCAAGAGTCCATTCTTCTTCTACTTCTCCACACTTTTGGGAAACTTTCCTTTGATCAATACCTGTGTTTTGGTACCATCAGAAGAGGGGAGACTGTTCTTTATTATTATTGCTTTTTTTTTTAAGTGTTTTAAAGTGTTTCTGAAGGTTTGGTTTTTTTTTCCTATATTCTTCCAGGTAAAATTTAGAATAATTTTGTAAACTGTGTTCCCCCACACCCCACCAAAACATAAGATTTTGACTGATGTTGATTTCTATTGTTTAAACAGTTGGGGGAGAATTGAAATATCTCCATCTTGATTATCTCCATTATTTGTCTTGGCAAGGCTCTCCATTAATCCAAGTGCTTCTATACTCATTTTTCAAGTTTTATAGTTTCTTCTTTTACAGATCACTTATTCAGTTTGTTTCTATGACTTTTATGACTTTTAAAATTTGTTGTTGATGTGAGCTAGATCTTTTCATTACACATTTTCTAATTGATTATTGATAATGTTTAAGAAAACCATTGACATGTGTCTTTTCTAAACTTCTGATTAAATTATTTTATTAATTCCAAAAGATTTGGGTTTATTCTTTTTGTTTATATAAAATCATATCATCTGTGTATGAATGATAAAACTAAAAAGTGATAACTTGGACTCTTTTTTTAAATATTTACATTTCTCTTATTTTCTCAATCATTATTATTTGCCATAATGCCCTTCAGAACTTCCTAGTATTGAACATACCCTCTACATTCTGTAGGACCCGGGTCAAATATTTCCTCTAGGATGAAGAATACCCCCACTTACTTCAACGATAAGTAATATCCTCATTCTAGTAGTCTCCATGCAATATTACCTCTCTTACAGTTTATAACACTTTTCTTCTCTTATTGTGCTTTTATATTTAACTCTTCCTAAGTATTGGAAGACAGAGATCATGTCTTTGCTTTCAATGTATTCACCAAACATTTGCATAATAAATATACAGTTTACTTCATATGTGGGGTTTTGTCCTCAACAACATGAAAATTATAATAGTACTTATCTGTGAAGTTGCTATTATGATGATATAAATAGGTGAATAAAATAAAGTTATTACCAAATATGCATACTATGTTTCCTTTATAAAAATATGTCACTTTTTATTCCACATTTTTTAGCAATAGATCCCACCAGCTTGTCTTGTGTGGAAGCTATCTCTCTAGCATTGAGAAGTCATTCCAGAACCATTTTTGTGGATTAGGGTTACACTGGCACTATACATTTCTCCAGCATGGAAGTCTTTTTGTAAGGACAGGCTACTCATTTTACTTAACTGTAAAATATTTACCATTGAATTCCCTCAAAATGTCTGAGTGGGTTCCATCCCTCAGTAGTGATTTATCTACTTCAGGTTTATCTGCTTGGTGTTCTATGCACTTTGTATGATTATATCTGGTCCCTCCAACCTGCCCAGTTCAAAAGCATTTTTGACTTTCACTTAAGTCTTTTCCGTATAGACTGAGGCAAAAAAAAAAAAAAAAAAAAAAAAAAAAAAAATTATTCGGTTCTCCACTATAGCCTTCTTTGCCTTTAGTGTATTCTTTATTTCAGGATTACCAAATGACCTCACTGCTTCTCTAGATGAGTTATATAAAGAACATCTAACTTGTTATGAAATTACCACCAGTTAACTTTACTGGTCATTATTCATTTCTAAATTGCAATCACTTTCTACACAATATGTGTTTCTCTGTTTGCCTCACTTTGACCTTTCTCTTAAAATGGTGTATTTTCACTTGCCATAATCATTTGCAAGCTTTTTGCATCTTTCAAGACTTTTGTGAGTTGCATCATATGGTCCTCTGCCCAGGGTTTCACAAAATTTTTCAAACATTCTTGAGGTGTCCTATTTTTCTCCACATTTCTCTTTTTAAAAATTGTTATTCTTTCTCTAACTATTGCTCTTATGCAGTTATAGTCCACTTGCCATTCTCATATTCCTAGAATCATCACTAGTCCCATGTTGGGGGAAAGGGGTGTCATTTGATATTTTGTTTTCCATTCACTTCATCAGGGTCAATGAGTAGAGTTGGTAGGTTATGTCCTATACTGGGACGCCTAGATGAAGGAACAAATGCAGCTGAAATCTAGTCTGTTTTCTGCTTGCCAAGATAACCTGGTCTATTTCCCCACAGAGGAAAGGGTGTCTTTTGCTGATTTAGAGAAGTCATTGTACATGCTAATGTGATCTTGCCCCTCATTGGAAACAATGTTTTTTAATCAAAAGATCAAAGAAGAAAAAGAAAGAAAGAGAATAAAACAAATGAACTACTCTTTTGAATATCACTCTATTCAAAGGAATTATTTGGAGGTGGTGGTAGAGAAATATAATTGTTTTATTTCTCTAATGAGGTGTATTATAATAGAAATTATAATTAAAGAGCTGGGATTATGCCCATGAGTAGATATTTAGGTTATAATAGGTGTCTCTGCAACTTTGAAACTTTTTTTACTAAATGCATATTCATTATTTATTTAATAATTTAATTTAATTCCATTTATTTTCTTTATCACTTCTCTTTAGGTATCTGATGAAGCAAATGTGGTTTATGTATTTGAAAATTCTCTTTAAAATAGATTTTAGTAAATATTTCAATTTTAAGGAAAACTGATTTTCTAATTAAGTACCCTATAATGTTTAAAATATCTAATGAGGCATATATATGGATATATGTGATATTTCCACAGAAGCCTGCGTCATTTAAATAGTTTAATATAGATGTATTAATGGTTATAAAACCAAAAGAGTTGATTTCATCATTTGTTCATTAGTAGCCATTTTCAAGACATCAAAACACTTTTAAATCATTGATGAGCTTTTTTTTTTTATTTGAGAGAGAGAATGAGAGAGAGAGAGAGCATGAGGGGGGGAGGGTCAGAGGGAGAAGCAGACTCCTCACTGAGCAGGGAGCCCAATGCGATTCCGGGACTCCAGGATCATGACCTGAGCCGAAGGCGGTCACTTAACCAACTGAGCCACCCAGGCGCCCCATTGATGAGCTTTTTTGTTAAAGAGATTGATGATAGAGCACCTGGGTGGTTCTGTGGTTAAGCATCTGCCTTCAGCTCAGGTCATGATCTCAGGGTCCTGGGATCGAGACCCCTGTTGTGTTGGACTCCCTGCTCAGCTGGGAGTCTGCTTCTCTCTCTCCCTCTGCTCCTCCCCCCGCTCGTGCTCTCTCTCTCTCTCTCAAATAAAAATAAATAAAATCTTTTAAAAAAGAGACTGATGATAAAGTAAAAGTGGTAGTCTTTAAAGCTTTAGTGTAAAATATACCAATGGAGGTACCCTATTAAACTTATTTTTTTTTAAAGATTTTATTTATTTATTTGAGAGAGAGCGAGTACATGAGAGGGGGGAGGGTCAGAGGGAGAAGCAGACTCCCTGCCGAGCAGGGAGCCCGATGCGGGACTCGATCCAGGGACTCCAGGATCATGACCTGAGCCGAAGGCAGTCGCTTAACCAACTGAGCCACCCAGGCGCCCCAAACTTATTTTTAACAGTGTATTTTACTGGCCTATAACACATACAGAAAAGTTCACTCATCATCAGTTCAATGTGAAAACACTATGCCACTAACAACCAGATTGAGAACTAGACCATTGTCAGCACACTAGAGGCTTTGTGTCAGTCTCTACCCTATCTAACCCAAAGGGAACCGTTATACTGATACCTGATGTTGCTGTCTCTAGATTTATTTATAAACTTTGCTCTTTTGGTTGTTCACTCAATATTATGTTTGTAAGATTTGTCTGTGTTGCATGAAGAAGGTAGTTAGGTCTTTTTTTCTTTTTTAATTTTATTATGTTATGTTAATCACCATACATTACATCATTAGTTTTTGATGTAGTGTTCCATGATTCATTGTTTGCATATAACACCCAGTGCTCCATGCAGAACGTGCCCTCTTTAATACCCATCACCAAGCTAACCCATCCTCCCACCCCCCTCCCCTCTAGAACCCTTAGTTTGTTTCTCAGAGTCCAAAATCTCTCATGTTCGTCTCCCCCTCCGATTCCCCCCCCTTCATTTTACCCTTCCTACTATCTTCTTCTCTTTTTTTAACATATAATGTATTATTTGTTTCAGAGGTACAGGTCTGTGGTTCATCAGTCTTACACAATTCACAGCGCTCACCATAGCACATACCCTCCCCAATGTCTATCACCCAGCCACCCCATCCCTCCCCCCCCACCACTCCAGCAACCCTCTGTTTGTTTCCTGAGATAAAGAATTCCTCATATCAGTCAGATCATATGATACATGTCTTTCACTGATTGAGTTATTTCCCTCAGCATAACACCTTCCAGTTCCGTCATTGCAAATGGCAAGATTTCATTCCTTTTGATGGCTGCATAATATCCCATTGTATATATATGCCACATCTTTTTTTTTTTTTTTTAAGGTTTTATTTACTTGACAGAGAGAAAGACAGCCAGAGAGGGAACACAAGCAGGGGGAGTGGGAGAGGGAGAAGTAAGCTTCCCGCGGAGCAAGGAACCCGATGCGGGGCTCGATCCCAGGACCCTGGGATCATGACCTGAGCCGAAGGCAGACGCTTAATGACTGAGCCACCCAGGAGCCCCCCACATCTTCTTTATCCATTCACCTGTTGATGGACATCTTGGCTCTTTCCCTAGTTTGGCTATTGTGGACATTGCTGCTATAAACATTGGGTGCACGTACCCCTTCGGATCACTACATTTGTATCTTTGGAGTAAATACCCAGTAGTGCAATTGCTGGGTCAGAGGGTAGCTCTATTTTCAACTTTTTGAGGAACCTCTATACTGTTTTCCAGAGTGGCTGCACCAGCTTGATTCCCACCAACAGTGTAGGAGGGCTCCCCTTTCTCTGCATCCCCGCAGTTATTTTCTTTCAGTACTTTAAATATGTTGTGTATTGAAAATTTCTGACTTTTGGCTTTGATTCTTTTCCTTCTGTCTATTACCTTGTCCCCAATTCCTGCTTCCCTCAGCTGGACTTGAAGCATTCAAAGACTTTTTTTTTTTTTTTTTTTTTTTTGTACTGAATCCATAATTTCAAGTTGTTCTCATTAGGAGTTTTGGTCCCTTACAATTTCATCATAAGCAGTAATAAAATTTGTTTTTTAATGTACTTAAAACCATAGTCTAATAAAATGACCACTGCACTGAAAAATCTGAATGTAAAAAAATTAACAACAGTAAAGCTAAAGGTATTTTTTAAATGACTCAATAATGGCCAGTTTAGGTATTTTTTAAACAGTAAGTAAAGCTTAAGGAAATTGAGAGATACAATTTTCTGTTTGACAAATATCTCTTTCCTGTTCCCACTACCCCACCCCATCCCAAACTGAATAATTTTTGGTGGTTTCTATTGCACAAACAGTTTGTGAAGTGAACACTTGAATGAATGAAGAAGGAAATGTCTCTGCCTACTGATTTGGGATAAATACCTACCTAAATCATCCTGAAAGACTTCAGGTCCTCTTATCTTTAAATTCAAGTGTTAAAATAAAGATGAAGTTAATTATCATATATAAATAACAAATCTGCCTGACAAAGAAAAAATAAAGGGACTGAATAAGAGCTCAAAATTTTAAGATACTATGGTAACCAAAACATCACATCAGTTGCTTTGAAACTTAAATAAAGATGTGTAAAAGAAATTATTTATATACCTGGCTTATTTATGCAGTCATTGAATGCATTCAAAGACTTTAGCCATTATTAGGGGTTTAGTGCTCAGTACTACTTAGAAAGAAAGGAAACAAGAGAAAGAACATACGGACATACAAAGGGCTCAATCAACATAAATTTATCTTAAAGCATAGTTTGTCTTTTTATAATATGAGGTCAGCCAGCATGTAAGTTTCTGTATTATAATTAAGAATAATAAAGATTTCCTGATCCTAAATTCTGCCTTTCTCTGATCATCTCTATCTTCACTTGCAATTAAAAAGATCATACACTAAAGGAGTTGGTGTCTCTTATTGACTTGCTAATCAATTGTTTATTTGTTCTACAAATCCATTCTTTTTCCAAAAACTGACCTAATTTTCACAGCCTTGATTAAACTGAGAACCAAATTAGAGGATTTGTTTTCTTCTTCAGTTCTCTATATTACATTGGTTTAGAGGTGAACAAAAATATACAGAAAATGAGCCTGCCTTTGGGTGAGATTTCCTTGCAGGTTTAAGTATTTGTCAAAACAAAATCTGCTTAAAATGTGTCAGACTTGTCCATTATTCTTACTGTAAAATGTGGAATGAAAAGGGTTTAATATATGCAAATAAAATAATCATAACTAATATTTACTCAGTACTTATTATTTTCACTGTGTTAATGTGCTTTGTGTACCTTTTCTCCTTAACTCACACCAACCCTATGAGGTAAGTATTATTGTTATCTCTATTTTACAGACTGGGTGAAAAATCGGCCTAGAGAAGTTAGAGTAGTTGCCTAAAGTCATGCAGCTTTTAAATGGGTAAATCAAAATTCTTCTTATAATTTGACTTCAGAGCTAGTGTATATAAGCACCCCATAATTCTACTTCCAGTCTTTCTTTAATTAAAAAAAATTTTTTTTTCCAATTCATTATTGAAGAAGTAATGAAATACATGAGCCTTCTAAAATATGTGATGTATGCATATTATCAGCATTAAATAAAGTTTACAGTTCTCTTGTTTACTTTTTAAGTGCTTAATATAACAAATTTTGATTGAATAAATATAAAACAATTTGTTAAGTTGGAAATCTAGTTGATTTTATTAAGCTATTCTATATCATGGATTAGAAACTAAAGTGTTAGTTTAGTTGAGACAATAAGATGATCCAGATTATAACCCATCTGCATAGCTGGCCTATTTATTTTATTTGCTGTAGAAAAATGAATCAAATTGACCATTGAAGAGGTGAATCAGATCTATCATGCCATCTAATTTACTCTGCAGCTCCAGAAGCTGACCCCTGTCTATAAAATGTAGAAAGTTTAAAATGATAGTAAGAAAAATATATCTGGATAACAAATAAACTATCTGTTTTTGTAGGTATAGATAGGTATAGATAAATACAGATATCTATCTATGTAAATGCTTCTTGCAACTTTTGTTCTTCTACTCTTTAAACTTGGTATCCAAAGTAATTGCATGAATTGTGAATTCTTTCATAGTACAGTAAGAATGCATGATCACAAATATTTGCTTATCTTCATAAAATCTGAGGTTGAAGCGACAATAATATCAATCATCTGTATTTGCACCTAGATGAGACATTATATGAGGCCACTTCTGAAGAAGCAAGGCTTTTTTTTTTTTAATTGCTTCCTCCAAATTATTAAGTTTTTACTGTGGAATTATCGGTGTAGTGCCTCATACAATGAATATTTTCTAGTCTTTGAATCAAGTAAAATCTAGCTATCTAGCTATCTGGTACCCTCATTTTCTCAAATATTTTCTCTTTACTAAGTAACAACTAAATCGATGTTCTGAATTGTTACTGTCTTGTTAGATAAAAGTTCACTAATTTCTATAGATAATGATTTAAATATGTGGGGTAAACTATCACTTCTAAAGCAGGTACTATGTGTCAAATATTATTATAACTACTTTATAAATGGTATCTCTAATCCTCACTATGAACTCGTGGTAAAGCTATTATCATCCTTATTACAAATAAGGAAATTGGCCTTCAGAGGAAATTCACTTGTCTATGGCCACATGTCTACACCAAGTAGTATGAAGAGGATTTATATAATAGTGTTTAATTTTTTAAATGAGTGCTCTTTCCATGAATCTAGAATTCCCTGGAACTCAAATAAATGATCTCTGATGTCATAGTCATTTAGTCACTCAGAGGCAGTACATATAATGAGATCAAAAGTCCCAGGGCAACTATCAATGTATTTGAGAAAACAGACCAGTCAAGCTAACTGACTAGTTTGAAACTTTGTTCCCTCTTTATATCAAGCAGCAAACAACAGAGATATTTGTCCCAAGATTGAAAGAATTATGACCAATGATCTGCATCCCGAAGGCTAATGAGTATTATCAGTGGTTAGGGATTCAGAGATCTTAATGGCAGAAGTCAAGCTATCAGTACATTTCATTTGACAGCAATCCCATGACTTACCCATAGTCACTGAAGACAGTTTATGGTGGATAGAAATGGCATCTTAAAATGAGTGAATATGGAATCCCAAATACAAATATAACATGTAACTAAAAATCAACAATCATTTGAGGAAAATCAATGGCATGAAAATTAAGCAGCCAAATTAAAAAAATGAAAAAAATAATATCCAGTTTCACAATGTCGATGGAGTAATCACAAGTTTAGTTAAAATATATTTTATATTCTCAGAGTGAGAATGGATATTATATGGTTGGGGGTTAGGGGCTTGGGGGAATCAAATAAAATCCTTGAAAATGGAAAAATATTATCATGGAGGAATATATTGTTTAGATTGCACATGGATGGAAGAGACTTTTTTTAAGTTGAAAATGGGGATGAACTTAATGAGACTACAGTAAAGAAGAACAAAGATAAAAAATTATGAAAGAAAACTTAAAATGCTTAGATGAAAAAGAAAAGTAAATATCACTATTCCTCTAACACAACTTCTAAACAGAGAAATTGATGAAAAAGGAAGAGAAATAATTAGAGGCAATAGAAGAAAATAATCACAAGCTAATGCAGTCATAATTATTTACAGCAGAAGTGACAGCCAACACTTAAGTGGCATACGTGAAAAAAGAAGTACATCACACATGTGCAGAAAAGTTATTAAACCAAGACTGATGAGAAAATCTTAGGATTTTTAAATAGAATTTAAAAACAATGAACTACAAAATAAGAGTCAGTAGCTCAATAGAGTCAGGAGAGTTGCTGATTTTCAGATGACAAGGAAATGATAATACTCAGCTATAGCAATATACAAGAGAGAAGGAAAAACAAGTATGATTTTAGGAATATAAGAACTGAGAATTCTAACCACTCACAGTGATATTCTTAAACATTTTGAGAGAACATAGACTAGCAAGATAGATTTAAAAATTCAAAAAGCAGATATAGAATAAGAGAAAGAACAGAGCAGTCAGTAAGTGATATGATTAAATACAAAAACCTTTTGATTTTAAAATATAATAATCATTTGGGAAAAGAAATTTCAAAGAAATAAAATGATGGGGAGGGAAATTGTGGAGTCGTGCTAGAATATTCTATGACTTAATGTAAAGCTTAAAGCATGGAAATTTTACTATCTCTTGTGTATGGTTACATCAAGTACAGAATTATAATCACAGGAATGGGGATGATGCACAATAACTGCAGGAAAGTAATGATGTCTAAAGAGAGAGAGAGGAGTAACATTAGAAGTAGAAGGGAATATTATCTGTACTAATATTTTTACCTTTTAATCTCAAGCAAAAAAACAAAAACAAAAACAAAACAAAACTTAAGATTAGCTATAGCTAGAGGGTAGCCACCCCAATGGTTGCTGTGTTATTCATTGTGATTTTTTTGATGTCTGAAATAGTTCATACTAACGTAAAATATCATGAAAGTATGAACAAGTGAATAAGGGGGAAAATGGTATTTCATGAAACATGAACTAATTCATAAAAAAATATTCTTACCTTCTACTTAGAAAACTGACAAAATCAAAATATTCACACAGTGTCTTCTGAGATAGGCTAAAGAGGTAAATTTAGGTCCAAATATGAAAGTAGTTTTGAATAATTGTTATAATTTTCTGGTAAAAATGAATCTGCCTAAGCATGAGAATGCAGCTGAATCTTAAAGAAAAAACTGGTAATTTTAACTATATAAAAATTAAATGATCTTTGGAAAGGAAATATATAAGCAAAGACAAAATTTTAATTGGCATATTTGGGTAAAATATTTATTTCCTTTCTATAATGACCAAAAATTAACACAGAAATATAAAAATAAACACTAAAATTCAATAACAAAAAGAGGGTGATGTAGACAAAAGATTAAATATATGAATAGGCTATGAAAAAACAATATAATATGCATGTTTCAATGAATGTATTCCAAGTAACTGAATTTGGGAATGCAAATTAATATGGATTTTTTTCAACTTTTGCATTTGCAAGAATAACAAAGTGATTAATGGTATCAGTTTGGAGTAAGGTTGTGGGGAAACACAATATCTCATTTACCAGTGACAACATACATTTGTAAAGCATTCTTACCAAGTCAACTTAACAGTAACCATCGAAATTTATAATTTGCTTATGTATTCCTCTTGCCACCATTATAGAACTAGGTTTTTAGCTCAAAGAAATACAGAGATAGGCACAAAAATTCATGTTCATGAATGTTTAATAGAACAGCATTTGGAATAGCAAAAAAATTCAATATAACCTAAATTCCCTTCAGTAAAGGAATATTAAATATACAATGGTATCTTCATAGTTTATAATACCGTAGATAAAAAAATGAAGTGAAACCTATATGGGGAGACCTGGAGAGACTTTCATGTCACATTAATGAGGAAAGAATATTTCAGAACAATACACATTAAGCTATTTCTGTCTAAATCATATAAACTAAAACCTATAATTTTATGGTACATATATAAGTATGTAAATACTGAAACAGAGGTCTTGAAGAACAATGAGCAAGCTTTTTACACTGATTCCCTGCAAAAAGGGAAATGCATCTTTGTACCTTCCTCTTAATTTTGTTGTAAAACTAAAACTCTAAAAAAATAGTCTGAAAAATAAAGAGAAAGTTGCAATTAGAGATAAGGAGAGGTGTATCTGTGTATTTTTTACTTACTACACTTTTTGATAATTTGAATGTTTACCATGAGAATATATTCACATATTTAGTTTAATTAATAAATGTATTTATTATTTATTAGATCAAATGTTTTAATACCAGCTGGAGACCCTCTACTTTTCCTTTGAGGCACTTATCAAAACTATAGGACTTGAAATGACTTGAGAAAATCTCTTGTTTAATATCTACAATCCCCCTAGCCCTTTCTTCATGGTAACTTGAAAAGCTCTAGGCATCATATCTGTGTTTAAGGGAAGAAGAAAGTTAAAAAGGAATGGTGCTGGCTGTATCTGTCTTTTATTAATAAGGACACAGAAATTCCCAGAAATCCACAAAGAAACTACTGCTTACAACTCGCTGTATATAACTATGTTACATGGGCAAGCCTAGCTATAGAGAAGGCTGCGAAAATTAGTATTTAATTTTCTAATCTTTATACTTCTATAGAATGGGGAAAATGCAAAGGGCTATTGGGTCAGCATCTATCATATCAGGCTTTAAAATTTTTACCTGATAATTTAAATTTTATCTAAATTCTGTTGATTTCATTTAACTGATAACATAAAATATCTGTACTCTAGATCCTTGCCAGAAAATGTAATTTCTACCTCACTGCCTCTAACTAAGTATGCATAATTGTACGTAACTGTGGCCAAGAGAACACAATGTTTAGGAAGGCTTTACTGGAGGATATAGCCTGTCCATTCCAAATACTTTAACTTCTACTCTGTAAGTAAGCCATCTAGCTCCACACCATGAACTCTCCTACCTTGATCCTTTTGCTTTCAGATGTTTTTAAATCACTTTTCTCAAATTGATCTTGACATTGATACTATCATCCATTCATGGAGAACATTATAAGAAACTACCCTGTGAAACTAATTACTATGTTTTCTTACAAATTATGTTGTATCTGTAGTGTTGCAGAATTTAAAACTCCATCAATTGAACAATTGCTATGGTTTGAAACTTTTTTTAATTAAAGGGTAAACACTGTATTTTTTTTTCCTGTGAGATCATATAGTTTTCAACAACATGACTTTTAATGTGTATTTTTGTTGTTGTATGGTTGTGGTATATAGTTCATTTAACTAATTCTCCTCTGCTCAGCGTGCAGCAATTTCCAGTGTTGTTGCTATTATAAGTTTCAATGAACATCCTTGTCACTAAATCTTTTTGACCCTCATTGACTATTTCCAGCAATGGATTAATGAATAGGGATGGGTTTAAGTCTTTTAATTTCCAATCAAGTGGTATTTTAAGGGAAATGAAGGACATGAACTGGTAAAAAGGTGACTGGGGAATATTTTATTTGAAGGAACTGCTATGATTAAAGAAACAGCAGTAAGTCTAATTTGGCACAGCAAACATATTGATTTGGTAGGAATGATGATAATGTTGGAGAGTTGAGGATGGAAATGCATTCAAAGAACATGCTGACAAGCAAGAGGGCAGGTGTGACAGAGGTGATAAAATCTTCCATCGTAGTTTGAATGAGTTGGACTGGATTTGCAGATGGTATACCACCTTTGATGCCATTTGAGTAGAAGGATGATAATGCAAACATAGGTTTGGAGAAAGCTTAAACTGACCACAAGGCATGCAGTGAAATTAAGTTATATGAATGGCAACTGGAATAATAGAAGCATTATATGGTCATTACTGGGATTTGTATTAAATTGCATGTTAATGCTGTATCTGTGTTTTCCTTTTAAATTTTTAGCTTTTACTTCAGGAAGACATGTATGAATGCAAAAAGTGGTTATATATTTGTATCTTTAGAGTAATATTTTCTTTGACTCCCTCTTCTTAAATTCATACTGTAATATATTTTTTCTTCATACATAAAGAATCCTACCTATCTCTAAATGTACACAAAACCATGTATGTATACTCAGAGACACACTTCAATAACATGTACCTATACAATGCATGTCAAGGTTTTTTTAAACGGTTTTTCAAAAGGAGATCAATTATACATAAATATTTGAAACTTGGTTGTCTCGTTCAGTAGTACCTCATGCAAACCATTTGAGTCATCTGGAATATTTCTAATTCTTTTTTGTTTTTTCAATTGTACAAATTTTCTCATGATATGGATATCCCAGAATTTATTCAACCATCCTTCTTTCTGAACACTGGCTTTTTTTCCTTTTTCCCCCCCATTATTAAAAATGGTCCCTCAAGCATTCTTGCTCACGTCCTCCGCAGACCTAAACATATGACTCTCCAAACTGGCTTAGCCCTACCTGCACTCCCCATGCCCACAACTGGCTTTTTGCTCCAGGGAAAGTCAAATGGCCACCGTTACTTCATATCTTCATCATTGGTTCTTGAAGCATCCTTTGAGGGTTAGGGTGGGTTTCCACCACACCTGCCATGAAAGAGGCACTAATGTCCAAAGTACTAACTTTCACCAGGAGCTCCCAGAGGAAGCATTCAGAATACAGGAGCGGATGGGTGGGGTGCAGACAGGAGAACTGGAGATGGAAAATTCATCACCTTTCCTTACTCTCATCAATGACTATTCAGAGGGCAGTAGTTTCACAGAACCTCTCAATAGATGTCACTTGTGATTGAGTAAAGGGCTATGTTTCCTGTGAGGCTGTAGCTAGCTTGGTAACACAACAGTTTATATACCCTTTCCCTTCTTCCCTGACTCTCTTACTGCGCTGGATTATACCTCTACTAACCTGTTAACAATAAAACTGTGTCATGGTCTCTCTTTTGGTGGAGGGTTTGAGCTCAAGTAATGTCATTGATTTTATTTAATATATAATTTTATTTCTGTGTGAAAGATTTGTGTGTGTGTGTATGTTTTCAAATTACATTTTTCATGAATTCTTTTTTTCATATTTCTTTTTTTATTCTTTTATTTATTAATTTTTTTATTAACATATAATGTATTATTTGTTTCAGGGGTACAGGTCTGTGATTCATCAGTCATACACAATTCACAGCACTCACCATAGCACATACCCTCCCCAATGTCCATCACCCAGCCACCCCATCCCTCCCACCCCCCTCCACTCAGGCAACCCTCATTTTGTTTCCTGATATTAAGAGTCTCTTATGGTTTGTCTCCCTCTCTGGTTTTGGCTTGTTTCATTTTTCCCTCCCTTCCCCTATGATCCTCTGTCTTATTTCTCAAATTCTTCATATCAGTGAGATCATATGATACTTGTCTTTCTCTAACTGACTTATTTCAATTAGCATAATACCTTCTGGTTCCATCCACATTGTTGCAAATGGCAAGATTTCAGTTTTTTTGATGGCTGCATAATATTCCAGTGTGTGTGTGTGTGTGTGTGTGTGTGTATCTCACATCTTCTTATCCATTCATCTGTTGATGGACATCTAGGCTTGTTCCATAGTTTGACTATTGTGGACATTGCTGCTATGAACATTGTGGTGCACGTAACCCTTTGGATCACTACATTTTTATCTTTGGGGTAAATACCCAGTAGTACAATTGCTCGGTTGTATGGTAACTCTATTTTCAACTTTTTGAGGAACCTCAATACTGTTTTCCAGAGTGGCTGCACCAGTTTGTATTCCCACCAACAGTGTAGGAAGGTTCCCCTTTCTCCACATCCCCACCAACATCTGTCTTTTCCTGACTTGTTAATTTTAGCCATTCTGACTGGTGTGAGGTGGTACCTCATTGCAGTTTTGATTTGTATTTCCCTAATGCTGAGTGATGTTGAGTACTTTTTCATGTGTCTGTTGGCCGTTTGGATATCTTCTATGGAAAAAATGTCTGTTCATGTCTTCTGCCCATTTCTTGATTGGGTTATTTGTTCTTTGGGTGTTGAGTTTGATAAGTTCTTTATAGATTTTGGATACTAGCCCTTTATCTGATATGTCATTTGCAAATATCTTCTCCCATTCTGTCGGGTGTCTTTTGGTTTTGTTGACTGTTTCCTTTGCTGTGCAAAAGCTTTTTATCTTGATGAAGTCCCAATAGTTCATTTTTGCCCTTGCTTCCCTTGCCTTTGGCAATGTGTCTAGGAAGAAGTTGCTGTGGCTAAGGTCAAAGAGGTTGCTGCCTGTGTTCTCCTTTAGGATTTTGATGGACTCCTGTCTCACATTGAGGTCTTTCAACCATTTGGAGTCTATTTTTGTGTGTGGTGTAAGGAAATGGTCCAGTTTCATTCTTCTGCATGTGGCTGTCCAATTTTCCCCAACACCATTTGTTGAAGAGACTGTCTTTTTTCCATTAGACATTTTTTCCTGCTTTGTCAAAGATTAGTTGACCATAGAGTTGAGCGTCCATTTCTGGGCTCTCTATTCTGTTCCATTGATCTATGTGTCTGTTTCTGTGCCAGTACCATACTGTCTTGATGATGACAGCTTTGTAATAGAGCTTGAAGCCTGGAATTGTGATGCCACCAGCTTTGGTTTTCTTTTTCAACATTCCTCTGGCTAGTCAGGGTTTTTTATGGTTCCATACAAATTTTAGGATTATTTGTTCCATTTCTTTGAAAAAAGTGGTTGGTATTTTGATAGGTATTGCATTAAATGTGTAGATTGCTCTAGGTAGCGTAGACATTTTCACAATATTTGTTCTTCCAATCTATGAGCATGGAACGTTTTTCCATTTCTTTGTGTCTTCTTCAATTTCTTTCATGAATATTCTATAGTTTTCTGAGTACAGAATCTTTGCCTCTTTAGTTAGATTTATCCCTAGATATCTTATGGTTTTGGGTGCAATTGTAAATGGGATCGACTCCTTAATTTCGCTTTCATCTGTTTTGTTGTTGGTATATAGAAATGCCACTGATTTCTGTGCATTGATTTCAAATCCTACCACTTTACTGAATTCCTGTATGAATTCTACCAGTTTTGAGGTGGAGTCTTTTGGGTTTTCCACATAAAATATCATATCATCTGCAAAGAGTGAAAGTTTGACTTCTTTGCCGATTTGGAAGCCTTTTATTTCTTTTTCTTGTCTGATTGCTGTGGCTAGGAATTCTAGTACTATGTTGAATAGCAGTGGTGATAGTGGACATCCCTGCCATGTTCCTGACCTTAGGTGAAAAGCTCTGTTTTTTCCCATTGAGGATGATATTCGCTGTGGGTTTTTCAGAGATGGCTTTTATGATATTGAGGTATGTACTCTCTATCCCTATACTCTGAAGAGTTTTGATCAAGAAAGGATGCTGTACTTTGTCAAATGCTTTTTCTGCATCTATAGAGAGGATCGTATGGTTCTTCTTCTTTCTTTTATTAATGTATTGTATCACATTGATTGATTTGCGGATGTTGAACCAACCTTGCAGCCCAGGGATAAATCCCACTTGGTGGTGGTGAATAATCCTTTTAATGTAGTGTTGGATCCTATTGGCTAGTATTTTGGTGAGAATTTTTGCATCTATTTTCATCAGGGATATTGGTCTGTAATTCTCCTTTTTGATGGGGCCTTTGGGATCAAGGTAATGGTGGCCTCATAAAACGAGTTTAGAAGTTTTCCTTCCATTTCTATTTTTTGGAACAGTTTCAGAAAAATAGCTTTAATTCTTCTTTAAATGTTTGGTAGAATTCCCCTGGAAAGTCATCTGGCTCTGGGCTCTTGTTTGTTGGGAGATTTTTGATTACTGCTTCAATTTCCTTAGTGGTTATGGGTGTGTTCAGGTTTTCTATTTCTTCCTGGTTCAGTGTTGGTAGTTTATATGTCTCTAGGAATGCATCCCTTTCTTCCAGATTGTCTAATTTGCTGGCATATAATTGCTCATAATATGTTCTTACAATTGTTTGTATTTCTTTGGTGTTGGTTGTGATCTCTCCTCTTTCATTCATGATTTTATTTATTTGGGTCCTTTCTCTTTTCTTTTTGATAAGTCTGGCCAGGGGTTTATCAATCTTATTAATTCTTTCAAAAAATCAGCTCCTAGTTTCACTGATCTGTTCTACTGTTCTTTAGGTTTCTATTTCTTTGATTTCTGCTCTGATCTTTATTATTTCTCTTCTCCTACTGGGATTAGGCTTTATTTGCTGTTCTTTCTCTAGCTCCTCTAGGTGTAGGGTTAGGTTGTATATGTGAGACCTTTCTTGTTTCTTGAGAAAGGCTTGTATTGCTATATACTTTCCTCTTAGGACTGCCTTTGCTGCATCCCAAAGATTTTGAACACCTGTGTTTTCATTTTCATTCGTTTCCATGTATTTTTTTAATTCTTCTTTAATTTCCTGGTTGACCCATTCATTCTTTAGTAGGATGTTCTTTAGCCTCCATGTATTTGAGTTCTTTCCAACTTTCCTCTTGTGATTGAGTTCTAGTTTCAAAGCATTGTGGTCCAAAAATATGCAGGGAATGATCCCAGTCTTTTGGTACTGGTTGAGACTGATTTGTGACCCAGGTTGTGATCTATTCTGGAGAATGTTCCATGGGCACTAGAGAAGAATGTGTATTCTGTTGCTAGGGATGGAATGTTCTGAATATGTCTGTGAAGTCCATTTGGTCCAATATGTCATTAAAAGCCTTTATTTCCTTGTTGATTTTTTGCTTAGATGATCTGCCCATTTCAGTGAGGGGGCTGTTGAAGTCCCCCACTATTATTGTATTATTGTCAATGTGTTTCTTTGATTTTGTTATTAATTGGCTTATATAATTGGTTGCTCCCATGTTAGGGGCATAGATATTTAAAATTGTTAGATCTTCTTGTTGGATAGACCCTTTAAGTATATTATAGTGTCCTTCCTCATCTCTTATTATAGTCTTTGGTTTAAAATGTATTTTGTCTGATATAAGGATTGCCACCCCAGCTTTCTTTTGATGTCCCTTAGCACAGCAAATGGTTTTCCACCCCCTCACTTTAAATCTGGAGGTGTCTTTGGGTCTAAAATGAATCTCTTGCAGATAGCATATCTGTGGGTCTTGTTTTTTAATCCAATCTGATACACTGTGTCTTTTGATTGGGACATTTAACCCATTTACATCCAGGGTAACTATTGAAAGATATGAATTCAGTGCCATTTTATTGCCTATAAGGTGACTGATACTGTATATTGTCTCTGTTCCTTTCTGGTCTATGTTTCTTTTAGGCTCTCTCTTAGAGGACCCCTTTCAATATTTCTTGTAGGACTGGTTTGGTGTGGGCAAATTCTTTTAGTTTTTGTTTGTCCTGGATGCTTTTTATCTCTCCTTCTATTTTCAAAGACAGCCTAGCTGGATATAGTATTCTTGGCTGCATATTTTTCTTGTTTAGTGCCCTGAATATATCATGCCAGTCCTTCCTGGCCTGCCAGGTCTCTGTGGATAGGTCTGCTGCCAATCTAATATTTCTACCATTGTAAGTTACAGACTTCTTGTCCCAAGCTGCTTTCAGGATTTTCTCTTTGTCTCTGAGACTTGTAAGTTTTACTATTAGATGTTGGGGTGTTGACCTATTTTTATTGATTTTGAGAGGGGTTCTCTGTGCCTCCTGGATTTTGATGCCTGTTTCCTTCCTCAAATTAGGGAAGTTCTCCACTATAATTTGCTCCAGTATACCTTTCTTCTTCTTCTGAGATCCCAATTATTCTAATATTTTTTCGTCTTACGGTATCACTTATCTCTCGAATTCTCCCCTTGTGATCCAGTAGTTATTTATCTCTCTTTTTCTCAGCTTCTTTATTCTCCATAATTTGGTCTCTGTATCACTAATTCTCTCTTCTGCCTCATCTATCCTAGCAGTTAGAGCCTCCGTTTTTGATTGCACCTCATTTACAGCCTTTTTGATTTCGACTTGGTTAGGTTTTAGTTCTTTTATTTCTCCAGAAGGGGATTCTCTAGTATCTTCTATGCTTTTTTTCAAGCCCAGCTGTTATCTTTATAATCGTTATTCTGAACTCTGGTTCTGAAATCTTACTAATGTCCATATTGATTGGGTCCCTGACAGTTGGTACTGCCTCTTGTTCTTTTTTTTTTTTTTTGAGGTGAGTTTTTCCGTTTTGTCCTTTTGTCCAGAGGAGAATAGATGAATGAGAGAACAAAATGCTAAAAGGGTAACAGTGACCCCAGAAAAATATACACTAAACAAATCAGAAGAGGCCTTCCAGAAAATGGTCGCTTTTCTGTTCATAGGATTGCTGCTATTCTTTTCTTTGATCTTCGGTTGAGTTTGTAGGTTTGATAACTATCTAGCTGAATTCCTAGGACCAGATGAAATTTAGGTCTCCTACTTCTCTGCCGTCTTGCTCCTCCCCCTTTGTTTTCAAATTCCTTTCAAAAAATAGTTCATGTTTTCACCATCAGTGCATGAGTACCTTTTATTCCACATTCCTATGGTGGGGTGTTGTAGCTCTTTTAACATTTTGTTGGACAGTTTGTTTTTTGTTTGTTTTATAACATTAAAAATTAATTCCAGTAAAGTTAACATACAGTGTAACATTAGTTTCAGATGTACAATATAGTGATTCAGCAATTCCATACATCATCCATGACAAGTGCACTCCTTAATCCCCATTGCCTATTTCACTGATACCCCACCAACAACAACCTCCTCTCTGGTAACCATACATTTGTTCTCTATAGTTAAGAATATGTTTCTTAGTTTCTCTCTTTTTTCCTTTATGTGTTTTTTGTTTGTTTCTTAAATTCCAATGTGAGTGAAATCATATGGTATTTGTCTTTCTCTGACTTATTTCACTTAGCATTACACTTTCTAGTTCCATCCATGTCATTGCAGATGGCAAGATTTTATTCTTTTTTATGGCTGAGTAATATTCTGTTGTGTGTCTATACCACATCTTCTTTATCCATTTATCTATTGATGGACACTTAGACTGCTTCCATTTTTGGCTGTTGTAAATAATGCTGCTATAAACATAGGGGTGTGTGTATCCCTTTGAATTAAAATTCACTCATTTTAAGTGTACAGTTCAATGATTTTAGTAAATTTATGGAATTGTACACCACGAACATAATCCAATTTTAAAACATTTTCATGCCATCAAAAAGATCCCTTGTGCCCATAAGCAGTCACTCTCAAACCCTTCCCTGACTTCCATCCCCAGGCAACCATTACTCTAATTTCTTTCTCTAGATTTATTCATTTTAACATGCCATATAAATGAAATAATACAATATGAGCTACTTGGTGACTGGCTCAGTTTACTTAGCAAAATGTTTTTGAGGGACATCATGTTGTAAGTATTCATAATTTGTTCCTTTTATTAGCAAATATTATTATATTGTGTGGATATACCATATTTGTTTAGATATTTATCAGTTTGTGGTTGTCAATGTTGTTACTACTTTTTGGCTATTATGAATAATGCTACTATGAACATTTACACCAAGTATTTGGATGTATGTTCATCTCCCTTGGTTAGATATCTAAGACTGGAATTTTTCGGTCATAGGGTAAATTTATATTTAAATGTTTTTAAAGATTTATTTATTTATTTATTTATTTATTTATTTATTTATTTGAAAGAGAAAGAGAGAAAATGATGCATAAGTGGAGAGAGGGGCAGAAAGAGAGGGAGAAGGAGAGAAGCAGATTCCCTGATCATTGAGCCTGATGTGAGGTTCTATCTCACAACCCTGAAATCATGACCTGAGCCTAAATCAAGAGTTGGATGCTAAACTAATCAATTGAGCCACCCAAGTTCCCCTATTTAACTTTTTATGAAACTGCTAAGCTTTTCTTTTTTAAAGTAGTTGTGCCATTGTATGTTCCCCCCAACAATGAATGAGGTTTCAGTTTCTGTACATCCTTGCAAACACTTGTTACCATCTGTCTTACTTTATTAAAGCTATTCTAGTGGATGTAAAGTGGTATCTCATTGTGATATTAATTTGCATTTTCCTAACAACTGATAATGTTGAGCGTCTTTTCATGTGTTTGTGGTTATTCATACATGTGCTCTAATGAAATGTCTACTCAAATATTTGTACATTTTAATGGGTTTTTAATCTTAGTATTAACTTGTAAGAGTTTTATTTTTCCCCTTTTTCTTTAATAATCTAGATACAAATCCTCTATTAGAAATATGCTTTATAAATACTTTCTTCCAGTCAGATCTGGTCATTTCACTTTCTTAGTGGTATTTTTGGAAGTGCAAATTTGAAATCAAATTTTAATTTTGATGAAATGTAATTTGTTATTTTTTTTTTCTTTTATCACTTTTGGTTTTGGTATTATATTTTCAGAAATCTAAATCAGGTATATAGAAAATAAATAAGGATATAGAAAACAAAAATTATTAACCAACTTGACCTAATTGAAAAAGATAGAATGCTCCAGTCAGCACCAACATAATATGTACTCTTCTCAAGTGCACACCAAACATTTATCAATTTAAACATATTCAGGACCATAGAACAAGTCTCCATATATTTAAAGTAATAAGTCATAAAACATAGATTCCTTGATTGAAATGGAATTAAGTTAGAAATCAACAAAAAAATCCATAAAATCCCAAATATTTGGAAACTAAATAATATGCTCCCAATTAATCTATGAATCAAAGAAAAAAATAAAAGGGAAATTATATAGTTTTGTGAATTGACTGAAAATGAAAATAACAACGTATCAAAATTTGCAGCATGCTGATGGAGCTGTACTCAGAAGGAAACTGATAACACTGAATGCCTTTTTTAGAAAATAGAAAAAGTTTTAAGGCAATTATCTCATCTACCCCTTTAAGAAGCTAGAAAAAAGAAAAGTAAATAAACCCAAAGTGAGTAAAATAAAGAATGTAATAAAGACAAGCGTGGAAATCATTGAATTCCAAATCAGAAACACAATAGAAATAAATTAAGAAACTAAAGATTGGGAAGATCAATAAAACTGATAGAACTCTAAATTGATCATTTGACAAATTCATCAGGAAAAAAATGGAAAACACACATTTTCCAATATCAGGAATGAGAAAGGTGACATCACTAAAAATTTACATATATTAAAATGACAATAGGGGACTATTATGAACAATGTCAAATTAATAAATTTACAACTTAGATGAAATAGACAAATTTCTTTCTTTCTTTTTTTAAAGATTTTATTTGTTTATTTGACAGAGAGAGCAAGAGAGCACAAGCAGGGGGAACATTATAGGGAGAGGGAGAAGCAGGCTCCCTGCCAAGCAGGGAGCCCGATGCGGGACTTGATCCCAGGATGCTGGGATCGTGACCTGAGCCGAAGGCAGACGCTTAACCATCTGAGCCACCTGGGTGCACTGAAATAGACAAATTTCTTAAGAGACACAGACTACCAAAGCTCACATGAGTAAAAATGGATAAATGTAATTATAATTATTAAAGAAACCAGAACTCTCCCTATAAAGACAGCTCTGGGCCAAGATGACTTCACTGGGGAATTCTACCAATTAAGGAAGGAAAATAACAAACAAATAATTCTAATTAAACTTTTTCATAAAATTTAATAGGAGGTAATATTTCTCAATCATTCAATAAGGCCAGCATTACTATGATACCAAAAGTTGACAAAGACATTATAAGAAACAAAAATAACAGACCAATTACTTCATAAACGTTGAGGCCAAATTCTTAAAATTTTCACAAATCTAATGTAACATTTTATGAAAAAGATAATACATGATGATAAAGCAGTATTTATCTAGGAATACAAATGTTATTTGACATTCAAAATCAATGAATTCTCCTTTCCTTAAGCTTTGGGCTGTGCACAATGACTTCCTTCCAAAGAATACAGTATGGAAAGGGGGGATAAAAAAGTAACTTCACAGTAGAGAAATCTGACAAACACTGCCTCAGTCAGGTGATTAAGATCAAGATCAACAGTCATAAGTCATATTGATGGCATGTACCCTGATATGATATGGTGAAAATGGCACTTTAGTTCCCTGATTGTCTGCCAAAAAACCATAATCCTAATCTAATCATGAGAAAAATTGCACACAAATTTCAGATGTGGGGACTACTTATGAAATACCTGACCACTACTCCTCAAAATTGTTAAGTATATAAAAAACAAGTCAAGTATGAGAAACTGTCACAGCCAACAGGACTGTAGGGTAACATGACTGCTATGGAATGCATGTTTGTGCCCTCTCAAATTCATATATTGAAACCAAATCCCCAATGTGATGGGATTTGGAGGTAGGGCTTTGGGGAACTGATTAGGTTGGGAGAGCAGAGTCCTCGGGAATGAGATTAGTGTTCCTATAAGAGACTCTAGAGAGCTTCCTTACCCCTTCTACCATGAAAGGTTATAGCAAGAAGACTGCCATTTATGAACCAGAAAGCAGGCTCTTACCAGAAACTGTATCTTCCTGTGTCTTGGTTTTGGATTTTCCAGCCTCCACACTGTGAAAAATAAATTTGTTGTGTATAAGCCACCCAATCTATGATATTTTTGTTTTAACAGCCCAATATAAACTATGACAATGACCAATGTAATGTGATGTCCTGGATGAGCTCTTGGAGGAAGAAAAAGACATTAGGTAAAAACCAGGGACATATGAATAAACTATGGATTTTAGTTAATAATATGTCAATATTTCCATTAATTATAACAAATGTACCATACTGTTGTAAGATATTACAAAAAGAGGAAACTGGGTGTGGAATATGTGCAAACTCTTTGTAGTATATTTTCACATTTTCTGAAATCTAAAACTATTCTGAAAATAAAGTCAATCTATGCAATTCACTATATAAATATACTTAAAATGAAAAACCAGATGGTCATCTCATTAGATGCAGAAAAAACATTTGACAAAATCCATCATCTATCCCCAGTAAAACTCTCAGCTAATTAGGAATATAAGGAAACTTCCTCATGCTGATAAAGGGGATCTATGAAAAACAGCTAACATCATATTTAAAAATGAATTAATTCTTTTTACATAAGAAAGGCAAATATGTCTTCTCTCACCACTTTTTTTATATTGTCCTAGAGGTCCTAGCCAGTGTCTTATGGTAAGAAAAAAAAAGAAAGGGATCTCAACTGGAAAAAAGAAATAACACAACCTTATTTACAGAAGATACCTAAAACAAACAAAATAATAAAAACAAAAGTACTAAAAAGAAAACCTAAAAACAAAGAAATACAGTAGAATCAAGTGACTATACCAAAATATAGGGTTATATAAAATTCTATTGTATTTCTATACCAGTAACGAACAGTTGGAAATTGGAACTAAATAATCATTATTGATGACATAGAAAATATGAAATATTTAGGATAAATATGGCCAAAGATATATAATACTCATGCATCAAAATTTACAAAACATTGCTGAGAGAAATTCAAGAATTAAATAAATGGAATGATATACTATTTTAATACATGAGAAGATTCTATATTATTTAAGAAGCCAGTTATTGATTTATTGAATGATATATTGATTCATCCCAACCCCAGTCAACATTCAAGTAGAGTTTATATAAAATTGACAAGCTAAATTTCTAAATTAATTTCTAAAATTCATATGGAAATACAAAGGACCTAAACAAAACAACATTGAAACAGATCAATGTTGGAGGATTCACACTTTAAATATTATTTCAAGGGTTCATTGATAAAGGCTATTTGATAACAAATAGTTTAATGGAAGAGGAAACAGAGTCCAGAAACAGACCCTTACTTATATGGTCAATATATTTTTAACAAAAGTTTAAAGGAAATTCAAGGGAGAAAGGATAATCTTTTCAACAAATAGTGCTTGGACAACAGAGTGTCTATCCTCCTGTAAAAAAAAAAAAAAAAAAAAAAAAAGCACTTCAATCCAAACCTTGCACCATATGCATACATTAACTCAAAATAAATCATAAACATAAACCTAAGAGCTTAAAACTATAAAGCTTCTAGAAGAAAATATAAAATAAAATTGTTATGACCTTGGCTTAGGCAAAGGTTTATTTGGTACAAGAAAAGTCCAGTAATTGATTGATTGATTGGTATTTAACTCAAAGCACCCATTAGAATGTTTAAAATTGTTAGAAATGACCATACTCAATATTATCAAGGAAGTAAAGCAACTGGTAAGCCTGTATGCTGCTGGTGGGATTGTGAAATTGTGCAACCACTTGGGAAAATATTAACCATATGACTAAACAATCCTACACTTGGGCATTTACCAAATGAAAATATGTATCAACACTACACTTATACACTAATATTAAGAGGAGCATCATTTGTAATTTATTTGAAAAGCCGAAAATGTCCCAAATATCCCTCAATAGGTGAATGGATTAACAAAATGTGATAGATACAATAGAACATTACCTAGCATTAAAAAGAAAAAGTAATCAACACTGACTATTGATGCACACTGCAACATGGATGGATCTAAAAATAATTATGCTGAATTCGAGACCCAGAGGGGGAAAAAAGTACGTAATATATGATTACATATGCAGTTGATTGTTGAACAACAGGGAAGTTAGGAGCACCTCCCTACCCCAGTCAAAAATCTATATATAACTTTGAACTTCCGTAAAACTTAACTGCTAATAATCTACTGTTGACTGGAAGTCTTACCAATATCATAAACAGCCAATTAACACATATTTTGTGTGTTATATGTATTATATACCATCTTCCTACAATAGTATCTCACTTTTTCTTATTTTTTTTGGTTTGATGGTGAAGTTTTTTTTTCAAATTATCACAGATCTCCAAAAAAATTTTCCAATATATTTATGGAAAAAATATGCTTATAAGTTGACCTGCACAGTTCAAATTCATGTTGTTCAAGAGTCAACTGTATATAAAATTCTAGCAAATTCACCATGAGAGGCTGTGGACTCTGAGAAACAAACTGAGGGTTCTAGAGGGGAGGGAGTGGGGGGATGGGTTAGCCTGATGATGGGTATTAAAGAGGGCACGTATTGAATGGAGCACTGGGTGTTATACGCAAACAATGAATCACGGAACACTACATCAAAAACTAATGATGTAATGTATGGTGATTAACATAACATAATAAAATAAAATTTAAAAGAAATTCTAGCAAATTCAAACTAATCTATAGTGATTCTCAAGATTCTATAATCTATAGAAAACAGATTAGTGGTTTCCTGGGAGTGGAGTGTGGAGGGGGCAGTGTTTGATAAGGGTAGGGCATGGTGATTACCAAGGGGCATGAGGAAACTTTGAGGGATAATGCATATATTTATTTGCTTGCCTATGGTGATGGATTCCCTGGTGTATAGTTAATTAATCATACATTTTAAATATATGCAGTTTATTGTATATAATTTACACCTCAATAATGCTATTTAAAAAAATTAAAGGGGGATGAGACAAGAGAAGGTTGAAGGTTTGTGTACGTGTGTGTCTATCTTGCACTTTAATCTTTTAAAGTATTCTTCATATATATTTTTGTTTTGTTATTGTTGTTTTCATTAGGTGTTTATCTTGTTCCTCTAGCAGTTCTGTTTCACTAAGTATTGTGATTATTCTACCTGATTTTGATCTTGCTATTAGGATCCCTGATGTAGGCTGGTATTGTTCACTTCTTCACTGGGCTCAGTTCCTATTATGGGAGTGCATATATAGGTATCCTGTGGATGGCGGAAGCTAAAAGTCTTTTAGGACCAAGTTTTGTAGGGAAGCTACAATACCCTAGAGTGGCACCCTCCTGGACTCCAAGGGAGGAAGACCCAGCAGTCTTTAACTTTGGGGGCTCCAGGAGATTCTTGATCATTTTAGATTAAAGTTCAAGCATATTCACACATGCTTAATGGTGACCATTCTGCAAGAGGTCCACAATTTTCTAAACTGAAAACTTTTACCTGAATGCACTGTCTTCTGGTCCCTACTTCTATGACCTGATGGTCCCCTCATCTCACTCAAGCACTTCTGGGAAGAAATCCCCTTATCATATCTCTGACAAGATCCCAGCAGAGCCCAAGATATCACCACACCCAGTTAACTGCATGTCCAAACGGCTGGTTGGCACTGGAGTATGTCAGAGTTAGATATGCAGATACGGGCAATGTTGTCATAATTTCTCAGGGGTTTCAAAAGATATGTTTTCAAATAAAAATAATGGACATGTTTATGATGGTCTAAATGGTTTACAAACCTCCTGAGAGTACAGCTTGGACTGCGACAGAGCCATGCTGCCCATGTACTCATAAGCCTCCTCATTAGAGCATTATTTTAAAAAATAATTGGTCCTTTTAATCTATAACAGAACATGGACTCACAGGCTGTCAGCGATTAAAATTAAACCTTATTTGCCTTTTAACATAGTACTATATTCTTGTGTAATTGAGTGGGAATTGATGCCAGTTGTGTGATGGATAGTAAGCTTATCCAACATGATGGAGACAGATTTCTGAGAAGACGACTCTGGTGTTTTTGTGTACGAAGGGGATGAGTAGACCATATCAGCAACATTTAATTATTCTTTACGTAATTATTCATTTGAGGAACACAACTTTTCAGAGAAAAAGAAAAGAAGACAGACCAATACAATTACTATTTGCCTAAGTACACTGGTAGGAAACTGTAATTAGGTTTTCATTAAATTTGCATGAAGTGATTTTTAAAAAAATAACAGGAGTTAAATGCATGCATCTAAGAACAGAAAGTTTGGATGTGAGTTAACATTATAATATAGGCTGAGTTTTTAGGCAGAAGTACAACAAGTGATAATTTCTCAGATTTAAATTAAAAGCTAATGAGTTTTAAAAAGAAAGTCACTTAAAATGCAGAGTTTCATGAAATATATTCTAAAAAACCAGTAGGAAATTTCATTATGGATACTTCCTAGTCTTATTTGTGAGCTAAATTTTGTTTGTACATGTGACTTTACGAGAGCTCAGTTTCTATATTTAATATTGTCTCTCTAGAACAATGTGTAATTGTCTGTATTTTGTTTGCTAAACCAAGTTTATTAATGTGCTCCTACCAGTATTAATGGAGAAGAAAAATCAGCATTATTTGTGAAATGTATGAGCTACACCCAAAACCTGTGCCCTTAAGTAGAAAGATTGCCACTATTTAATTTTAAAAAGCAGAGAATCTTTTCCAAAATGTAGATTGAATAATTGAAATGGAAAGATGGATTACTCCATTCATACATCTCAATTTTTGTCTCAAATTAGCTTCTCTTTAGGTGAAAATTATTATATTTCTCATCATTAATAATATTTAAAGACTTAACATCACGGACCAAAGGCTGTTCTCTTGGATCACACAGATATTGGTACTCTATAATACTCACCTGGCAAAACCGTAACTTTTTAAGTGCAACTGGCTAACAATACCACACCTGTACCTACACAATTGAACACAGGTGGAAACTCACATGGCTGCTGGCTGCTCTCCCACCTTCCCAACTGTCTTAAATCTCTTCTTGTCTCCAATCTCAGTTCTTGCTTCCAAAACAAGCATTCAGAAGAGAATTTCTATAACTCCCACTACCACATATCCTGAACTACCTTCATTAGTGCCAGTACTCTGCCTTCTGTGAACACTCTGAATGAACAGTGACCCCAGCTAAGGGCAACGTGTTTACTCGTGCATAGGATCCTTTCTCCTCTTGCGTATGTGAGTATTGATCTCTCCTCCAGCAATTCTTCTCTTTGTCCTATATTATCATTTTTCCCTTTTAGGAAAAAATATACAAATTTGGAAATTGAGTAAGATTACTTTAGGCTTTCCTAAACTTACACTAGAACATTTTCTAATAATCTTGCTTAAGAATCACCTAATCCTTGGGGATGTATTTTTCCTGTGAAAGTTATAAAATTATCAAACATATTGCAGTTAAAGGAATTTTACGGTGAGTAAAATGTACTTTACGTACTTTACCACATATCACTCCACTAGTTTACTCCGCTTTTTGTTGCAAATGAACAAAGCTTTTTGTTTTTTCTTTTTTTTTTTTTAAAGATTTTTTTTTTATTATTCATGAGAGAGCGAGAGAGAAAGGCAGAGGGAGAAGCAGGCTCCCAAGTAGCAGGGAGCCCGATGCGGGACTCGATCCCAGGACCCTGGGATCATGACCTGAGCCGAAGGCAGACGCTTAACCATCTGAGCCACCCAGGCGCCCGCTTTTTGTTTTTTCTAAAAGAAAGAGTTTTATTTGAGCCCAAGATAGGACAGGTACCCTGTATACACAATCTTCAGGAAAAGAGTGCTTCCGAGAAGGAATGTTTGATAAGGGTTATATATATATATATTTTTATCTCAAGAGTTACAAATCGTCATGACATAAGACACTCCAGAAAATTACAAACTTTATCTTATGCTTTTAGATTTGTGCAAGGTTGCAGGCTTCAGAGGCATGGGAATTTAGGGAGATTCTTATTTTTATGTTAGAAATGTTTCTTTTAGATTATTTGCTAACAAAGCAGATGTACAATGTGTGCTTGGGGCAGAAATAGAGCCCATGCTCTGAAGTTTGGTCAAGCCATTCTGACCTTGGTAAAAGTTAAAAATACAGTTTCCCTGGGAGCCCAGGAGCAGAGCCCACATTAAAAGTTGAAATTTTCTTTATCACTATCTATCCATTTATTGATCTTACCTTTAGTGCATTTTAAAATATAAAAAAGGTACAATTTTATATGATGTACTATTTACTATTGATTATGGCCCCAAACCTGTAAAGCTTGATGTTAACTTGTGGAAGATTAATTGCAAACTGTTTTCATCTGGAAACATACAACTATTTTATGTCCTACAGGTTATTAAAAATATACGTGTGTATACATATATATGTAGTTTAATTCCTGTAAGATATCAATCTGCTTTATGTATAACTTTGCAATCTTACCCTACATTCTCTTTTTCCAAGCTCTCCTTTTGCTGAATCGTCTTTACCATCATGCTGGTTCTTTCATTAATAAGTTAAATAGAATTGATCACTATCTATTTGTATGAGACTAACATTTTTTTAACTTTTTTATTTATATTTTCATAGTCTCAATCAAGTATTTCCTATTAAACATAAATATGTTATTATTTCCTCTTAAAATAGCCTTCTCTTGACCCTACTTCCCTTTTTAACTATTACTCAATTTCTTTCCACTTTAAAGCAAAATTCATCCAGAGATTTAATGCTCTCCATACACTCTAGAACTCACACCAGTCTATTTCCCTCAACTCTCCATCAAACTATCTTATCAAGATCACCAGTCCTCTCCACAATAGTTAATTATCCCATTCCACATACTACTTATCAGTAGCATTTCCCACCATTTGTCCTTGACTTGCAGCATACCATTTTCTTTTGGTTTTCTTCCTCTCCCACTGGCTGCTTTTCTTAATATCCTTGGTTGATTTCAATAGATTTTAATGGATTTTCCATGTACCTTAAATTTGCATGTAATCAAATACAATGACTCTTTTTTTTTTTTTAACTATCGACTGGCTACTAGCAATTTTAGAAATATACTGTTGATTTCTTGCATTCTCCATGTGTGAGTATTGATCTCTATAAAAACCTTAGTCAAGTAGCAGTAAACTTAAATAAATTATATGAATCCAGAAGATATATTTATTATACTGCAACTTCTAATATAACTGAATACTAGTCTGCCATATTTAGAAATAAATTCAAACTTTTATTTTAGCCATATCTTCCTCCATCGTGCTCACAAATAACAGAATGTTATGATTTGCTCTGTTGTTTTGTAATCTGAGACTATATAACCACAATAGTGTTGTCTTTAAACCAATCTTTTTTATTGTATTTTTAAAACATGTAGTAATTTCAACATAAAATTATCCTTTAATATATATTCTTTAAAAATATACAGTAAATTTGGTAACATATTTCAATATTCATTAGAAGGACTTTTACATAGTTTTGGAAATTCCCTGGAAAACCGAAAGGGCAATTTAATTGTGATTTTTAATTCTGTGACTTTCTTGCATCACTAATATAAACTATAGTGCCATTTTGCATTTGAATTCCTACTTAAAGTCTCTAATCCTTTTAACTGAACTCTAGTTACTGTGTTTTTGAGTAGGGATGGAGGACTTCAAGTTGATAGAATAGTCCTACTGAGTCCATTTAACTAGAGTCCTAGTTCCCTCAGGAAATATCTGATTGGTTTAGGAGCACACAGCTTCTTAGAGATCAGAATTTTCTTAATAACTTCAACACAAGTAATGGAGGGTTCTATTTCATCACACTCAATATAACACCTTAGACTTCATGAACATTTGTCCATGTAACTCTAAACTAATGAGGGATTAATAATCCTTATATTTGAATATGTATAAATGAAGAGTATGCTTCCAAAAAGTAACAATAAGGCTTAGATGTTTTTTGGTTTTGTTGCCATTAGCCCATACATTTATGAAATTCTTGAGCAGTTGCCTCTGACCTATTTATGAGCTTAAATAAAAAATCTCATTGCAGATAATATAACTTTATTATATTTCTTTTAACCTCAGCCATATTTCATGTCTTCTAAATTACTCACCTTTTAGTTCTGGATAACTTTAGACTGTTTCCATAAAATGAAATACTGAAGGACAAATACTTAGAAAAATTAAAACATTTAAATACATACTGTGAAGGCTATTCCCTAAGAAAGATGATAAATATATTTTGAGCAAAGGCAACATCATTGGAAAGCATATAGTTTCTGAATATGCCTCTTAATACATTAATATACTTAGATTTCTTATTTCTGGTATATTTGTTCCAAGAGTAATCATATCTCATATGTACTCAAAAGATGTGTGCTGTGCATCTAGTTTTAAGATTGTGTTCGTCAAATATGTTAACACTCTCTGAATTTGGAGACTGGATGATGAGCTCATTTTCCATTAAATTATTTCTAGGCCAGGGAAAAACTTAGTATACTGGTTGAGTAAAGCCAACCACCTAATTCAATCACTGGGGTTGAGGGCTTTTAGATCAGGAATGTTCTCATTTTTATCCCTACAAGAAACCCACTGCAAACCCAGTTTAGATGCTGTAGTTAATAGGTACTCAATAAATGTGAAAGGAAAAAGGAATAAAGATGGGAAGAAAATCAACCTCAGTCTTGCCTGCTGAATTATAGAATTAGAAAAGTTTCAGAGTAAGGTTTCCGAGAATGTGAATTCCTCAATATCAGTTATTTTCTTTAAAAGTATCTCTGTGGAATTTTAAGGAAAATTAGAAATTTCTACATGTTATAAATAACTGCTACTGTCTGTAAGTCATTTTCTGCAAACATATGACATTTTATTTAAAAAACTGATTTGTAATAACAATATGTTACTTAGGCAATGTATTTTCAAAGGAACTCCTGTTCCTAAATGGTAAAGTATCTTATCCCTCAGGTGCTTGCTTTCTAATGCAACTGAGGCATGAAATAATTACTCAAAATAGACTATTTTTTCTAAAGCTCAATATGCACTGATTCTGCTCATGTGTTTTAACTCATTCAAGTGATTTCTATCATCATCAAAGGAATGCCATTGGTATTTTAAAAGCATATCGCCTAGTTGGGTCTAATAGTTCCATTTGATCAATGCTCTAGATGTTCTTTTTCCTGCATCTCCTTCCTTGCACTACACTGAAATGAACGAACCCGTGCAATGCATAATGGAAAGTGAACATTATGAAATTTATGGAGTAATTTCAGTGAAACTTCCTTGGCACCTATTGATCAGGTCACTACTTCTCTCACTGACAAAAATACTACATTTAGCAGACTACATCTTGAAACATCTTTATTGTGGATTTTGTTTTAATATGAGAGAGTTTCCTTTCCTGGCACCAACTACAAGAAATATTTCATTACAATATCCCCTGAGAATCTTTTAAACACACTTTATATTTTAAACACATATTTTATCTTTCTTTTCCAGTAATCAGATCATATGCGTTCAAAACTAAATATTATTATGAAAGTTTCAGTCCAGAATTCATATTTTTTAAAAATAGAAATAATAATAATAATAATAATAATAATAATAAACAACCCATTGACTTAACATGAACATTCAGACTATGGAGGGCTATAGAGTCAGGGGGAAAAACCTTAACAACTCATTTTTCTGTTTTGGGAGTTGATTTTAAGTAGATTTTGATAAGTATTGGTTCAGTTTGAAAACTTGAAACTGAACTATTTTTTCAAAAGTAAATTTTTCTGTGAGTGCCCGTCATTTGATAATTTAATGGCATGGGCAGAGGGGCCGAGGATGGAGGCACTGGGTGGAAACTGACAGAAATTTCGTAGTACATTAGCTCTCCCTCCTCTTATCCATGGGGGTGTGTTCTAAGACCTCCAGTAGATGTCTGCAACTACACATAGTACCAAAGTCTATATTTGTTTTTTTTTCCTGTACATACATACCTATGATAAAGTTTAATTCATAAATTAGGCACAGTAAGAGATTAATAACTAATAATAAAATAGAATAATTATAACAATACACCATAATAAACATTATGTGAATTAGTCTCATTAGTCTCTCTCTCTCTCTCAAAATATCTTCTTGTTCTGTACTCACCCTTCTTCTTGTGATGATGAAAGATGATGAAATGCTTCTGTGATGAGCTGAAGTGAGGTGAAGGATGTAGGCACTGTGATATAATGTTGAACTACTGTTGGCTTTCTGACCAAATGTCAGAAGGAGGATCCTCTACTTCTGGATTGTGGTTGACTATGGGTAACAAATCACAGAAATTGAAACTGTAGATTAGGAGGGACTTCTGCAAAATAAGAATACTATAATCAGCGTGTGGGTGACTGTTTTCCTACAGTCAGTAGTCAATGGAATGAAGAATGGGAAAAAATCCCAGGTATCTGATGAATTACCAAAAATCTGGATTCAAATTCAGAAAAGTATTTTAGCCTCTCCAGGATCATTTGCCCAACAACAAAATGGATGAAAGCCAGTCAGTCACTTTTTTAAGTTGCCACATATTTTTGTGAACAAGAACATGTTGTGCTTCTTTTTGTGATATAGTCATTGCATCTGCAAATATCAATTTTTTTTTTCAGTGGTAGGAATTTTTTATTTTGTTTTGTGTTTTTTCCCCTTCCAGTGAAGTTTTTTAAAACTAATCATGGAATATGCAACCTCTATTACCAGAGGTTATTTCTTAAATATTCATATTCCCTACTCAAATATGATCCACTAGCTGGTTCCAATCTAAGAACTATTGCTGATCTGTAATGAGATGATACGGAAATTAAGACTATCCATTTAGAACATTTTATAGCATGTTGACATTATTGTGGTATTCATGTGCATGATCATTTTTGTAGCAATTTACTTATTTACAAAAATATCAATATGCAGGGGCGCCTGGGGGGCTCAGTTGTTAAGCATCTGCCTTCGGCTCAGGTCATGATCCAGGGGTCCTGAGATCGAGCCCCACATCGGGCTCCCTGCTCAGCGGGAAGCCTGCTTCTCCCTCTCCCACTCCCCCTGCTTGTGTTCCCTCTCTTACTGTGTCTCTGTCAAATAAATAAATAAAATCTTAAAAAAAAAAAATCAGTATGCAAGTGACAGGAAATTAAAAAAAAAAAAAGCTGGTGCTTTTTCACAGAAGTCTGAGAAACACTGCTGAATAGGTTTTGAATGCTGCTATGCAGTACAGAGTCTGATCCTCATGTATAGACTATTTAGGCCACTGCATCTTTTTGCTGGTCTTCTGCTTTGTCCCTCACTCTAATCCCAATAGTACTGGGACAAGGACAAAGCAGAATAAAGTGAAAGGAAAGGGAAGAATCTCGTTCTTTCAATATTAGTTAATAATTACATTATCATCAATTACATTCCCTACTTAAAAATCATAACTTTTAATCCTCCTAATTATAGTTCTCTCAGGATCCCCACAGGAAAAGAGCTTCAGTTTGTTAGATTACATTTTTTCCACAGTCGTCACTCAATAAATCAGTGTCCTGTAACGTTTGAAATTAAAATCCCTTAAGTACTTAATATAAATTTATTGAAATAGTTGTATATTTGAGAATATTTATTAAAATATAAATTGTATTAAGTTCTAATAAATACCATGCTTGATGTTTTCTGACTCCACTGGAAGGAGGACTCTGAATTCAATCAGATGATCTCCTTGGCATGGAGGGAGGCCATAGTGAATGCCAGGGTAAAACCCACACCACCTACTAGGAAGAAAGGAAGAAAGAGTTCAGTAAGCATGTTAAAGTCAGATTCAATGAAAGAAAATAAGAAAGAAAGATCCCTGATAGCATCTCTGGGGAGATAAGAACATTGTGCAGATCAAATTTTATACTGATCCTCACCCTCCCTGCTTCCCCAAATTCTAAACAGGTAAAATCAAATTTAAATGCATATGGTGTCATGTTGCAAAGGTAGCCAAGGGAAATGGAACAGAAAAGAAATTGGACTTTGGAGATTTTAGGGAGGTGAACTAAGGTGATGGATTGTAGTATGTTATAGCCACTCATCCCACCTATTATAATTTTTAAACTAACCCAGAGGATATATGTTTGATACAACAGTTTCCAAAAAAGTTGCATGTGGCTTTCTGCATGTCCTTGTTGTATTATAACTATAATGGTTTAAATTAAGCCACCTCAAATGCACTTTTGGAAAATTATATAGAGAATAAACAACAAAATAAAATGTCCATTGTTAAATTGAAATTGTGCCCAATACTCTCTCTCAGAATGTATGTTTCATATTGTGCCACTGTTTAATATCTCTGATTTTTTTTGATGACTTCATAAATGAATACCACCAATGAACTTAAATTCAATAAAGAAAAATATCCTTAGCTCACAATTGTACAGAGTTACCCAGGTCATGTCACCACCATCACCATATGAATGAAAACATGATCTCTGGATCAGCCTATCTAGGTAATGACATTGAGGAGTTCTTTGGCCTGGTAGGTTCATATTTACTTAGAAATTATACAATTCTCGGGGCACCTGGGTGGCTCAGTCATTAAGCATCTGCCTTCGGCTCAGGTCATGATCCCAGGGTCCTGGGATCGAGCCCCACATCGGGCTCCCTGCTCCGAGGGAGGCCTGCTTCTCCCTCTGCCACTCCCCCTGCTTGTGTTCCCTCTCTCGCTGTGTCTCTCTCTGTCGAATAAATAAAATCTTTAAAAAAAAAAAAAAAGAAATTATACAATTCTCTAAGAAATACCTAAAAGATTATATTCAGTTAATTCCACTATTCACTTTTTAATACACTCAATGTGGTAACTTAAAGAAGTTTGCTAAGACCCAATCTCCTTTGTGAGTAACCTAACAAATTATTGGAAGTTTCAATTATCTATCTATAGATCACAAAAGCAGTATTATAATAATAGTGAATTCAATTAATAGTAATAATATCAATAGCTATTGTATTTTGAACATTTATTATAAGTCAGTTACTTTTTTGGGAATAAGAGTAATTCTTTGATCATAGGATTGTTAAAAAGATTAAATGAGATTCTGTGTTCAAAGAACTACTTTTATTCCTAGTTTATAGATGAGGATGCTATGGCATGGAGAAATTAAATATCTTGTTGAAAATCAAAAAGATAGCAACAAGGAAAAATTAGGAGGGTGCTGAGTTTGGGCCAAAGCTGGGTCATGTTTTTCTCTATCGGCGGGAGGCGGGGAGGATAGATTTTCAAAGAGATTCTATGGAGAAAATAAAAAGAACTAAGCCCTAGAAGAAGAAAGAAAGAAAGGTGGGAGAGAGAGAGAGAGTCACTTTTATTATTTATAATGTCTTAAAATTTGTCAGAATTAAATCGGACATTTAAGGAATAGTTTGCCAGAGTGATTTAGTTTGTTACATCCCACTTTCTTGACACCATACCTTTGTTTGAATAGTCATTATTCTGTTTGCTTTAACAGGTTTGTTTGAAATGTTTTAATCATTTCATCACACGTTCAGTGCTTATCAACTTTTTAGGTATAGTCACCAATGGGGATTAAGTATTGTGCATTAAAACTATTTTGTTAAACTTGTTGCATTTTGCTAACATTTATTTAAAAGGGGAAATATACTATTGGTTATGATACGAATTAAAAACAAAAACAAAAACAAACCCACAGTATCTTTATACAGGTTGAGTTAGTTAAAGCTAGATAAGAGATGTCACAGTGAATTAATTATCCAAACTGTAAATCAACCTACTATGATAAAATAGTTTACAAATTTTAGATGAGTACAAATATTTTTCTACAACAAATATTTTAGCAGATGTAGATTCTTATAACAAATATTCAGACTCACCTACAAAGAATAAAACAAAAACAAAACACACCCATTTTCAATATTTAAGCAAAATGTTGTCCTGTTAAGCAAGCAAAGTTTTGCAGAACTTAATTTCATAATAAAATAATACATTGTAAGAGCAGACTTCACCTACATTGTGCAGTAACCAGTGTGTGAGCATTTGCTAATCCCTCTTCTCCTTTTAATCTCTCTAATATGCTATAATGTGTATCTCAAGATTTTCTGACTCAAAGAACTATGTCAACAAATACCTATCCTTTTAAAGTTGTCTATTACTCCTGAGATCAATCTGTTCCTGTTTCAGTTACTTTGTAGCCAGTCTCCTCCTGGTCAACTTCCCATGTGTCTTTGTTCATATGAAGTGCTGCAATCATATTTTTCTGTATTTCCATTTTTAAAAGTGTAAACTGTTTTATTGATTAATGATAGATAATTATTTTTAGCCTATCTAGGGATTTAAGTTTAAAAAACAATTGCTGGGCTACACCATCAGCTTAAACTTTATTGGAGTGTCCTTGCAAATTGCTACTGAATATCTATCTATCTATCTATCTATCTATCTATCTATCTATCTATCTAATATATATATATATATATATCTGGCTTATATATTTGACTTATATTTATATTGTATATATTGGCTTGTTCTATGCAGTGTTTAAAAAATTACTTGTCAACATTTAAAATTTAGCTGATTTAATATAAAATGAGAATATCTGTATTCTCTTAAGGAAACTGAAGATGTGGTCCAACTGGGCCTGCATTCACTTTCAATGTGGCAAATATTGACCAAAATTATATTGTAGCTGCTTCCTTTTAATGGATAGAGGCACCTTCTAGTTCATTCCTTTTCCCATCTCTCCCCTGTAGCAATCATTCTTCACCCTGCTTTGCCTTTGTGAGAATTTGTAATACTTTTTTTTTAATAGCATTTAATACATTTGCTCAAAAATTAAACTCCAGAGATGTTACACCTTATTCACATAGAAATAAGGAGAAACTTACAAGGTACTCTGTGAAATAAAGCAATTCTATGATAGGTATAACTTCTGTGAATCACTTAAGACCTTCCCAAGTATAAGTCTCCAAAGAAGAATAATTTCCAAAACAGGAAGGAAAACAATAAGCCCATTTGTGAATTCTTGGTTTTAATATTATTTTGTCAGGTATAATTTGTTAAATTGAGACTTCTCTTTATCATAGGTTTCAGTATATCAGCCTTTCTGCATACTAAGCTCTGCAAAATTTATGAAAGGCATACCTATGGTAATGCAAATTAATGATCACTCATTGTTAAGCAATAATAAAGATAGGAAATGATAATAAATAATAAATATAAAAATGAAGAAATGAAACGATTAAACTTGCTAAATTGTATATTTATCCATTTATTTTTGCATTTTTTTCTATTGTAAATTTTGACCAACTTCATACTTGCTTAGTCACAAGTCTCTAAGCATGTATATGACCCACAATATAGCATCTTACTGCTCTTTAAGATTAACATAATAAAAAAAAAGAAAAAAAAAGATTGACTATGTTTGTTCAATGAATTGAGCACCCTATCTGAATTTTAAAAATGCAGACCAAGGATTCTATTCTAAATTTAATGCCAAAATTAAAGTCTGTGACATCAGCATGCAATGTTGTAAAATTGCTTAAGACTAAACTTTTTCTTTTTTTTTTAAGATTTTATTTATTTATTTGAGAGAGAGAGAGAGCTCATGAGAGGGGGAGGGTCAGAGGGAGAAGCAGACTCCCTGCAGAGCAGGGAGCCCGATGCGGGACTCATCCCGGGACTCCAGGATCATGACCTGAGCCGAAGGCAGTCGCTTAACCAACTGAGCCACCCAGGCGCCCAAGACTAAACTTCTTGATTATGAATTGCATCATGTCCCAAATGACTGAAAAACTTGAAGTGATAAAATAATATTAAGTATAAAAATAAATTTCCAATATTGATGAAACATGCAGTAAGAAGAATTCTGGTATGATTTCTGTATAAAGTCAGTAAAGATGTAAAACAATAAGCACAACTATTTTTCTAGTTAGTAATTTCCTTTATTTACATTATTACCCATCAGGGGAAATATTTTGTCTTGTTCTTTCCTTTATATTTCATGTTTAATTAATTTATTCTATTTAAAAATAAAAATTATTATAGCTTTTCCTTTATTACAGCTTTTCCTTATTTCACAAATAAGGAGTTGAGCATATCAGTTGAGAGAACAGAAAACAGATGAGTTGCAACCCAACTTAACAGCTGTGTAACCTTGAACAAATTAATTCACTTCCCTAAGTGTCAATTCTCTACCTCCTGGGATAATGTATATGAAGCGTTTGGCTTGGCTTCTTTTATATTTACATATGCATAACTGTGTCTCTGTCTGCATATCTAAAACTATACTAAAAAAACACATACATATATGCTGTTTTTGTAATTGAATTAACTATGGGGAATTGCAAAATATTTTTATCCTACATGATTTTGACAGTTGCCTATTCTTTCATTGTATGAATTTATCACAATTTTTTTGAGTCTTCTGTTGTTGAGTGGTGAGGCCATTTCTAGTATTTTGTTATTATAAACAAAACTGGGATGAACTTTCTTTTGAATATATTTCTGTGTAAATTTGATTTAAAAATGACATTTAATACTGTATCATACTTATAGGTGCTACAGGATATAATGTATGTTAAATATATATGTGCACATATACATATACTAATATATATATAGATATATATAGTACCTATATACACATATAAAATATATAAATATATATAATATATAGTGTATTATATTTGTATTTTCCCTTTTCCATGAAGTAGATCTTAAAAAGTTAGAAAAGAGGTCTCAAAGAGAAAAATAAGATACTTTGAGAAACATCATTTGTTATAAAGAAAATATATTATTCTCCTACCTTTTAGTTAATAGATTTATTTTTTATATAGGCAACACTTAGTTCAGTGTGCTTAGGCTGCTAAAATGTTTAATTATATTATACCAGTTGGAGTTAAAGTAATTTTGTGTTAATGTATAGGACCACAACTCATTTATCCTCAAGAAATGCAGTCATTGTTGTTCATCTTGTGAGAATCTATTTTATAAGCTATCTCCACAACATTAATGTACTGTTAGAATTCCTGGAGTAGCTGTATTTCAAAATACTGAAGGAAATACTCTTTTATACAGAGAAAACACTTTTTGTGGAGAGCGACTGACATAGTTTTATATTTTAGCATTATATCATGCATTAGAAAAATATGGAAATCCCTGCATAGTTTTAAATAGGGCATGTCAAACTTATCAGTTATTTGAGAACAAGAAACTAACCAAGCATGGGGGAAAATATCAGAAATTGAATCTCAAGTTGGAAAAAATTATAAAGTCTCCACACAAATGTTGACAGTTCAAAGAGAAAAATAAAATGATTAATTATATAATCCAAGGAAACTTTTTAGTACACACATTCATTAGTAAAAATGCAAATTTATTGGCATTTATTGTTGATAATGATTAGAACAGAGAGGTTTTAAATAACATGGAAAATGACAAAATAAACATATATTCTACCATTGTATGTTTTTGGGTTTTGAAATAAATGAGTCCATAGTTGTGGAGCTGTAGGCCATTAATACTAAGATGCCTGGATATAATCTTCAGAGTAGTTCTCTTTTTCAATTTATGTCAACATTGACAACTGGCTTCAGTAGTAATTATAAAGAAAAAATACCTCTCACCTGAAAAGATTTTATTTAAAGAAGCTTAAAGTAAATAATATCCAATAATAGCAAATACTCTTGTAGCACTTACATATGCTAGGTAGAGTTCTTAGCGCAGTAACTAAGTAACTGAATTAATGAATTTTGTTTAATCTACAAAACAGCTCTATGAGGTAGCTACTAGAATGGGATCAAACACTCTCTCCATTTAACAGATAAGGAAACTGAGGAACCGAGAGGGTAAAATACCTGGCCCAAGGAGTGACAGATAGAAGGTAGAAGAGCCAGAATCTGAACCCAAGCAGCATGGTTCCAGATTCTATGCTTTTACACGGGTGTTATACAGTATTTTCCAACAAGTCACCATATTGAGCCACATGAAACTATTGATGCTAAATACTAAATTATCAAGCTCTCCTCTAATGAGGGGAATTGAGGTCAAATAAGCTTATGAAATGCAACAGTCTCGACTCCTGTGTGGAAATTCCCATTTTGAATATTTATCTATTCAAAAACAACAACACAAAAAACTCTTGATGCCATACAACCACAGGTACTTGATTTCATCCAGAAATAATCAATCTTTTTGAATGTATTGCCTGAAAAAATCCAAACTAGCTATTTAAAGATTCTATTTATTGATTGATTTGAGAAACAGTGAGAGAGACAGAGAAAGAGAGCAGAGGAGGAGCAAAGGAAGAAGCACAGGCTGACAAGCTGACTTCATGCTGAGCGCAGAGCCTGATGTAGGGCTCTATCCCAGGACCCTGAGATTGTGACCTGAGCTGAAATCAAGAGTTGGATGCTTAACTGGCTGAGCCACCCAGGTGCCCCTAAACTAGCTATTTAATCAAGAGACAGAACATGTCATTAAATCAGTGGGGGGATTTATTATATTTTTTCTCCTTAATGGACTGGATGTGTCCTGGCTCAGTCAATAAGATGCACAACCACCCTTAACCTGAGGACGTATATTAACAAGATGCCGTCTAGTTCAGGTTTCATATTTTGTCCTTCAAGTTTCTGTGGGAAAAGAAAGTATCAATATGAACAAAGGAAATTATTGAAACTACAGAAATAATAATTATATATTCTCAGTCATTGGGGGTGTTGCAAAAGAATTAGAAAATGACAAAACTTGTCAAGCTTTAGGGTACCTGACTCTTCAGCCCATACACTTATTCTAAATTGTGCTATTAGTGACGTATTTATAGTTTCACTTCTGACTTTCTCATTCTTTTCAAGCTTCTAGTGACATAAATTATAGCCAGATATTTATTCCGAAGTGAAATATGAGATTTTTAATAGTAGAAAAATAGAATATTGTGCCTTTAATCTTCTAAGTAAGGTACACTTAACCTATGTATGATCCATGGATATTTTTAAAAATGATGTGGTGCGCACATATAGATGTGTGGTCCATGCTGTTTTCCAGGAAAAAAAAAGTCTCTAGTTTTCATGTGAGTCTTCTGTTTCCTATCATCTTCAAAATGTCTGCTATTCCATATGTCAGAGAAAATGTAGTCTAAATTAGGTGGACAACATTTTAAATTTTTTTATTTTTAAATTTTTTTAGTATTTTAAAGAAGATATAATCTGAACTTGGGACGAAATAGAACAAAAGCACATTTAAGAGAGAATAAATTAAAAAAAAAAGCAAATATTTTTGTTCAAAATTGTATTGCTTTTATTTAGGATAATACTTTCTTAGGCAGATCTTATGAACTAAATTGTTTTATATATTATGAAGAAATATAAAACTAATAATATATTTATTTTTTTCTGTATTGTTTTTAATTAATATGTAATATATAAAAGGTGTCGCAGGTTTGTTTTATTCACAGTAATTATAGACATAGTTCATTATAAAGTTGTTTTTAAAAATAGTGTTTTCTATGTATTCAAACATATAGGACTATTTTGATGTTATCCTTGATTGGGTAACATAAATAAAATTTTGCTAATCTAGAATTTACTCTAAGCTACATAAATGCTTTGTAAAGTCCATATGCAAAACCATCTGGACAGGTGGACACAGCAGTTTAATGATGTTATATAAATTCAGCATTTATATTAAGGTAGCATGATCTCGTCCTAAGGATTTCTGTAGATGTTAAGAGGATAAAAAACTCAAGAGGGTGAGCAAGAGAGGATGTTTTCATTATAAGGGAGGACTTACACCTCTTGCTTAAGCACATTATTAGACATTTTAAAAGTTCATTTGTCTGTCTAGAGCATGTGAACATAGAACATATGTCATTTTAAATCACCAGACTTGTGAAAGTACCATTGTTCTAAGAAGGATCTTAGATAAAAGCCTACCAGGTTAAGGCCTCCTTCCTTGGGACTGCTTTGGTTTTTTAATAAGTAATAGAACGTCCTGAAATTCTGGTTAAATATTGTGTTTATGAAGGTTAATTTTTATCAACACTAATAGGTCATACAGTTTTGAAATGATCAGTTGACTTTTCTAAACTCTTAATCTTTAATTAAATCTTATTTTTCATATGCTTCTTTCCTTTTTTTCTCTCTCTAACATAAAAGTGATTGAAATACTAATAAGGCTTAACAGCATTCTAGGAAAGGTCAGTGTAATCATCAGGTGAGGAGTTACATTAATGCAGGGAAAACACTGTTGTTGTCTCAATACCTTTTGATTCTCTTAATAATTTTCTTTTCAAGTAAATATTAAATATCCACATTTAATTAGAATAGGGAATCTTGTAAAGAACAATTGAAAATCAAACAAGAATAGCAAACTGATGTGATAAGCAAAATACTCTTGAATTCTAGAAAACAGTAAAATAAGGAAACAGGAGCAAATAATATTCAGGAAGAGAGGTGCTGAATACTGTTAAATATCTTGGAATGATTTAGTCAATGTTACGACCAGTAGTGACACTTACAGAACAGATTTCAGCTTTAAAATGCATCTTTATATTCTATGTTATTATGACACTTTTTCTAAGGAGTCTTGGTGCCCAGAGACTGGAAACAGTAACATGAGTAATAGCTATGTTCCAAAATAAAATAATTTTTTATTTTAATTTTTCAATTTGAGTATAGGTGGCACACAATGTTGCATTAGTCTTGGGTATACAATATAGCAATTCAACCTCTCTATATGTTATACTATATTCACCACGAGTGTAGCTTATATCTGCCACCACGCAATGCTAATACAGTATAATGGACTATATTCCCTATGCTGTACCTTTCAAAATCAAATTTTAAGATGTAAAAAATAAAACAATACAAAATAAAGTAAAAATAAAAAACTTCTGAATAGCTCTCAGGTCAAATACCTTGTTTAAATTAAAAGTCCCCAAACTGGATTTTTGATACATCGTTTCTTCCATCATACTTTCTTTGAATTTATATTGAGAAATTAGAAGTCCCTATTTAAAAAAAAAATAGTTGGAAATAGTTTAAGACTTTCAGGGATGCATAATTTTTGAAGGTTTAATACTGCATTATTTGATGGCAAATTTAATATATTGTAATGATGGGCCAATGCTGAAAAACTGATTAGAAAATTACTTAATGGTTGTTCCATGCACCATTCTTTTATGGAAATTGAAGGATATTTATGAGGTACATCCAATAAGTAGATGTTTCCTTAAAACAAAGGTTATAAACATTTGTAGTTACCATCTATCAGTTTCTCAGAGAAATCAGGTCGCTACCAAAATGGAAACAAAAACCTTTTAATTTATTTTTGAAGGACTATTCTTTGTGTAATGGGGGCTGGGAATTGGAATCAAGGTCTTACTACTGAACAGTGAGATGTGTATTTATGCAATCCCATGTAGATGGCTTCTGGTGGGGAGGAGGGTCTGGCAGGTAGCGACAAAGAAAATGAGTCCAAAGAGGAAAATCTGTGTGTAGTTTCCTGAGAAGAGAAACAGGGAATATATATTAAGAGGCTTATTTTGTTAACCCAACATGGTTCCATCAATCAGAAAGAGGGCTGTAAGTAAATATTGCAGCTATTTTTTCTCAGTGACTCTGTAAAAACAGATGCCTAAACTGAGATGTTTGGGAGCCCAAAAGTTAATGATAGAGTTAGAAAAATGGACAAGCTCCCCATACTTTCCCATCCCCCCTCCTCTGTGGAATATACCATGATTCCTTCTCTGGAAAAATGAGAGGAAAACAATACCCTTTGTCAGTGTAAGGAAAGCATGGATATGCGTAGAAATCATGGTATCAAACAGAACAAAATCATCTTGCTAAATAACATGAGCAACTATAGTCATTGATTATAAAAATTGATTCACTTTTTCAGTATGAACATGTGCCTGTGATAGTGCCTACGTTGAAATTTTTATATTCAAAGGAGTGAAGGCTGAATTTCCTACTGTCCTCATGTAGAAGAAATTGGTTTTTGCTTGAACAAAGATCAAACCCTCTTTTGGCACAAAGCACAAGTTCTGTTGTGGGTAAAGAGAATCAGTAAAACACCTCCCTTTAAAATGTGATAAGGTTTTCAATAAATCAGCTACTTTATTAGACTTACCGTGTCATTCGCAATGAAATAGCAGAGCTGTATATCCCCACCGATATTTCATAGTTTTATTTTGAAGAAGTATTATCTCTAGGGTTCTGCCAGTATTGTATGATTTACTGTTCTATACTCAATTCTGAAATATCCATCTGCATCTCAGCTATTCTGTTCTTGGCACCAGGAAAGATTTTGTTTCAGGTTTTATTTATTCGGAGCCTGTTAATGTTGTAATTTTTACATCACTCTCATGTCATTTTGCAACTAATGTCATATATCTGATAAAAGAGCATAGGGAGAGGAGCTGTGTACTTATTAATTAGAGAGGTCTGATAAATGGATTATCTTATTTAGTAAGCAAGTCCTTGACAAGCAGGTGAATACAGATAGGCATATTAACGCTGGTTTCCTAATTTACTGCTGTGTTAACCTGAGTTTTATTTATTTATTTTTTGGGGTAAATTTCTGAACATCTCCTTGAAACTTGCCTTAATAAATATAACTAAAATTATTGAGTGACAACCATGAATTATTATATATGCTATATTCACACAAATTATTTCATTTGATTGCTTTAATCAACCCTATGAGGGGTGACCTGTTATTACAATCCCCATTTTACAGATGGGGAAACTGAGGCAGAACAAGTTTGTAGGAACATAAGATTTCATGGCTAATAAAGGTAGAGTTGCAGTGAGCCCTGGTAATTTTTCTTTGAAGATGCTTTATTTCTTTTTCTTTAATTTTTTTTTAAAGATTTTATTTATTTATTTGACAGAGAGAAACACAGCGAGAGAGGGAACACGAGCAGGGGGAGTGGGAGAGGGAGAAGCAGGCTCCCCGCAGAGCAGAGAGCCCGATGCGGGGCTCGATTCCAGGACCCTGGGATCATGACCTGAGCCAAAGGCAGATGCTTAACGACTGAGCCACCCAGGCGCCCCGCTTTTTTTCTTTCTTTTTTTTTTTTTTTTTTAAGATTTTATTTACTTATTTGTCAGAAAGAGAGATAAAGAGCACAAGCAGGGGGGAGAGGCAGGCAGAGGGAGAAGCAGGCTCCCTTTTGAGCAAGGAGCCTGATGTGGGACTCAATCCCAGGACCCTGGGTCATGATCTGAACTGAAGGCAGATGCTTAACTGACTGAGCCACCTAAGTGTCCCTGAAGATGCTTTCTTGCATTACTTACTGCCTTTGATAATGTTTACCTCCTATAATTCTCATTCTAATCTTTTGACAAATATATAAATATTTATATAAGATATAAATTTGTATAATATATATAGTAGCCTTTCATGTGGATTTTACTCTCACATTATTGGTTGCTCATTGATGAATATACAGTTTTTTGCTTCCATTCTGTAGCATAATGCTGACTTGCTTATTGTGTATTTGATAGAGATTCCAACTAATGGTGTATTTTAAAATATAAGAGAATATTATCAAGATTTATCTTGTTTTATATGGAAAAAAGTGATTTGCATTCAGTGCTGTCATTCAAATAATTTCTCGTTGAAGATGAATCCATTTTCTCCCTGCCATTCTCTTTATTTTCTGTTGGCCCATTCACCGACTAGCTGCTCACCCAGAGAGTGCTTAAGAATGATTAGTTTCTGGGGCGCCTGGGTGGCTCAGTTGGTTAAGTGACTGCCTTCGGCTCAGGTCATGATCCCAAGGTCCTGGGATCGAGTCCCACATCGGGCTCCCTGCTCTGCGGGGAGCCTGCTTCTCTCTCTCCCACTCCCCCTGCTTGTGTTCCCTCTCTCGCTGTGTCTCTCTCTGTCAAATAAATAAATAAAATCTTTAAAAAAAAAAAAAAGAATGATTAGTTTCTTACCCCTGTATTACAGCTCTTCTATTTTGATATTTAGCTGCTGGAACCTCCCTTAAACACACACACACACACACACACACACACAGGCGCACACAGACACAGACACACACAGACACACATACACACACACACCATTGGGTTTTAAGCATTCATTTTAGGAAAATATATGTGAAATAGCAGAGAAGTATGGCAATCCTTGGGTAAATCTTTACTAGTGTGTAAAACCTATTCAAGAGGAATTTCAAGAAGAAGGACATGTTTATTTTGAAAGCAGGATGAGATAAAATTGGACTCATTTCTAGATGAAGCTCGACTGTGTTTCTGTCTGTTGAGTGATTCCCATTCATCTAGTCACATCCTAATCACTGCCAAATCTTGCCATGTCAAGGACGTCAAGATTTATAGGATGTTAGTGTCAACCCGTCGAACTGTGACCAACTTGGATTCCACGATACCTTATTCCTAAAGGCTCAGCCACATTCCCTAGTCTCTCAGAGAAGTTGCCACAGCCCATAAAAATGGGTCAGAGCGGAAGTGCATTAGGCTTTGGTAGGCCTAGCCGTTTAAGTTCCTCCAACTTGTTACTTCTATTTATTTGTGTGACTACTCTTCTACTTTGTTTTCCTAACTCCCAAGGGAATTCAGTACCTCTCAAAGCCGTAACTTCTTTGGTAGGGCCTTAATGCTGGCCAATATTCTTAGGTACTTCTCCTTATTTTCCCATTATGTGCTGTGACTCTGCTCACCCTAAAAGGTTGGTTTACTGAGACTGAAGGCTATATTACTTTGACTTTGAGTATTATCACTTAGGGAAACCCTTGCTGTCCTCTCTACTAGATTACAACCTCATGGACACGGTCACTGGCCTAGATTGAATCTGAATAGGTAACTTCCTATAGGTAAACATTACCGGTTAGAGCATTACTAATGGAGCTCAGCACTCAGGATAATTTGTTTATCTGCTACTATCTATCTTGGCTTCCTCCCCTTCCCTGTCAGCTCAGTCCCCCAAGTTCCCAGTTTGTTCCCAGATGTCTGAGCCCATCTGAGGAACAACAATAAATAGGTAGCTTTTCTTCTCCAGCAACTCTGGCTATATCTCCAGTGGAATACTCACAGACACATCCTAGGTGTTTGAATACTGCGTTCACTTCTGTTTGTGTAATGTAAAGGCTGAAACAGGCTGGAAAAGGGCAATTGTGATCACTAGTTTTCTGACGCTAAGGAAGGTGGAAGCTAACTTCGTAAGGTCCTCCTGGCTAAGCATTAGCATTTAGATATACCACACCATCTGTTCGGTAGGGAGGTAAGTGATAGGGCTGGAATTCCAACCCTGAAGTACGTGATTACAAGATCCTGCCCTTTGTTAATCCTTCTGCTGTTTCACTTTCCATTGTGGTGTTCAGATTAGCTGTATTAGCTTGGATCAGTCGTTTAACCCCTCTGGACTTGATAGATTGTTTTGTTAAATCAAGGAAGTGGAGAAGATGCTATCTACTTTCAGTCTCTGATATAAGATGTCATACTAAGTATCAAATCACAATTCCCATAAGCAATACCCATATAACACTTCTGAAAGACTGGAAATGAAAAGAGGAGAGGTTGCCTTTGCCCAGGGCCTGCCTCTACTGGGGACTAGCTCAGGTTTGAATGTGTTTCATTGTGATTTGGCATTTTGTATATTGTTTTCTTGCCTCTTTTATTGCATAACTTTAAGTTTGTAGCTTAAATATTTTCACATTTCCATCCAGACTTTATGAGAAATAGATTTCTCCAACATCCAAGTTTTACTGAAGAAAGCCTTTTAGAAAGTCGTGTAGAGGATAAAAAGCCATACTTTCATTGCCATAACCATTTCTCTCATATTTTTCATTTTTTTGCTTTGCTTATTACAAATACACATATTGGGAATCTCTCTACCCAACAAAGCCAAAAATAAAAACCCTTTTAAAAAAATTTATTTACAGGGATTCTCTTTTAGTCCTTCAAGTTGTACAGGCATGGACATATGGTAGATAGAAATATTCTGAGGTAAATACTTAGAATTCTGAATTATTTTGTGTAATAACAAAGTATCTCAATAGTTTCCTACAGATTCAACTGACTAATTACTACAGATTTCGTTGCAACCCAAGTCACTTTAGTACCTTACAAAAAGTGAGATGCTTCAGGGAAGATTATCAGCATGAGAATAAATGAGTTAGCAAGGATTAATAAACCTGGAGAACAACAGTGTTAAATGTTTTATGCATCATTTGAGTATGTGCCACTGCAGAAAATTGAATGAACAGCTTTTTGGTTATGAATACTGGAAGTAAATTTTTTAGCATTGTTTTGCATTTCTTTTAGTGACAGACTTATCAAAATGAACATTTTCTGATAGAGAATGCCTTGTAGGCATTCTCTCTCTTAGAGTTTAGTGGTGTGTGTAAAAACTCCAGTCAGTCACCCTTTGTGACTTCCTTCTCTCATGATGAACCACTTACCCACTGAGCATTTACTGAACGTGGACTCTGTATCAGAGATAGGGTTACGTTGTGCTCACACTTAGGGCTACACAATGAAGGAGAATTATGTCATATACTCTAAAAGGTCAACAAGAGCACCATTGGTTCTAAGACAGTTTTTAGCATTCAAATTTTATTGGATTATTGAACCATGAATGATAGCATAATATCAATAATTTTCTTAACAGCAAAGAATTGCTGAATAGCTATCATGTGCATAACGCTCTGCATTTCAGATATAAATGGCATATGGCACAATTCCTACCCTTAGAAATGGCATTCTAGCTAGTTTACGTATGGATATTTCTGCTCCCACATAGTTGCGGTCATATAAGAGAGAAGGAGGAAAAGCAAGAACAGAAGTGGAAGGAGTAACTGGGAGAGGGATAGTAACAATGTGTGTGTGTGCGCGTGTGTGTGTGCATGTGTGTGTGTGAGAGAGAGAGAGAGTCTAATGTGCACTAAGAATTGTTTAAACTTCAAATGAAGTATAACATGAACTCTTAAAAATTACTTCTCATCTAGCTGGAATGAGATGCTGCATTTTTCCTATGTGTTAGTGACTTTATATAAAAATAATAACATGTATTGAGAAGTAACTAAGTGCTTTACATGGATTATCTTCACATGGATTATTGTATCTGATCCTTTATATTATTTTCCAATCCTGTTTTACATGTGTCATTTTATTTAATCATCTCCAAGGCCCTATGAGATGTTTGTTCCCATTTTAAAGATGAGAAAACCCAGGCACAGAGAGGTTGATAAAGTGCCCAAATTCACATAGCTGACAAGCTAGGGAACCAGGATTTAGTTTCAAGCAGAGAAAGAGATTTTCCATGAAACTAATGAAATTTAAGATTCAGGAACCCTCACTTTTACAGGCTCCTTCCAAGGATTTATATTTATAAATTTAATATTTTGCATTTTTTTATTATAAAAGGGACCCTAAAAAGTTTATAAGCTTCAGACCTCAGGCATTTGGACCTTATATGCAACTCCAACTTGCAGTTCATATAAGTATAACCCTACTAGTTTCTTGAGCTGTGTTCTCCTTCCCTCCTCTAACCAGGGGGGAAGTGTACCCCCTGGAAACAAAGGCCAGTCTGTCCATCTCTCCTCTGGAGCCTGTTTTCTTTCCATTTCACAGACACTGTGATCTGTTCAGTTATATTTATTTTAATTCTCTCTCCATCTCTATTATCATTCTATGTCTTTCCACTGTATTGGTCCCATCAGCATTCAAACATGCTCTAGTTTCACCATTAAAAAGATTTAGAAAAAAGAAAAAAAAAAAAAACCTTCAAGTCCCCCATTTCCATTCTAGCTATTTCCATACCACTCTACTCCCTTTTGCAACTAGCAAAAGACCTGTTGACACAGTCTATCTTCACTACACTCATTCTTTCATTTATTTAACAAATGTTTATTGATACCTGCTAGGTGTCAGGCATTGTGCCAAACCACAGGATTCAAACAAAAGAACACAGACTTCACCGGTGTACTTACTTACAATAGGAGTTTGTGTCTCCTATGTCCTATTGTCTGAGATGCACTCATGAGATAATAATAAGGATCTTCGTTTTCTGGTGTCCTATCTCTTATCAAATATGTTTTAAAGTCTTGGTGTGCCCATACCCAAATAACTCAACAATGCTTTTATAAAATACTGTAAAACATTAGTGAAACTTTTAGGTTCCAGATTTGGCATTTGTAGCTCAAGTTATCTAGCTCTATTGTCATCTAAGGATGATTTTAATTTAAGATGTTAGCTTCACCTAAGTATTTGGGTGACTAACGTGCATAACGCTGTCATTTCCAGGTGCCCAAACAAGAGGGGCAGTGTCCCACAAAATGGTATTTTTATGGGCATTTCTATTAATATGGGTATATTTTATGGATCCCCATTTTATAGATAATATAAGTGAGCAATGAGGATAAATGAATAACTTTTGAAATCTCACTCAGTCAAGTATATACAAAAATAAGATTTGAATATAGTTCTCTTTGATTGCAAAGCCTAGGATCTTTCAAATATAAATGCAGCAAAATCAAGAGACATAAGATAGGTGAGACTGAATGGGGACAAAAGGATCACAAAGGGGAGTATATTATGGAGCATGACTTCAAAAGGAGGAAACAAGGAAAACAGCTGTATGAAACTTTGGGTAGAAAATATATAGTCATTTGTGCCTGAGTAGAACAGAAAAAACCCAGGACAGGAGTGTCAGTAGACTAACTTTGTGTCTGTTGAAATCTTTCTCAGTCTGCCCCTTTCCCTAGCTATGGAAGATAGATATTTTAAAAATTCCATCAAAGAGACCTCAATTGATTAGGTGGCTTCTTGAACTATTGATAAATTGTTTGTTTTGTTATCATTTTCTATGTAACCAGATTCATAGTGTTTTGTTTGTAAAACACTAAAAAGCTCTTGTTATTTTTGCTATCAAACTATTGAATTATTTTGTTATAGGAGGAGCATTTTAAAGGGAGGATTTGTTCCTAGTTTCCTTTAGCTGAATTTAAGTTTATTTGTAATTTTGCATGATTTAGTGTTCTGCAGAGAGTTTTGTTGTGGGTTTTTTTCTCCCTTTAATTTTAACTTGAACAGCTTGATGAGCGTTTAATAGAATTTGTCTTAAAGTTATTGCTGACCTTGAATTAAGTGGGAGCCAGTATATCCCCATGCAGGTGTGGGCTTCAATTTATGGCAAATATATTTGTCTTTACCGTTATGCATAATTTCCAAATTCTAGAGATTACTTCTGTTTTATAGCTATACCTTCTAAACCCATCGTAAGGAGGGCTCAGCATTTCTATTACATTCTTTACAGAGGTTTATAACGTGGTCATAAAACTCACTCCAGGATTAGTTTTAGCAGATAAACTCTCATCTAGGGAAGAAAGGTGTTATTTCTTACCAGCTGTTTAAAAAGAATATACTGGCTTGTCTCTTCTTGTACAATTGGAGTTCACAGACTCCTTTTTTTCCTGCAAAACCTCTTTCTCTAAAAAGAGGATGTCCTAATTAGCCTTTATGTATTATATTTGTGCATTAGAACCTCTCCTTTTTCCTCAAAAGGAAGAGCTACATAGTAAACAAAACAAAACAAAACAAAACAAAAAAAAGCTTACTTGGACTTGGACACTAGAGCTCAACAGACATGAGTTCAAATCCCAATTCTTTTTTTTTTTATGATTTTATTTCTTTATTTGACAGAGAGGGACAGCAAGAGAGGGAGCACAAGCAGGGGGAGTGGGAGAGGGAGAAGCAGGCTTCCCGCGGAGCAGGGAGCCCGATGCGGGGCTCCATCCCAGGACCCAGAGATTATGACCTGAGCCGAAGGCAAACACTTAACCATCTGAGCCACCCAGGAGCCCCCTGAATTTATTTATTTATTATTTATTTATTTATTTATTTATTTGACAGAGAGAGACACAGCGAGAGAGGGAACACAAGTAGGGGGAGTGGGAGAGGGAGAAGCAGGCTTCCCACTGAGCAGGGAGCCCGATGCGGGGCTCGATCCCAGGACCCTGGGGTCATGACCTGAGCCGAAGCCAGATGCTTAACGACTGAACCACCCAGGCGCCCCTCAAATCCCAATTCTGTCAATTAATGGGAGATAGTGAGTGAACTCCTTACTGAATATAATAAGCACTTAATAAGGGTAGCTATAGAGGTATATACTCTTCATTTTTTTAAGTCTTTTTATCACTTAGGAACTTAATGAGCTCCTTAATCAGATGCATACCTCTAAATAATGAATTAAATTTGTTCCTTCACTTACTCATTCAATATTTATTGAGCATCAGACTGGATGCTAGAGATACAAAGGCAATATAACACAGCCCCTGTCCTCAAGGGATATGTATGTAGCTCAGTAGGCAGGAGTCAGATTTCTAAGGAGACAAAGTACAGAATATTTAATGCTTCCCTAGAGGCTTGGACAGCTCAGAGCAAAGGCACTTTACTTGGAGTAGGACATCATTGAAGGTTTTTTAGGGAGTAGGTAGAAGAGTAGGTATTTCTCTACCGAATACTAAAGGATAGTTAGGAGAGAGATAAACATCCTTGTGTCATGGGAGTAGCATGTGCAAAGCATAAAGAGGAAAAGCATGGCATAAACTAGGAAATAGAATGTGACTGCAGTTAAAAGTATAGAGGGATATGATGGTAGCAAAAGGTGAAGTGGAAAGATCTTTTTAGTTCTTCTTTGTCATGGTAAACCTGCTAGGCTCTCTCTTGACTCAGAGATCCTGCGTGTCATACAATCCTCTATTTTGGTTTACACTCTTATTTTGGTGAAGCATTTTCTCTAGTAATGTTAAAAAAAAAAGGGGGGTGTAAGAGGTATAATTTTTTAAATCTCTTATTTGACTTATAATGGCTTTATTCCACCCTCTCCTTTGACCTATAATTTATCTCAGTATATAATTTTAAGTAGGAAATTGTTTTCTTTCAAAATTTTGAAGTATTGCTCCATTGTCTTCAAGCATCGGATAGTGCTATTGGGAAATCTCAACCCCTTCTGATTTCTAATGTTTGCCTATGACCTACACTTCCCCCTTTAGAAGATCTTAGAATATGCTTTTTGTCCTTGTTTTTCTGGAATATCACCTATTTTTTTTTTTTAATTTCACCTGTTTTTACTAGTTGTTCTAGCCAGTCTGTTGGACATTTAATCCAAAACCTCATATTCTTTAGAGCTGGAAATCTTCTCAAACACATTATTATTTTTTTCCTTTTTTCAGTGTTTTAGAACTTCTCTTATTCACATATGAGATAATATTGCTGTGTGCTCTAATTTTCATATCCTTTCTCTCATCTTCCATTATTGTGTCCTTTTGACATTTTTTCTAGTTGTTTCCTTAATTGTATCTTTGAATCCTTCTATTGATTGGCTTATTTTTTTAAATTTTTCCATTATGTTTTTCATTATCTAGGACCATTTTTATTCTGTAAATAATTCTTCAAAAACAACAATGTAATTTTGCCATATGAGAGGATATACTCTCTTATCAATCTGAAGATAATGATGATAGGTTTCTGAATAATTTCTGTTTTATCCATGTTTCATTATTTGACTATTTGGTTTTGGTGTCTATCTTCCATATTAAGGGATTTCTTCAGATGTTTTGTAATGCTGGTTGTCTGTTCATGATTAAATTTGGAAATGTAAGAGTTAATTTGAAGCTATGAATACTTAGATGATGTTTGTTGACTTTGATCTTCACTGTGTACTTCACTGGGCAAGGCACTTTTTGGAACTTCCTTAGATCAGCATTTTTTTAATATTTCTTCTTAGATTGGTCAGATGTCCCAGAGAAAACTCTTTCAGAATTTTACTAGAGAGTAGAGGTCTAGGTGCTGGTATTATGGGAGCTAGCATTCTGGAAAAAGTATTGTGATTCTTTGAAATAAGCATTCCAAATACATACATTCACCAATTTGAGGTGTAAATCAGGTTAGTTTCTGGAATTTTCCCCGCCAGCTGGCAATTCTTCAGTCTAGGGTCAGGTAAATTTTTTTTTTCTCCTTCTTCGTCAGATTTCCAGCTTCCACAATGTTGCTGGTTTCTTTTCTCCTGCTCCTTCCATTCTCTGGGTTTATGTCTCAATAGGAAACAAATGAATAGACACTCTATTACAGTTGTAGTGGTGTTTGGGAGGAAGAAAATTTACATACACGGGTCCAAGCTACATTCTTAACTTGAAACCACTTCTCTCTTGAATACACATCATTCCAACTTGTCCCTCCAGAGGCATGATAAACTGTATTTGTTGAGGTTACTAATGAGACTGCATTGCTAACTCCAGTATTTTTGTGTTTTTGTTTTGTTTTGTTTTTTTCCTCTCAGTCTTCATACTTGGCCAGCCAGCAGCTGTGACAGGTGAACAGTCTCCTCCTTAATCTACTTTCTAAACTGGCATTTAGGAAGGCATTCTCCTGGTTTTCCTGCTACTTCTGTGACTGCTCAGTCTTTCCCTTTTTCAGATTTCTTATCTTTTCATCCTCTCAACGGTGGAATCTCCCAGGATTTACTCCTCAAATTCTTTACTTTTTTTTTTTTTTTTTAATCTCCTTCTCTTCATGTTCTTATCTAGTGTTATGACTGTAAGTACCATTCATATGCTGATGTCTCATAAACTTTTATTTACAATCTGGATATCTCTTCTGAACACCAAACTCAAATATTTAATGTCTACTCCTGGATATATAAAGTTATCTCAAACTTAACATCAACCAAATGGAGTTCATGATCTTCTTCCCCAAATCGATTTGTCTTTCCTGAAATCTTCCCCATTGTTGTATATAGTAAATGCGTTCTGCCAACCGCCCAGGCCAAAGTTTGAGTTGTCCTTGACTTCTCTTCCTCAGACACTTCATCTAATATTAGGAATCCGATTACTTCTCATTATTGCCATTGCTATCACTCTCATTTAAACTACCATTTTGTTTCATGTGATTATTATAATAGCTTCCTAAGTGGTCTATCAGCTACTTCTTTTGCCTTCCTCCCAACACAGCAGTTTAACTGGTATGTTAAAGCACTCCAGTGTGTTCCCATTTCACTCAGTGTAAAAATAAAAATCTTTGTGATGGCTAACAAAGTCCTGCATGAACTATTTCCTTGACCTCCCATCCCACATTACTTTTCTGGCCTTCTTTTCTATTTATTCCTGTTTTGCATCACTCCAGCCACTGTTTTCTTATATTTCCTTGAACATGCTCTCTTGCCTTCATCTGAGTACCTCTGCATTGCTATTCTCTCTGCCTGGAACATCCTCCATTCTATCCCTACTCTTTACCAATAGTTACACCTCCTTCCAATCTCTGATTAAATTGCACCCTCTCAAGAAAGCACACCCTATCTAAAATTGCAACTCTCTTTTTAAAATAGCAACTCTCCTCACCCACTCATCATTCTATATATAATTTGCTTTCACCTTTCATCAAGAACTAACATATTACATGTTTGTTTATGTAATAACCATTGGATTATAAGATCTATGTGAGCAAGAATTTTCATCTCTTTTGCTCACTGATATACCTCCAGTGCTTAAAACATAGCCTGACACAGAATATGATCTTGATAAATAAGTGTTGGGTACATAATTGAATGAGGTATATTAGTTTCATTATCATTTTGCATTTGAGAAGATTAAAACTCAGGATTAAGTAACTTGCCCAAGGCCTCAAAATTCCTTAATGTGTGGGCACAATTTAATTCAGATCTCTCTGGCTTCAGTGCCTATGCGTTATCTGAAGAGTAAACTGCAACTGATAAGTAAGTAAGATAAAGATTAGAAATTGTCTGGTAGACTTAAAAACAAAGAAATTTTCTGGTGGCCTTGTCAGCAACAATCCTAGGAAAGTAATGAGGTAGAAACCATAATGTAATAAGTTTAGGAATGAATGGAGACAAGTTTAACTGCTTCTTCAAGGCCATAAAAAAGGAAAGGGGTACATAAGGAGTTTCTTACCTTCTTTCTTTCTTTCTTCCTTTTTTAGAGGGGGGAATCATGAGTGTGTTGAAGTACAAATGATAATGAAAGCCAGTTGAGAGTGGATAAGGTAAAAGAGGGAGGGGAGAAAAATGATGAAGAAAAACCACTGAGTGGATGGGAGAAGATGTGACAGGAAACATAGAAAGAAAGGTTTATTTGTTTTTTAACAATATTCATAGTAATTTTATTGTATCCATTCACTTATTCTTGTAACAAATATCAACATACAAGGCCTTATGCACTATTATAGGTCCTGAGCATAGGGTGTTGAATAATAATAACATTATTGAGACTTTTGCATTATTTCATCCTATCCTCACAACAACCTTATGAGATTTATGCTGTTTTAATCCCCCACCCTTTTTTTATGCAGGAGATGCTGAATTTTAAAAACACAATGGATTTGCCCAAGGTAATTCATGTAGGAATCATTGGTGTCTGAATTCCAGTCACAGCCGTCTGACTTTACAGTCACATGCCTTTAGTCACATTTTTCCCACTGCTTAAGAAAACTGAATTTATATTCTGGTGAGGAGAGAGAAACAAACAAGAAATCATTAAACACCCTACAAAGATCATTTTACATTTTACAATGAGATTTAACATATGTTTATAAGATAGTGACTGGGTAGCTACTTGGGTGATCAGAGAATATTTCTCTGAGGAGGTGATATTTAGGCTAAGATTGGAGTATAATAAGCTAGCCACTAAAAGACTTGGGGGAAGAACATTTAAGCCCATAGGAGAGCTAGTTTCAGGACATTTGTGGATTTATGCTTTTTATAATTAAGAATGTAAAGAACGTTAGTGTGTACCTGGAGACTAGGGAGTGAGGATGAAAAGTGTTGGCATCCCAGATCAGTTTAAACAGGTATGTAGGGCCCAGATCAAGTGGGAGTGAGTTTGTGATCCTGTGGAGTTTAGATTTTATATTAGGTACATTGATGTGCCACTGGAAAGTTTTAAGTATGTATTTAGTGGATGTAATTTATGTTATTGAATGATTATTCTGATTTTAGAGGGCCCTACTGATCAGATATCTTAATGGGTGAAGTGTATTAGAAATTGAAGTTAGTTTCTGTTTTAAGCATGTCTCCCAACCTACCAGTTTATTTACTGCAAAAATAGAGCATATAAAGCCATTTCTATCCTTTTCACTTGATGACTATAAAGAAGCTCACTTCTTTTTCCTAGTTATTGCAAGTGGCAAAATGGCTAAAAATGCTGGAAGAGAATATTGGTTGGGAAAGTAAATTCATTCTTAATTTTGTCAGGATTCACAAACTACTTATTGAGCTCCATACTAAGTGCTGGAGGAAGCAGAGCCCTAAGAAAAACATGGTATGTGCACACATGGGGATGAAAATGGCCCTCTGAAATGTCAGTAAAATAGTAACAACCAAATACTGTAACCACTCACTGTATTTGCCAATTGAATTAGAGATGTGAGTTGAACAAACTAATAAAAAGGAATTTAATTGCTTAAACCAAAGGATTTTGATTGACCATCTCATTAATACTCACTTCATACAGACCAAGTAAAGAAAATTAAATTCCACGAAGAATGAAAATATCATCAGTGTGGTCCAGAGATGTATGTAGCCAGTCAACATGATATTCTAAGCACGGGGAAAAAAAAATGAGACAAAGTAATATAGAACAAACAAAATAATAAGATTTAGGAAATAGGATGAAGAATGGCAGAACTAAGTACTTAAAAGAGTACCATTTAAAAGTATACTTCAAAAAAATGAATTGCAACAATGATTACATTAGAGAGATAATTTGTTTAAAGTCTTTGTTTTGTGGAAATTTTGCTATTTGCAGGTTCTTTTCCCTAGGAAGCTAGGCAATGCACTCCTTCAGAACAAAGACCATTGCTGTGGGAAGTAGTGTTACCTGTTGGTTAGGAGCATAGGCTTTGGTCACATTAAACAACAAGCAACAACAACAATAACAAACTGGATTCAAACCCTGCCTCTACAGTTTATGAGTTGTGTGAACTTGAACAAGATAATCAGCAACAGAATGACCCCCTTTCCAAAAGAAAGATAAAGATTTTAGAGCTAGAAAGCAACTTGAGGTCATTTAATTCAATCCTCCTATTTTACTGATAAGGAAATGTTGTCTCAAGGTTGGTAAATTATTTGTCTAAGGTCACATAAATTGCTAATGTTCAGAGCTCCACAATCACAGCCATTCTGAGGACACATTCACTTTTAGAACAGAGATGGCAGCCCTACTGGTGTCTGGAGTGCTTAGAAAACTTTGAAGTATCCCAATGAAAATTAAAGCACAGCCACAGAAAAATCCCAGCTGTTGCATATGATTAGTTTTCCTTTCAGTGTCTTGGGCTTGCCGGTTCTTAAGTGCTGCTTTCTTCAACTCCCTACCTTAAATATAACTTATTTGTGACTTTTTTCAACGGGTATGCAAACTTTCTGAGGCATGCTCTATTTTATTTCTCCCTGCATTTCCTATTGTTCCCTTCCATTCCTTATAGGTGCACGTAGAGGTGGGAAAAACTATGTATCTCCAATTAGGCTACTGCCAATATGTATAGAATCCTAATGGGATAAACCAGTGATCCACAACACAAGGTCCATCTCAGTCTGATTCATTTGAATACACTTCGTATCTATTTGTTTCAAGAGAGAACTTGAGTTTACATGGGAATGGATACAAGTAATTAACCTAGAGTCAGTTTGGGGGTTTTCTGATCCTCAAACATCAATACTGGCTTCATACTCCAGTGATGTTTCTTGGAACATGGATATGCAGAACGGTATGCTATAAAGAGCAAAACATCATTTTTCCTGCTCTGTGGCAAAACCACAAATGTATTGGCCTTGTTTTTGTCATATCAGGCTTTAGTGCCAAAACATGAAGTCTATTAAAGACACTTGCCATATCCATAGAGTAATTTGACCCTTTTTAAATTTACTCATCACTGACTTAATGCATAGTAACTAGCCGATTAAAATGATTTTAGAATTGGCATATAAAATATGTGGCCATTACAGTCATCTTTTCAGAAGTGGGAGAAATTCCTGCTGAAGGTACAGCTGGAAAATAATTTGCTGAAAAAGCGGCTGAAGCGGGAGGTTCCAGCTCATTGAAACTCAATTTATTATATGCTTAAATGACTCCTGGAACAGAAGAATATGTAGGCAGTACAACTAGACAAGGCAAATTCTGTGCTGATAACAAATGTGTAAAACTTCAATACCTATTGGAGAAGTGATAGCAGCCAAATTCTATACGTGCCAACTAGTAGAAAATGTGAACATGCTGTTAGATAATTAACATTTTCCTTATTATGCAGGACTGGGTAGTGAATATGTAACCCAACTCTTTTTTCCCTCTCGATAAGTTGCAACTCAAAAAAGCATATGATTAAAGCAAAGCACAATTTTCTGAGAAACTTTATGATATGTGCTATAAAGTTATGATACATTAGCCTGTGGTTCTAAGGTAACAGATCTGTAATCGTGGACCTTGATTAATAATATCAGATGGATGGTAGCTTAGATATTTTATCTTGCACAATTCTATTAAACTTGAAACTGACTAGTATTGAAGATTTACTATGCTGGTGTTACACCCAGTTTGCCATGTCTTATCATTGTATATGTGCAGACAACACTTGATAGGAATTCTCAAAGCCATACAATGTAATATATAATTCAAACTGGCCAATGATAATAATTATTAATATTATGACATTTTGAGTACTCATATACTTTAAGATGAAATATTTTTATAATTGATTTTAATTTCTAACGCTTGTATGCTCAATGTTGAGCTCAATCTAAACTTTAGAACTCCCAACTGTAGCCTGTTTACTCTCAACTCTGCAGCAAAGTTTCAGAAGGATGTAATCTAGTTTTTAAAAGTCATGGAAGTATTACTCAGTATTCTTTTAACACTAAAAAGATGATTAGAATAAAAAAGTGAAATACCCTCTTTATCCCATAGCACTGCAATTTTTACTTCCCTTCACAAGGATTAGATTTTTTTTTTTAAGAGAAAGAGTACTATTGGGGGGGGGCTTGGTAAGGGAGGGGTAGAGGGAGAGTGAGAGAATCCCAAGCAGACTCCCTGCTGAGCCCAGAGCCCAGTGTCAGGACCCCGAGATCACAACCCCAGCTGGAATCAAGAGTTTCACACCTAACCTACTGAGCCATCCAGGTACCCCACACAAGGGTTAGATTTATTTTTTTACACATTTCTTACATTTTCCATCTAAAAACATCTGTTTTTACAATATGTTTACAGAAATACACTTAACAGAAATGTATAGTTTGGGGTTTCATGTATGTTTGTGTGTGGATATATGTGAATCTATGGGTGTTTTTGCATAAATGTTTTTGAACAATGGTATTGTACTTTTTTTTTAGTTTAAACTACCTTGTGGAGAAATTCCATAGGTATAGATAGCTAAATCGATAGATATATTGATAATGTAAATTATCTCTATATACGCTTTAAACCTATGAATACCATCCCTCATTATAGACAACAGTTTATTAAAGCATTATTCATGGAACTTAGAATATTTTCTTTTTTATATAAATAATAAAAACAGTGAACGTCTTTTCCCCTGACTAAAGCATATGTCTCTAAGAAATCTACATGCAGAATTGCTGAAGAAAGGGGAATATACTTTTTAAATTTTGATAGATACTTAAAAATTGGTTTCCAAGTACATATGAAAATTCATTCCTCTACATCTTCATCAAAATTAGATATCTTCATTCTTACAGATATTTCTTTGTTTTAATTTGCATTTTCCAGATCACTTTTATTACCCATTGTATGTCTTCCTTTATAAATTTCTTGCTCATATACAATTCCATATTTTTATTGGATCAATTGTCTTTATTCTATTGACTTTTAGGAGTTCTTTATATGTTCTGGATATATGTGCATGTGTATGTGAAAAATTAATACATGTATGAGAGAGAGAGAAATGTTGCAAATATTTTGGTTTATACACTTATTTTCATTAGTCTTGGTGCCATATTGCTTAGTGGAGGCCTGGCAAATTTTAAAGTAAGAATATTATTTATCAGATATTGAATATTATTAGGATAGTGAGTGCTGAACTGTGTTCCTTACGTCTATCTCTACTATTTTTTTTAAATTTATTTTATTCAGATAGGAATTGATACTTATACTTTATAATCATGAAAACTAAGGTTTTGTGAGATGATGTGATTTACCTACAGTCAAACATTAGACAATAAACAAATAGGAATTCCAGTGAGATTATGGTGGCTCTCCTTATTACATCGTGCTACCAATATCTATATAGATCATAATATTATCTATTATCTATATTTTCTTTTTTTTTTTTTTTTAAGATTTTATTTATTTATTTGACAGAGAGTGTCACAGCGAGAGAGGGAACACAAGCAGGGGGAGTGGGAGAGGAAGAAGCAGGCTTCCCGCAGAGCAGGGAGCCCGATGTGGGACTCGATCCCAGGACCCGGGACCATGACCTGAGCCGAAGGCAGACGCTTAACGACTGAGCCACCCAGGCGCCCTATTATCTATATTTTCTTGAAATCACTTGAACTATACCAAATATTAAGCCTTCACATGGTGCTGACCTCAAGCTGCCTTGGTGAGTAAAAATCCAAGGAATTTGGCAATACAGTGAATTTAACTTGGTGTATGGCAGAGTCTAGAGACTAAATAATATGTCACAATACGTGTAAGCTTTCCTCCCAACACATTAAGAAAACACTCTCATAAACATGGATCCATCTATATCTGCTACGTTCACTTAGCAGAAGGCTAAAATATGAGATATTTTACTTTATATATTGTACATTTCATTATTCTACATTACAAACTCAATGGATTCTTTGGAGGTGATCCATTATGCAATTTAGTTTGGTATTGAAAATCCCAACACAATGAAGAACAAGCTACAAAGTTGCAATGAATTTTAAATAATACATCTTGCTTAATATGTGTGCTGATTTACCTAGCACCTCGAGAAGTTTGTCAGGCATTTATTTGATTGTTAGGAAAACTGTAAATAAAAGTGTTCAGCATATTTTCAGATATTAAAACTATTGTTCATCTTGATTTGACACCTTTGAGATTTGAAAATGGGCTGTATCTGCATTAAAGTAGCCCAGTAGATGGAAGAGTGATGGGAAATGTCAGCCACAGCTGTGGGTACTGGCCCCAAATTTAAGAAGACTGAAAGGAAAACTTTCTTCTCCAAACTGACCTGTCTCAGATTAATAACACATCCAATCCTGATTACATTTCATCTGTCATTCTCCAGGATTAATTCCTGTACAATATGGTTGAATGCATATGATCTTGTCAGCCCCATTTTGTAAAATTAATTAATGGTGATTAGATGTATGAATTTCAAAAATTTGGAATATGTTTACTGATGTAAAATATATTTTCTTTTTTTTTTTAAAGATTTTATTTATTTATTTGACAGACAGACACAGCTAGAGAGGGAACACAAGCAGGGGGAGTGGGAGAGGGAGAAGCAGGCTTCCCGCGGAGCAGGGAGCCCGATGTGGGGCTTGATCCCAGGACCCTGGGACCATGACCTGAGCCGGAGGCAGATGCTTAACAACTGAGCCACCCAGGCGCCCTAAAATATATTTTCTAACATGCAGTGTTTTTTATTGGGACGATGTTTTATGTTTCTCCTAAGACCCAGAGAAGATTCCAAATATATATATTTACATAGCATATACAGATATACTGTACATTATATGTAATACTTACTGCAGATATAGAGGACCAAACCTAAAATATAGAAAAAGAAGAAAACCACTTGTTTCAACCAAAGTATTACAGGACAGATTTTATATTATTTATTTTTAAGGGTAAGCCAGGTTCAAAGTTAATGTCAAACATAATTTTGTATTCAAAATTTGAAATATGTAATTGTCCTTAGAGAAAATCTTAGAACAGCATGTCTTCTTGCCAAATTTGTATTTGCATAATAGTTAGCTATAAGGTTATAGATCACTTTGTGGCAGAGTGCCAACCCATAAACTGCTACTAAAAACTTCAATCTGAAATACATTTATCTCAGTTAGGAGTTTGAATCCTCCATAAAAAATGAAATGCACTAGAGTCTCTTAGTTCTTAAAAAAGAGAACAAATTCTGTTTATTTCCACATTTCTTCCTTTAACTGCTGCAGACAAAAATGCAAAATGAATGTTGACATATTTGTTTAGCATCCCTGAACAGATTAAACTGCTTTAGAAGTTCTTCTGTAATCAGGCTTGAAAAATGGAAGCTAGCAGTCACATCCCTGGATAGATTAAATTGTTTCAAAAGTTTCTCATTAATCAGACATGAAAAAAATATTATCAAAGTAGCTGTAGGTCCTTTGAAAAATACTTGAAATTTTCCTTACAACAAACTTTTTTGCAGCTTCACTGTATAGTGACTGTTTTAGTCATACGTATACAAAATATAAGTATATAACCTGTTTAAGTTCTCTGTAGGTAAGTTGCTAAGTACAAACAAATACTGATCCATTGTGAAGTACACTGGGCTGAATGTGGAAGTGTCCTTTGCTTATATGTATCTTTGGGCAAATAAAATAGGTAAAAATTTGAACTTTGTTCAGGTGAACTGCAAGTATTGGAATGTTATTCTTCATAATAATTCCGTAAGTTTAACATTGCTGTACTAATTTTAGAGATGAGGAAACTAAATTTCAAAGGTATTAGTTGATTTGTCTTATATCATAGCAGTTGGGTAGCAAGTATTCAATGTTAGACCTATCTCACCCCAAAGTTTCTATTCCTCCCATTCTGTACTCTCTCTGAAACTAGCTTTTCCCTTTGTAAAATGAAGTGACTGGGTTATATTATTAATATTTTTAGGCTTTCTGTAGCTCTCATGTATAGGGTCTCTGATTCTTGATTTGATTTAATCTCCCCTTTCAAGTTTGGTTATATCACCTCAGTGTTAACATAATACATAGAAGTAAATTGTGACACTTACTCTATTTTCCACTCAAATCCTCTAAATTCCTGCCAGACAGGAACTGAGACTTGGGATAAGGAATGATTCATTTACTATAGAAATGGATATTATTCCAGCAGTGTGAACTCTTGACTTTACTTTCATCACTCAGCCAATGAGTATAAATGACTTGAATTTGATAGGCGCCATGCAGGCAAAAGACACACATTCACACCATTATATTTTTAGTACATTTGATAAATTTACTCATACATTTGAATGTAGTCAACAATGAATCACCACTAGTTACATTAGTTCCTTTACAGGTTTTGCTCTTCACACATTATTCTTTCTATAAAAATACATGACATTGCCAAATAGTGATCAAAAAGGAGCGGTCATATTCTCTTGGATTCAGGGTATGTTTTTAAATGAAAAATATTCATAAATGAAATTTAATTTCTATTTTCCCCCACATGCAATAAGTTATTAGATGCATCTCATTCATTGAGAAGGGTACATTTAGTATGGCTTAGCAAGAACGATGAGCTTTCTTTCAAAGAAGCAGTTGTACTAAAAAGCAGCTTGAATAGTCAAAGAAGAAGTCATAATTTTAGTCAAATATTTCATGTCGCAAATGATGTCAAAATTATTAAGATGTCATGGACAGATTTATGATTTCAACCATGATAGAGTAATAGGTATCAGACTTGCCTCCATAAACAATATGAAATTGGATAAAATATATGAGGCCATATTTTAAGATCTAGAATAATAGGCAGCATGTGGAAGAGATCTTTGAAAAAGAGAAATGTAAAAGATGTGTTTAGCTTGCATTCCAGATTTTTACGTGAAGATACTTTCCAAAATGTGACACTGAGAAATGAAACTCAAACAGAAACCAGAGGCCTCAACTGGGGAAAATAGAAATCAGAGTTTGGGGCTGCTCAGGGCCTGAAATTTGTGGAACAGGGTATTGGAGATGAGAGATCTGTGCAGAGAGGGAGTCTTAGAAATTTGCATAAGGTTCCACTTGAGTATTTAGCCAAATACTAATATGTGCATGTGGTAAAACCCTGCAAGGCTTAGTAGAGAACAGCTGTTGAACGGCTGTGAGCTGAAAAAAAATCTTTTTTTTCAGAAACTACACAATATTGGGAGACATTGGTATTCTTACTATCAATAGAGAAACATTTCTGAACTTACCAAACATTCAGTAGATTCCACTGAGTGCCCATTCAGTTTGGCAAAAAGGTCAAACCTTAGCAGTATGTCTAGGTAAATATACTCTAACAGAGCTTAAAACAAAACTACGACAGGATAAATTATACAGCTCAGCAACTGTGAAAGAAAGAAAACCCAATTTAATCAGACATAAAAGTAGTAACCACAATATTGAGAATACCTCTGAAAAGAGTAACCCTACCCTCTCTCCCCTTAAGGAAAAAACAAACAAACAAAACAAAAATGAACCATAACTATGAGAAAAAGCAGTCAATAGGAATACCACCAGACATTCTACATATGTTGAAATCATTCAAGAACTTTAAAGCAACTGTTATGAAAATGTTCAGTACTTTAATAAAATGTGTATGAAATGAATGACAGATGGAAGAACTCGATAGAGAAATGAAAAATATCATACAGGACCAAATGGGTGTTCAAAAACTGAAATGAATATTTTTCAGTATAGCTCAACTGAAGATTAGACACTAGAGAAGAACAAAAACCTTCAATAGACATAAAGGCACATCAAAAGAAATGAAAGCAAACGAAAGTGTAGATAGAAAAAAAAAAGAAGAAAGCATGTATACTGACTTGTGGGAAAAAAATTCATGTCTAAGGTATGTGTCATTAAAGAAACAGAAGGAAAGAAGAACAATCTTTCCAATCTCATAAAATATAAAACTCATAGATCCAAGGAAAACTTACCAATAGTCCATTTCAAAAATGAAAACAAGGAGAAAATATCAAAAGCAGCCAGAAAATAAAAAGTATTATATATAGGCAAACAATGAAAACAATTGCTGACATCTTATCAAGGACAGTGTAGGTCAGAAAGGAATAATATTTTTAAAGGACCAAAGGAAAAAAGTCATGTAGAAATCTAATCCTATAGATGGTATCATTTAAAAATGAAGGTGAAACAAAGACTTTTTCACATAAGCTAAGGCTGAGAGAATTTGTTACTAGCAGACCTTTGTTAAGGAAATATTAAAGAAGATTCCTCAGGGTGAATTAAAATGATATCAGAAGGAACCTCAGATCTACATGAAGAGATAAAGAATACAGGGAACAGTAAATATGTAAATAAATAAAAAGATTTATTAAAGAATTTATATCCAATATATTAGCAAGGTGTTTCAGACTTAAAACATATGGAAAATAAATCTATATAATATCACAAAGGACTAGATAGTGACAAATGGAATTATATTGCTGGAAGCTTCTAAAATTATATGTAAAGTTGTATTAATCCTTAATATATTTTAATCATTAAAGCGACCACAAAAATTAAAACGAAGAAGTATACCAAAAAAGGTATACCAACAAACCAAGAGAGGAGATTAAAAGAATGAACACCAAACAATACTTGACTAACTTAAAAGCTCAGGGAGGAAAGGAAAAAACAAGAGAAATGAACAGAGGGAACAAAGATAATAAAACTGATGGTAGACTTAAAATCAACCTTCTCAATAATTACACAAAATACTAATTGACAAAACTTTCCAATTAAAAGCATTAATGCCAGAATAAATAAAACAAGATCTAAATATATTCTATTTACAGAAGAAATTTAAATTTAAATTGAAGGAGTCAGAAATAAGATGAAAAAAATATATTCTATGTGAACACTAATCAGAAGAAAGTTGAATTGGATATAATATTACCAGAAAAAGTAGACTTGAAGACAATGCATTCTACCAGCAAAGTAGAGGAATATTTTTTAAGGATTAAATGTATAATTTATCAAGAATTTATAGTAGTCTTGGGCGCCTGGGTGGCTCAGTTGGTTAAGCGACTGCCTTCGGCTCAGGTCATGATCCTGGAGTCCCAGGATCGAGTCCCGCATCGGGCTACCTGCTCAGCAGGGAGTCTGCTTCTCCCTCTCCCGCTCCCCCCTCTTGTGCTCTCTCTCTCTCACTCTCTCTCTCAAATAAATAAATAAAATCTTAAAAAAAAAAAGGAATTTATAGTAGTCTTAAATTTGTATGTGCCTAGTAAAAGAGTTTCAGAATATATTAAAACTGAAACTGACAGAACCAAAAGACAAATTCACACTCAGATTTGAATACTTCATATCTTTCTAAAATAGATAAAGCAAAGTGACAGAAAATCAGTAAAGATATATTCAAACAACCAATTTGATAGGTTATCAACCAACTTGAGCTAATTTACATTCTTATTAAAATCTAACCATATAAAAAAATACATATTCTTGGGTGCCTGTGTGGCTCAGGTCATGATCCCAGGGTACTGGGATGGAGCCCTGCATGAAGCTCCCTGCTCAGCAGGGAGTCTGCTTCTCTTTCTCCCTCTGCTCCTCCCCCCACTGCTTGTTCTTTCCCTCTCTCTCTCTCTCAAAATAAATAAATAAAATCTTTAAAAATATATATTCTTTTCAAATACACTTTATATTTTCCACAAAACAGACCATATTATAGGCCATACACCATATCCAATAAATTTCAAAATATTTAATTCATCTACAGTATGTCCTCTGATCAAAACAGAATTACATTAAAAATCAGTATCAGAACAATATTTGAAAGAAATTCTCCAAATTTAGAAATTAAACTAACATTCTGAAATTCCTAATGTTCCTAAGTCACCTTTGGGTCAATGAATAAATCAGAAAAAAATTAGATAAAAACATAAACAGAAAAAAATATATATATCAAAATTTGTGGGATGCAGCAAAAGCGTATTTAGAGAAAAATGCATTGCTTAAAGTGATTGTAGTAGAAAATAAGAAAGTATAAAATTCATGAAGTTCCGTCTCAAGAAGCCAGAAACAGAAGAATAAATTAAATGCAATATAAGTAGAAATAAAAGTAATAGATAAGAGTACAATAGAAAATATAGAAACAGTGGGGAAATGAAGAAAATTTAAAATTGGCATTTTAAAATTATTGAAATTTTTGGGCGCCTGGGTAGCACAGTCAGTTAATCGTCCGACTCTTTGTTTCAGCTCAGTCATGATCTCAGGGTCTTAAGATTGAGCCCCCAGTGGCCTCTGGGCTCATAGGAGAATCTACTTGAGGATTGTCTCTCTCCCTTTCTGTCTGCCCTTCCCCCCACCCCTCTCTCTCTTTCTCTATTAAATAAATAAATATATCTTTAAAAATTTAAAAAAAATAAAAGTATTAAAATTTTGATCTGCCTCAGTACTGATCACACACACAAAAAAAGGAGAAAACAAGTGGAGTCAATGAAAGCATGTAATTTAATAACCTAGTGATACTAAAAGGAAATAAGGGAATTTATAAGCAATTTTATTATTTTGATTACACAATAATTAAACTGAACCATATATATTATCAAACCTGACACTGGAAGGAACAGAAAATCTGGATGGCCTTTTATCTATTAAAGAAATTAGATTTGTATTCGTAATTAAGAATTTTCCAACAAAGACAAGTCCAGACCCAGATGTATGTAAGAAATAAATAATATCAATCCTACATAATTTTTTCAGAAAATAGAGAAAAGAGGGAATACTTTCCACCTCACACTGATCATGATGCCAAAATCAGTCAAGAACATTATAGAAATAAAAAAAAATAATATCTTTTATGAACATTCTTGTGAAAATCCTTAAAATATTAGCAACTTGAATCCATGAGAAGTGCTGGAGAGGACATGGTACATCCACTTTGGAAAACAGTTTATTTCTTAACAATTTAATTATATCCTTAGTTAATCCAGCCATCTAGATATTTACCCAAAATAAATGAAAACATATTGACATGAATTAAAATGAATACATAACTTTACATGAACATTAATAGCAGATGTATTTATATTTATGGTAGCCCAAAACTGAGGGAAAAATGCATACAGTAGAATGAAAAATGCATAAGTATATGGATGATCTTACAAAGAGAATATTGACCGAAAGAAGATATATGTACTCCTTTCTTGTATGAACTTATATGATTACACTTGTATAAAGTTCAAACTATGGTATGAGAAGTCAAAATGGTGGTTACCCTGGAGAAGGCAATTAGTAAAGGGGCTTAATAGCACTTCTGGAGAGTTCTAATGGTATTGCTCTTGATTTCAGTGCTAATTAGAGACCTTCCTTATTTTGTAAAAATCCATTGTGCTGTAAACCTTTATTTTATGCTTTTTTCTTTATGTTATTTTTAAAACCCATTGGATTTCAGAAAGGGTCATATAAACTTGAGGCAAATTGGGATTTAGTTTGGCTTTTGGGATTTTATTAGAATTATATTATCCCAGTATTTTTATCCTGATAGTCATAATTTTGTACATATCATCTAATACAGTGATTGGAAAATAGAAAGCATACAATAAATGGCATTAATTGTTTCAATAATGAAATTCTAAGGGAGTAAATGAGTGACTACTATATGTAAAACCAACTGTAATATTTACGATTATTTCTACAAAAAAGAAAATATAATGGGAATAAAAGCACTGTGAGGTAATCAGAGCAACATATTTTTCTTAATGTATTAACTTCTCTCTTAATATAGAAGGATATCTAGATAGTCAAACATGTAGAGACTTACATCGCATACTTCTTTTAATTATTTTTCTTCATAACAGCTCTTGAGAAGTTATACCATTTATTCACAATGGCTCTTGTTTTCAGTACAATGAAGTCTTTCATCCTAAAATATAATAAATACACTATAAGAAGTGGTATTTTCACATGATGATTTTAGGCAATGAAACACTAATCCATTTTCATGACACAATAGTTTGTATTCAGAGCATATAATATGGAACAAAGTTGAATTGTGTACCATTCAATTTCAAGTGATACTAACATGCTTTTCTTTGTTTATGTATGATTAGCAAGAAAGAGGTACAGGTAGAATCTTCTATAAATATTTTTCTGTTTTCCATATATATTTTCCATACTTCCTTTGAAGTGCCCTCATGTTTATCCTTAAATTTGCTCCAAAAGTGCCTTAACTTTATAATTAAATACAGATTCAGTGCAAGGTGGCTATGAGTCTATAAAGTCTGTAAAATTGGTGAAAATGTATCCAACAGAATTTATTTTTCAAAGAATTACTCCCTTAGGCACATTTTCTGCCAGTCACCAGCTTTGGAGAGTACAATATATGTTCAATATATTATGTGTTGTGTAAAAACTACAGTGTTTATTTTCAGATTGTTAGTCATCACTTGTATAAACTTGATTTTATTGTTAATTGATATATTTTTCTACCTGTAAATATTGTGTATCTAGGATTAGTTTGGACTGCATCATATTTTTTCTCATTACAGCTAGAGGAAAATATGTTTTCATAACATGACTTTATCACTTAGCAAGAGGGATTTTCGGAATAAATTGAAGTGACTAAGCAAGATATGGTGTGTATGATCTTCCAAGACCAGTAATTTTAATCACGAACAACAACAACAAAATTACTGCCTATGTTTTCTTTTGGGAGTTTTATACTTTCAGCTCTTTAGATCTTTAATCCATTTTGAGTTTATTTTTGTGTGGGATGTAAAAATGTGGTCCAATTTTTTTCTTTTGTGTGTGGCTGTCCAGTTTTTCCAGCACCATTTATTGAAAAGACTGCCTTTTTCCCATTGTATATTCTTGTCTCCTTTGTCATAGATATATTGAACATATGTGTGTATCAGTTTACTTCTGGGAAATCTATCCTATTCTGTTGATCTATGAGTCTGTTTTTGTGCCAGTACCATAAGGTTTCGATTACTATAGCTTTGTAGTATATCTTGAAATCTGGGATTGTGATGCTTCCAGCTTTATTCTTCTTGCTCAAGATTGCTGTGGCTGTTTGAGGTCTTTTGTGATTTCATACAAAGTTTAGATCATTTGTTCTCGTTCTGTAGAAAATGGTATTACTATCTTGATGAGGATTGCACTGAAATGTAGATTGATTTGGGTAGTATAGAAATTTTAACTATATTAATTCTTCCAATCCATAGCATGGTATATCTTTCCATTTTTTTCTGTCATCTTCAATTTCTTTCATCAATGTCTTATACTTTTCAGAGTATAGGTCTTCCATCTCCTTGGTTATTTTTTCCCTAGGTATTTTACTCTTTTTGGTGTAACTGTAAATGCGGTTGTTTTCTTGATTTATCTTTCTGCTTCTTTATTATTAGTGTATAGAAATATAATTCTGTATATTAATTTTGTATCCTTTAGTGGATTCATTTATCAGTTCTAATAGTTTTTTGGTGGAGTCTTTAGGGTTTTCTATATATAATATTATGTCATCTGCAAATTGTGACAGTTTTACTTCTTCCTTATCAATATGAAAGGCCTTTAATTTCTTTTCCTTGTTTGATTGCTGCAACTAGGACTTTCAGTAATAAGTTGACTAAAAGTGGTGAGAGTGGACATCTTTGTCTTGTTTCTGATCTTAGAGGAAAAGCTCTCAGTTTTTCTCTATTGAGTATGATGTTAGCTATGGGTTCTTCATATACGGCCTTTATTATGCTGAGGTATGTTCCCTCTAAACCCATTCTGTTAAGAGTTTTTAATCATGAGTGAATGTTGTATTTTGTCAAATGCTTTTTATGCATCTGTTGAGATGAGCATCTACTATTTTAAATTTTGTTACATACACACTAAATATTTTCTGTGACACATTTTGCCCCATCTATACTTTCAATAAAACTGTAAAATGATAGGCAATTACCAAACAATAATTTTTAAAGTTTTATTCTGCAAGTATGTCTAAGAGATTTTAGCTAACCACACAAATATGAAATAAAATTTGTATGTTCAACTACAGTAATTTTTTGTAGAAATCAGAAGGCTTAATATAGAAACTGAATCACTATGCACATGAATCTGATGGGATGGTGGGGGTTAGCAGGAAAAAAAAGAACTGAGAATTTCTACTAATTCAAGTGTGAACTTCTAGATTTGCCCATGGCAAATTGTTGATCACATTCTTTAATGGCACTTGAAATATCAATTTTTGAATATATTACTAAAATATTCACTGCATTGACAGGCAGGGAGTGAAACAAGAGTAATTTACATAGAGGTAAAATTTATTCTTAAAATAAGTCACAAAACAACTTTGGCATATTTACTGAAATTCTTGACAGTACTAATTTAAAGTTAGCACTTTATGAAAAACTCAACAAAGAATGATATACATATATGTGAGTAGTAATACATAAATGCCCATATAAATCAAATTACTAACATAATGAAAATTGGCCACATTGTTAGGTTAATGAGAATATATATTTTTGTTAATAAGTGAAGATGATGCATTATGTTTTTAAAACTTAATCTTGCCTAAAAGATTTGAAGCATTTTTAATTGAGTTTGTTTCTGTCTTAGTTCTTATTTTAAAGATTAAAATTTCCCCTAAAAAAACCTAACATTATTATATCTCCTGGATCTGTAAGGGATTAAGTCTCCTATGTCTCTTAATTTTTAAAAATTTGATTTAAATTTGACTTTGGCATAAAATATAATTGTCAGAAGGAGATGCTGCAGAAAGTTCTTTGAACAAGATTAATGCAATTCTATATTTATTATTCTTGCCTTAAGCATAAAATCCAGAACTCCATGATGACATGTACTATCTCAGAACACACTTTTTAATACATCTATTTTGAGTTATTTCAAAGTTCTCGAATTGTGAATATTAAAGTAGGAATCTGATTCAAACTGGAAGTCTCAGAAGTAAGTATCCAAACCATTTTCTTAGAAGGCAAAGATCAGAAGCAGTATGGATACACTTGGATTCAGCTCAGGATACCCCTTGAGCTTTTTAAAACAAATATTATTTAATTAAGGAACTACTGGGCTTGATAGTCCAGTATTATAGTAAAGTGCACTATATTTTCCAGTTTCCATTCCTCTTTGGAACTTGCTTGGGGTAATTATTTTGCTTGTTATCTCTCTTCTTGAGGGTGGTCAGATTTTCATTGTTTTTTTTCTTTTCTGGTGTATTATATGAGATGTTTCTTGGTTACAAGTGACAGATACCTCTGTCAAACTAGATTATGTTAAAAGAAAAAGACAAAAAGCAGAATTTACCAGAATACAGGCCATCTCAATCAAAGGTGAGGAAGCATAGTTCTTCCTTCAGAAAGGAATGAACAAAGAACTGGAATGGCAGAAAGGTATTTGTCTCTCTGCTGCTGTATGTTCTTCTACCTGTACTTTACTATGGACAAGTGTTTACTTCACTCCTTACACATTCGCTTTCTCTGCTGTGGTACTCTAGTTTTAGGGAAACATGGATTCTCATCACCACATTGAATCTCTCCATTCTAATTCTAGATACCAGGTGGACAAAATATGATCCAGTTTGAGTAAAGTGTTCACCTTTAATCCAGTGGGTATGGCCAAGGCTGGTAAGGAACAGTACACTGTTCACTCAACAGAAGTTTTAGGATCACAATCAAAGCAGAAGACTTAGGGGCAGTGGATGTGGGTAATGAAGGAAGGATACAGGTGTATGGCTAATAAACACTTTTAGGTAAAAGACACATAGACCCAACAGGCACACAGAAATATTCCTTGCATTCACAGTGACAATGTTTGGTTGTCTGGATAGGTAAATTTGAATAATTCCTTGAATAAAAAATTTGTACTTATCATGAAAAGTTACCCACATATGCATACCTTGTTCACATCAATAGTCTTAAAGGTTTTTAATACTATGAATTTTCTTATAAAATTATAGTTTGCTTCTATAGAATTTAAGAGTTCTGAAACATAAATTCCCTGAGATCCTCTTAATCATTAACAAATAAATTATATAGATGTATATATATAAAATAATCTTAAATATTTCTGAAATCATTAAGAAAAGATAGCCATTAGGCCATTGGCAACAAAATATAATCGAAAGAATAAAACAATGATGGAAATAATAAACTGAATATTATATAGAGTAGACAAGTTTATTTTTGTTTGGCTTTTATGGGTGCTCTAAAGATTTCTTTTCAAGTTGAATCCAGAGGTGCTGGTGTGGATCAACCATTCTTCACTTGAATGAAATTTTCTATGTTTCCTTACTTGAAGGAGAAGAGCAAAAACCCAACCTGGATTTGTTCAATTCCCTCTTCAACTCCTGAGACAAGCCAAATGCTTACAGGTTCTCAGAAACAGGCAGAATGTTGCCAGATGAAAATGTCTACAAGATTCTGCTTTCTCATTTCAGCTGCTGGCCTTGCGGAGTCAGCTCTGGTGGAAGACTCCTGCTACCTGTTGTATGAGTTTCTCATTCTAAGGAACTTATGGATCAAAAGGGTATCCAGCCCTCAGTGATAACAAAGGTATGGTAATAGTCTTTGGATGACTGAATCAGAATTTATTGCAGATTATATCATTTTGCCAACTACTCAATTTAAATTTTGAATTAAGAAACAAAATGAAAATAGATGTTCTTTATTTTTCCCTTTTAACTTTAAGTGGCCAGAACCACATGCACCTTGATGGTTTCATCTTAAAATGCCATCAAAAACAACAGGCTTCTGGCTCAGTAGTTGTCCAGTGATGAGAGATACTTCTCAAAAATGACAGGAAAGAATGTGACTGTGTAGGGTACTTTATTTTTCTCTTTTCCTGACATCTGCAAATAATTCTGAATGGCATTTTTATCTAATTTGAATGAAATGCTTTATCCCTTTTTTAAATAAACACATTTGGCATCTGAAAATATTATCTTGGCCTCTAGTGACACAATTTCTCAGGTCAACTGGTAATTTCAGAGAGTGGAATAATTTAATGTGTGATGTGTATAGCATCTTGACTATAACTATACATCAGTGAGTGAAGGAAATATGAACAAAAATTTGATTGCTTTGAAAAATTTAGTTCTCACATCTAGACAATGAAAATCCCCTAAATGGATCCCCTAAGTTCTCCATTTTGAAAAATGAACAACCACTTGGTGTTGTGTGCAAGCAAATCTGTCTTGGCCAAATTCCTTTCTTCTTAAAACCAACATCTCGGGAAGGGAGATGCTAAAGAGAAGGTCAGGTTTGTTTTATGTTGTGAGTCAGTCAGAAAAGGTGATAAAATTCAGGACAGTTTAATGCACGAGAAAAGGAATTTTTATAAAGTCCTGTAAATCATGTAGGATCACCAAGTTGGAAGGTCAAATGAACTGAAAGAAAACTTAGTCAAATCTCCTTTGGAAAGAAAGGAAATTTATTTAATTACCTTCTTTGTAAAGGTACTTTTACAAAGAAGGTAATTAAAAAGTGAAGGGATGGGACAAATAACCCAACGTCATAGAACTTGCCCTTAGCCTACTGTTTTGTTCTCTGTTTCATATTCTTCTAATAAGTCCTGCTTTGGTTAAATACGTATAAAGATTTGGGCATTACTAGCCCTCTAATAGTCACGTTCTCTTAGGTGTCTTAGAGCTGTGTCTTTCTTATTTTCTTCCAAGTGGGAATCATGATATTCAAAGAAGTAGTAGAATTCTTCTCTTAACACTAAATAAAGTATTCCAGTTAAAGTTGTGTTTCACTATAATGTTATTTCCTAATGTGGAATCAGACTAACAGGGGATTTTGAAAATTAAAAGAAAAAAACTTTCAGACTTGTTATTTAACTAGATAAATTTGTTTCCAAAAGGTTGTGTAGTACTGGGGCTTTACTTGGCTTAGTATTTTTTATGACACTTAGTAATATTAAAGTAGAGCACTGATGATCATGAATAAACAAACTCAACTACCCTTGAGCTATGTGAAAAGGAAATTTGATAAGCAGAATCATCTTGACCTCATGGGGATATTTTAAACTTTTCTTTCAGTGAAGCTTTTGTGGTAACACCATTTTATCTTTCAGTTTCTATAGTATGTAGAATAGCTAAGTCAATAGACATTTATCTAATTCAGGCAAGCTAACATTGTAATACAATTATGTTTTCTAAAACACTTCCCGTGAGTTTGTTTTGTAAATTCATTTGGAATAACCATATTATATTACTAAATCTGTCTTCATTTCTTTAAATTGAAAATTAAATAAAAGCTGCTAATGTAAAGGTGGATGGCTATTTGTTTGCAAGAACTATAAATCAATTAAAAAAAAAACAAATGTGCATTAGATTAGATATTTGAATCTATTCCAGAGATTTTTATACCCCAATACTTTATTTTAGGATAATCAATTAACATTTTATTAACAGCAACACCACTAATTTTGATAATTAAAGCATACCTGAAAATTTCTGAACCTTTGTTAAAATGTATTTTTTCTCCTTCTAGAAAAAAGGTATCGTACAACTACCAGGCCTTTATATGTCATCCTATAAGCCAGCCATACAGGTTGTCTTATTTTAATCGTTACTGTCTTCAAATAAAAGCTTCTTCCAGATGTACTAAAGGAAACAGTAATCAAACCTAAGCTTCACCATCTCTAATATATGCTATTCCACTTGGATTTTTTTTCCTTTGAATTCTTAATTAAAAAATCTTTTAATGAGGGGCAGCTTGAGTGTGAAGCTGTCAGTTCTACCCTTGTCCTTGATGCATACCAGGAAAAAAAAAAAAAGGGAGAGATTTCACTTTTAAAAGAAGCTCCACTTTCTTGAGACATTTGTATTCAAACAGGACTCTCTCTTTCTCCTTTCTCCTGGGAGAACAGCTCTACTCTTCAAATGAAAAAGAAATAATAAAACACATCAGGAACAGCAGACCTCAGACCTAACGTTTCTCTCCTTGTCTTGGAATGTTATTTCCATATAGAAAGCTACTCTAATGGGACACTTGTGAATGGCAGGGAATTTAGCCCTCGTGGAGTCCTCTCCAGAAATTGGATTTTTGCTTAAGCAAACAGCAAACCATGCAGCGGGGGAAAAGCTATTTATTTGGCTGCCTGTTGAAGAGCCTTACAAAAATACAATTCAGTCTGTTCTGACCATTGAGTCAATCAGCATACACTGCAAAACGAAATCCAGTTACCTGTGTAAGGTATCAAATGAGCTCTTTCATGTAACAGTTAATCTCAAATACACTTTAATGATATTTTTCTTGATTACCCTTTTCTTAGATATAACGGCTTTTGCAGTTTACTTTCACGTTAAAGAAGGGTAAAAGGCTTATACAAGCTGCCAACTTCTACCCAGTCTTTTAAGGGATTATTTAGAATCTTTGCTGTTCAAATATAAGCAAATTTATACTAAGGAAAGTTAATCTTCAGTTTACAACATTTAATAATGTCATTCAAAATGCCTTATGACAACGCGTTTACCTTCTTAAATCAGATTTAGATTCTAAAAGGTTCTTATGGTTTATATGAAAAATGTTTCATAATCTTCTCATTTGCTTCATAACTTAAGTATGAGACATCCTTCTACACAAACTGATGCTTTTCTTTAAGCAAGTAACCCCCACCATAAAAAAAAAAAAAAAAAAATCTCTTCTAATGTCTCCAAAGTGCCATTCTAAAGGATAAGAGGAAATATCTCCACTGAAGGATTTTCTTTCAGTCATGAGAAAGATAAAGGTAATTCTTAAGAGGAGACAGACCCACTAATTTAAGTTTTGTGAATATTCGTTTATACTTGCTGACATTTTGGTGTGTCCTTTGCAGTGAATAGAGCTTCTTTCACTGTATTTCTCAGAAACAGCTTTTCTACACTAGAAACAATTCCCATCTTTCTACTAACAAGCTTTGTAGTTAAATATCAGTGAAGAAAATGAATACATCTCCTTGCTTTTTCCTTCTCCTCACCTCTCAACCTATGAAAACTTGGTATTTTACTGAAACCAACATTCTGTACCCTGAGGGAAAGTATAAAATAATGACAGCTTTTTAGCCAAATATGTCCATGATTTACGAAGGTGGAAGAGTCAGCTCTTTCCCATAATTCCATGAATGATTTGGTCAGGCTGAGATCTTTGTTAGTGAAAAGTGTTAGAACCCGGATGATTTAGAACTAGTGTGGCTCAACATTACTGAGGCATTATTATGGAGGAGTTTGCCAGGGAGATATTTAGTCTAAACTTATTTGATTATATGATATGCAGAAAAATTTTATATAGTTGATATCATTGAAGAACATTTAATATAATAAATTACATAGATATTTTGTAATAGTTTATAATATTTATTCATTTAAGAATCCCATATATTTTTTCTTTGAAGTGGTTATATATGCCTATAGTAAATATGCATAAACTGCAAAAGGTATGCATTGGAATATACATTTATTTAACATAGCAAGAGCTGTAGTTTGAATTGAATCAGTAGGAGGAAAGCATTCAGTCTACTTCTTCATTTCTTTCTGCCATAAGAAATAAAATACCGGGGCACCTGGGTGGCTCAATTGGTTAAGTGACTGCCTTTGGCTCAGGTCATGATCCTGGAGTCCCTGGATCAAGTCCCGCATCGGGCTCCCTGCTCGGCAGGGAGTCTGCTTCTCCCTCTGACCCTCCCCCCTCTCATGTGCTCTCTCTCATTCTCTCTCTCTCAAATAAATAAATAAAATCTTAAAAAAAAAAAAAAGAAAAGAAATAAAATACCAAGCCTAAGCCTTCAAATAATGAGTAAAAATTTTGAACAAATTATCTTAACTGGCATTTCCAAATTCAAATATTCCATTCTAAGCTATGTAGCTTATTATATAATAAGAATTGTTATCCTTGTTGTTGTAGTTGCAGTCTTATTTCTTTTTTCTTTTGTTTTTTTTTAATTCAATTAGCCAACATCATTAGTTTTTGATGTAGTATTCAATGACTCATTAGTTGTGTATAACACCCAGTGCTCATCATATCACATTGTGTGTCCTCCTTAATGCCCATCACCTAATTACCCCATCCCCCCAACCCATCTCCCTTTCTGCAACCCTCAGTTTGTTTCCCAGGGTCAAGAGTCTCTCATGGTTTGTCTTCCTCTCTGGTTTCTTCCCATTCAGTTTTCCCTTCCTTCCCCTATGATCTTCTGAGCTATTCCTTATATTCCACATATGAGTGAAACCATATGGCAATTGTCTTTCTCTAGTTGCAATCTTATTTCTGAGATAAAATGTATAGGCAACAGTTGATTTCAGAAAAACGATATGGTACAAAGCAATACATGCACATTTGTTTAGAAAGTTGTATTTGTAATTATTGGATTTATACTTGTTCATAGTAGAGATATTTAAAATTACAAAACAGTGTAAGGAAGAAAATTAAAATCACATCCAATCATATTTAACTAATCATCAAAAATATGCTAATTAAAACCAAACCAAACCAAACTACTACCTTTACATGCCCACCACAATGGCTGGGAAAGAAAAAAAAAAAAAAAAGACAAAGAAAAATGTCAAATATTGACAAACATGTAGAGAGACAAGAATCCTACTGGTGGTAGTATAAGTTGATGAAAACACTTTGAAAACTTATTAGCAGTATTTAATAAAGCTTATCATAGCCATACTCTATGATTCTATATGCCCACTTCTAAAACTATAACCAACAAAAATGCATATGTACATCCTCTGCAAAACATGAACATTGAGGATCTTCATAGCAGCACCATCAGTAATAACTAAAACTGGAAACTACCTAAATGTTCAGCAATGGTAGAACTGATATAAATGTACTATGGTGCATTTACAGAATGAAATACAATAAAGCAATGAAAATGCTTTATTGAAAATTGCAATTTCACACACCAACATGGATAAATTTCATGAATATGATATTGAGCCAAAGTGCCAGACAGAAGAGTGCACTATTCCATTTATATAAAAATTCAAAACCAGGCAAAACTAATTCATGGCGTTTGAAGTCATGATAGTAACTGTGTATTTTCTGATGTAGGGCTTGGGAGAGGTTCAAGTTGGTTTCAGGAATTTCATTAAATTCTATGTTTAGAATAGGGGAATTTTCTTAATGTGTGATAATAATATTTACAAAAAAAACCCACATATAGTCAAATAAAATATGCTTTGATATATTTATTTGCAGCCATTTAAAATGGTTAAAAATTAGAATTTTTAACAAAATTTTGAATCATAACATATACATTATATTTATTTTTTAATTTAGTGATGTATATTTATCTTTTTTTGAGGACAATGACTTTTAATGGTTATATAGCATCCAATTGTATAAATAAAAAACAATTTAAAAATACTTTTTCTGAATAGTTTTTGTGCATTTTCAATAGTATAAATAATGCTGCAACAGATATCATTCTGTATTGCTGATTTTCTTCAGGATTAAATCTAAATAGTGTGATAACCAAGTCAAAGAATATGATCATATGCTGGGCTTTGATAAATTTATCACATTGCTTTCAAAAATTATTTTATCAATTTATGCTCCCATCAACTGATGGGAACAAAATAATGAAGTTTAACAATCTTTGCCCAGTAGACAAAACAATGTCATTATTAAATTAGAATAATTTTTATTTGGGCGCCTGGGTGGCTCAGTTGGTTAAGCGACTGCCTTCGGCTCAGGTCGTGATCCTGGAGTCCCAGGATCGAGTCCCGCATCGGGGTCCCTGCTCGGCAGGGAGTCTGTTTCTCCCTCTGACCCTCCTCCCTCTCATGCTCTCTGTCTCTCATTCTCTCTCTCGCAAATAAATAAATAAAATTAAAAAAAATGAATAATTTGTATTTTCATATAGTTTAATTTTTTAATATGTTTAATGAATAATTGTTTTCTATAGCTAATTTTGATGCATGATCCATTTCCATTTTAGGTAAGGGGCTTTTTCTTGCTTAACTTTTTTTCTTTTCTCGATTTAAAAGCGTTCTTTATTAATTATAATAGTACTTTGTTTATTACACATATTCTTTCAAATTACTTAGTGCCCTATCAGTTTGTATATTTTTTGTAAATAAAGGAGTTTGAAATGTATGTTTAATAATCTTACTGAATTTTCTTTTAAAACTTCTTGAATTTATTTTGATGTGTGCAGTTTTATCACTTACAGTAATACCACAATGTTATGTTACTTGAATTAAGATATTTTTGATACATATTTGCCACACAGTAGTAGTTTATTTAATGAAAGAATTGAGTCTTTTAAAATAATGAACTAAGAGCCTCATCAGAATTTCATATAGGAGCAAATGCAGTTCTTAATCAGAAATAAGAAGATGGGTTTAAGTAGACATTTTACAATAATACATTTTAATAATTTTTGAAATAATATTTAAGGTTTGGAAGCAAATTTTAGCAATTAGCTGGTTAAACCTATCACAAGATGACTGAATTCACTATGTCATATTCTTCAGTTTGTCGTTACTTACATTTGGAACACAGGACTCAGAATTGTAAATAACACTCCAACTATGGTCTCTGGCTTTAGGCATGTCTAGATCCTAGTTTAAAACAATGCCATCAAGAATCCATGTCTTGGGGTACCTGGGTGGCTCATTCATTAAGCGTCTGCCTTCGGCTCGGGTCATGATCCCAGGGTCCTGGGATCGAGCCCCACATCGGGCTCCCTGCTCAGCGGGAAGCCTGCTTCTCCCTCTCCCTCTCCCACTCCCCCTGCTTGTGTTCCCTCTCTCGCTGTGCCTCTCTCTGTCAAATAAATAAATAAAATCTTTAAAAAAAAAAAAAAAAAAGAATCCATGTCTTATCAACTCCCAGTTTGGCTTTCCTTTTTTTTTTTCCTTTAAGATTTCATTTATTTATTTGACAGAGAGAGACACAGCGAGAGAGGGAACACAAGCAGGGGGAGTGGGAGAGGGAGAAGCAGGCTTCCGCCGAGCAGGGAGCCCGATCTGGGGCTCGATCCCAGGACCCTGGGATCATGACCCGAGCCGAAGGCAGACGCTTAACGGCTGAGCCACTCAGGTGCCCCTGGCTTTCCTTTATGTTGGCATGATCCTCTGGTAAGTTCTTCCCATAGGTTACTAAAATAGCTGCCAGAAGTTCCAGATGTATATTCCTACAGCTGAGCAACCTCAGTAGAAAGTGTCTTCTTCTCAATGGTTCTGGCAGAAATCTTAGAGATGGTTTGGTTCATCCATCTGTGCTACTTTCCTACCTCTGTACCAGTCCCTGTGCCTACAGGGATGCAGCTTTCTCATTGTCTGCCCTGAATCACACGCTCACATCTGGGGTCAGGAAATGAGGTCAGACATCAAGCATCAGATATTGGCCTAATAGTTGAGCAGACTGGCTCTTTGATGGAAAACCATGGTGCTTTTAGATGGGGAGTAAACACATTTGGGGCATGCAAAAAGATGTTCCCTGCAATACCAAGTCTCATCTTTTCTCTACTTTTACAGTTTATTAATAGATCAAAGTGCAGGAATTACATTTACTGATTAAGTATCGTCATTAGATTTGATCTATCATTCTCATTATTAGATCTTCTGAATTAGGGTCATAGGCAAATTTAGCATAATCATCATTGGGTTAATGTCCTTATGTAACTCATCTAGAAAATGTTGACTGGTAGAAGGGTAAGTTCATACAGATTTAGAAGTGAAATTATACACCGCAACACTAGATAATTTTTTCCAGGTTGTCACCTATCCTTTTATCAGGACCCTTAAGATAAGGATTAAGTACCAACTGTAAATCTACCTAATTACATCATTATCAAAGCATGCCTCTCAAGCATGTTCTGTAAGAATATCATGAAATACGTTGCTAAATGCCTTCTTAACTCTATATATACTGTGTTACATAATTTTCTATCAGTCTAGTCCCATTACCAAAAAATATAATAAGCTAGTTATGACACAATCATTTTGGTATTGCATACTATTCCTTGCTTTTCTAAATACTCCTACATCATGCTTTTTGTCATTTTCACAGTCAATTACAAGCTCTCTGGCTAACACTTTATTTCATCCAAGATTTTTCATGTTTTAGAAAATATCCTCACATGAAATACTTTTTTAAATGTGCCTATCTGCCAACAATCCCATTTATAATTTCTCTCAGGATCCTGGAATGCAACTCATCTGTATCTGAACTCATTTAGATAGGTTTAAAAATAATTTATCCACTTAATTGGGCTTCAATTATTGCTCTACATCTTCCAGTCTGAAGATCATTTTCTTGACAAATAATACTGAACAAAAATAGTATTCGACTATATTATACCATTTGCACTTCATCAAGCATCAGTTCTTTGCCTGGTAGTTGTTCCTATTTTGAATATTACAAAATTGCCAATTGTTATATTTAGCATTATTCACCAGCCTAATTAATTTTGAGCTTTAGTTTTCCTATTACCATTTTTATAATCCAGGCAACCATTTCTCTTCATTCCTGAAGGTTCTGATCTTTTTGAATCCTGTTGTGGAGTTTATTTTCAGTGAATTCCTGATTTCTTCTTCATTGGGACCTATCCTAATTGTATTATCACATGTTAATTTTCTGTCTTTCAAAACTCTTGCAGTAGCTTCTCTATCTAAAACAATGGGTTATGTCTACCATTTTTTCCTGTGATTTTATGAAATCAGATTTAAATAGATTTAACTATACCCCAGCTTCCCTTACTTGAATATAATAACCTTAAGATAACATGTTTTATTTCATAATGTAGACTAGAGGAAAAACTTATTAGTGTAGAATTTCAAGACCCGAATTCAAATTCTTGGTGGCTTCCCTGTCAGAGCTATGTTCAGGGATGTATCATCGAATAACTCTGGTTCTCATTTTTTCTCACTTGTAAGATAGGAATAAATATTAAGTCACATGAATAATATAGTATGGAAAAGATTCTGTGGGGAAAAAATTAAGTCATAAAATGAAAATGAGGAAGAAAGGCAATAAGAGATGTAAGAAAGAAAGAAATCTCCTCACTTGCACTTGCCCATCTAGCTCTGTATCGCTCAGAACAGAAGTTAACTTCCTTTTTCTCTGTATTCTAAAGTGTAGAGTTGTTGGCAAGTCAGTCCTTTATTATAAATGTTATTTTTATTAAATTTAAAGTATCTTTTTCCCTGAATACCAAAATAATATTCCCATTACAAAATAAACACAGAAAACATAACACAGAAATGTAAAGACTTTCATAGTCTCGCTCCCAGAGATAATCGTTAATGACAGCTACTAGTTCCCATGTTAGCTATAGTTAGTTCCTATAGTTAGCTAGGTTTTTGCTGCATATGATCACTAATAAACAGACTTGTATAAAAATGAGACCAAGTTTGGCAATGTGCTCATTTGCTTTACTTAATACATCTTGGATACCTTTCCATATCACTTTTTTGTTGACATGTTCATTCTTTCTAACAGGATTTACTTGCTGCTAGTGAAATGAAATAATGTGTAACAGATATTTGTAAAGTTGAAGTGCTCTAGTCCACTGGCACCTGCTGTATGCCAATTTAGTGGAGTGTCCTGTACCATATTTCCACAAAAATATAATTTCTGGTTTTCCAGCCTTTATTCCGATTTTCCCCTTTTGGTTGAACTACATGTAATTGCTAATAATCAACAAATTGGATTCACCGAACAGTACTTTTCTTATACCGCTAAGTATTACTTGAATTATTACCTTCCAAGGCCAGTTTGGGGCTAAGACATTGCTCAGCAAGTCTCCTGTGTTTCACTGTATGGTGGTAGGATAAGATAGAAGAAGAGGAGATGCTACACCTGCTGCTAAAAAGGAAGATATTCAATGGAAAATTATCCCAAATGGAGATAATTTCTCCCTTACTAGGGAAGCTCGCCAATTAAAAATTATGAAGATGTATTTATTCTTCTTTCTCCTGCTCGGCCTTCTCCCCTCCTGCGATGAGCTGATTTATTTTATTTTATTTTATTTTATTTTATTTTATTTTATTTTATTTTATTTATTTATTTATTTATTTATTTATTTATTTATTTATTTACTTACTTACTTACTTACTTACTTACTTACTTACTTCAACAAGCCATGCAACTTCAAAGTCTAAAGCTATTGGTTTCAGAGGCTCCGTTCAGCCTCAAAGGTCACAGATCCTTCCACCCTGTCCAAGCTTGTACAGATCAGGTTCTTTGTAGGATTCTATTGCCTTGATCTTTGATAGATTACTGGCCAGACCAGGATTTCCATGGAAGCAGATTTGAGAGCGTTTTGTTGTGGGGAGAAATTTTGGCAAGGTGTTCTTTAAAAACTTGTTAGATATAGAAGGATAAATCCACTCTTAATAAAGTATCATGTAGTATACTATTGGCCTCAATAAACATTATCAGTATTATAACTTAATAATGGTAATGAAAGTGGTTTCCATATATTTAGAGAGTATGATATAGATTATCATTTTGCTAATAATTGATAGAGAAGCATAGTGTTACACAGTACTTCCTGACTGAGTGGAATAACTTTACTTATCTTTCTCTATTAAATTCCATCAATATTCAAATGTCCTATATGCAAGGAGTTTGCTGATTCTTTTATACCAAAAGGTAGATTTAGCCCTTCTAGAATACATCTGTTTACTTCAGTCAAAAATAACGAATTGACATTTTATTTGACTTTAAATTGCATTTTTAAAAATAATTCTACCGTTGTTTTATTTTAATTTTCTAGTGTTCTTTTGATTTGTTTTTAGTAGAGTGCAAAACTTGCTTCTTTGTATATTATGCTAGTTTGAAAAACATAATGAAAAATTCATTTCATTCATTTTTCATTGTTTTATATTAAGCATCCCCATGTGGATTTGAATTTTGTGTTTCAAAACAGATTAGCGATGGGAATAATGGCAAAAATCTTTTTCATTTCCAACTGTCCTTTAATCACTTATATTTCTACCTTATACATTTGTTACAGTGATAGGAAACCATGGCATACTTTGACTGTAGTTAAAACAGAAAACATTTTAATGGTGGGGGTGGAAAAATCTCTCCAAAGACTTCTTTCTGTCCAGTTGTGGTATTTAAGTACTGATTCAATTAGAGTTAAGTGAATATTTACCAGGAAAGAAAGTGGACTTTATAAGTTTAACCAAGAAGCAGGTGATGATTAATTTCTTGCCTTCTTTCCTGCTTGATACTAAATTGACTCAAGTACATTATAGATGAAAGAGGCAGTCCATTGGAATTCACTCCCTTGATGGAAGGTATGGAAACAAGACTGTATTCTCTAACCACTAAAGTAAAAAAAAAAATCATGATTTTGCTTGTTTTCCTCAGCATCTGGCAGGGGCAAGGGGTGGATAAATCACAAGGGGTCACTGAGAATGCCTATAATTGGAGAACTGAATTTGCGGGTAACTGATATTATCCTATTATGCAAAATGGGGTTATAAGAACACCTTTAAAACTTTTTAATACATTTATGCAGAAATCCAAATTCATGTATGGCACTTAGTAAATGAAGTGTTCCTAATATGGAGAGTTCCATTTCTTTTCTCTTTCAACTAGTTTCCCTAGTTCTTTTCCATGGGAGTAGGATCATGCTACATATTATACCTTAGATTGTATGGGTATATTCCTTCAAACATGAAGAATATTTTAACTGTATCATATCCTTCATGAAAAAGAAAACCAAAGGTTACTAGATAATAAGATGCTTAGTCAAATTGCCTCAAGTCACTTTTTCTCCAAATATGTCCAAACTCTTATGAAAGGGTGGGTTATGTTCTTTAAGATTTTTGAGAGGTTGGCAGTTAGATTTGATCTAATAGTAATAACAATAATAGTGAGTATTTGTGGAGTATTTAATATATGCTAGGCCCCTTTTCTAAGTGTTGGGCATTTATCATCTCATTTAATCCTCACAGTAACTTAATACAGTTGATATTATTTTACATTCAATTTTTTAAAGTAAGATACTAAAAGCTGAAAAAATCCAAAGATCATAAGCCTAGTTAATGAAGGATCTGAGATTCATATCTAGGAAATGTAATTCTAGATCCTACTGTATAAAAAGAGGCCTTCCCAGACCACTCCATATGAAATAGTGATTATTCCCTCCACCCCACTACCATCAAATTGGCATTTCACATCCTTTTATCCTGTCCCTTTTTCTCCTCAGCTCTTATTAAGTCCCTTCATATATTATATTTATTTAGTAGTTTATTTATTTTAGCCTCCCTCTATTTGAGCATGAGGTCCTTATGGGTCTTATAAATTCTCTTTTTGGTTTTTGGTTATATCCCAAATCCATAGAACAATGCCTGGCTAAAGTAGGCCCCTAAAAATAAAATGCATGAGGAATACAAATCTTTGGGGACTCCCAGCTGGGCTGAAACTGAAGTGGTTCAAGTATCCAAGGATCTAATAGTGGGGGAGGAAGGGTTGTATAAAGAAGTGATTAGATGAGATGGGATGAGAGGAATTCCAGGACTAATGCCCTATCTGTGGCCGGCAAGTGGGATGAAATGAAATAAAGGCATGTTTCTTAAGCCAGAGCCAAAAATATGTGTGATAGCTGGTATGTCAGGCTAGAATTCTGCTTCTATGGCAAGAATCATAGATGTTCTAAGAAATCCTTTTGCTTGCCCAAGATCTGAAGTTAATGATGCCCTTTATCCTAGGTCTTTGCAGTCTGTTTGGCCAGCTCTAAGCTAGACAAATTCTTCTCCATCTTGAAGAAAGAGCTCTCTGTTATCAAAGGCTATACTTTTCATCAACAAGGACCTTTGGTTTTCTGTTTCTTTACATTGAAGAAATCAGAGATTTAGTCTTCTCTGTTCTCTGGTTCTTCTCGTTTAAGTTTTCCTTTCCCAGTGGAATAGATCTGACTCACTTGTATTCTTTCTTTGATGAACAAGACTATTCCTTCATCACTACAAAGCAGGGCAGAAATTATCTGTGACAACAGACCATCACGCTGCAATCTCTGTCTGAGGCTATAGATCGAAAGATTGACCACTAGCCAATTAATATATTTTTTTCACAGTTTCGATTCAAGACATTGATAGGAATTTGAAGAAAAACACAAGAGAATAGTTTGGTCTCTGCCCTCGTGACTGCTATGGTTTACATTCTAAAAGAAGATCTAAGAATGTATAAATTAATAACTCCATAACACAATGGAACATAATTGAATAGTATAGTACTGAGCAACACTCAATATAAAAAAAAAATTGATTCGACTAGAGCACTCTCTTCTGGGTAAATTCCTTGAGTTTGAGCTATTGAAAAATGGGTTAGCAATAAATAGGTAGAGAATGAGAAGGAAAGTATTGTGAGTGAGAGAAAAGAAAAACATAGTATGGGTATGTGGACAGTTATGGCATTACTTACTAATGTCTGCTTTACCTTTAGATTATAACTTACAGAAAGGCAGAATCTTTTCTTGTTTTTTAATACCACTAAACTGGTACTGGGATAATTGTACATGTTAGGTGCTCAATAAATAGCTGTTGAAAAATTAATAAGGAAATGGATATTTGAAAACCTATAGGGGGTATTTCTGGATGTTGAATAGACCTGTTTGAAACACAGATAATAATTAATAATAATTTTTGTTGGGCCATAGCTTTGAAAGATTTCTTTTGAAGGTAGTTCAATGCCAAGTTAAAAGAACTTTGAGGGGTTATTTGTTTGTTTTCCATTTTAAAATTACTTTATTTTATTTAGCTTTATTGAACATAACTAACAAATAGAAATTATATGTACTTAAGGTATATAAATTGATATATAAGGTATATGATATATTGTGAAATAATCATTATAATCAAGGTAGTTAACATATCCGTCACCTCACAGTTACTTTTTTTTTTTCCTTTTTTTCTGTGGTGATGCTCTTTTCTTCTTTTTCTTTTTTTCCTTTTTCTTTTCATTTGTCTGTTTCCCATTTTTAGTGGAGGGGATTCTGTAAAAAGGTGCAGCTGCAGAGAGACATCTTGCAACACAAAGTGGATCAGGAGAGAGGAATGGAACCAATGATAACATAGCCATCAAGGGTTAAGCATGTGATGCAAGTGATAGCAATAACTGGAAATGCAAGAAGGAAAGTGCAATATGACAAAAGTTGGAGAAATATGCTACCTCTTTCCAGAATTGAGTGTCAGGGAATATGCTGGAATATATTCTAATTATTGACCTACAGAACACATTCCTTGAAGCCAATTTTAGGAAAAATATTAAAGTGGATAAGGCCTCCTGATTTTGCAGTAACTTCATAAAATCTTAACAGATGTGAATAGCAAGTGAATAGCACATAAAATGCAGATTATTCCCATGGTTAAAAAGGAAATTCCTGTTCCTTCAGGGAACCTGATTCTTATTTTAGGAAACTTACAATTAGACCTTAAACATAGGAAATGAGAATTAACTAAACATTTGTTTCTGGGAAGAAAAAAATATTCTAGGGAGATATTTTGGATATTGAACCATAAGTTTAAAACCTATAATCCAGGGGCGCCTGGGTGGCTCAGTTGTTTGAGTGTCAGACTCTTGGTTTTGGCTCAGGTCATGGTCTTGGGGTCATGGAATCAAGCTCCTCCCCCTCCATCCAGCTCCACATTCAGCTTGGAGTCTGCTTGGGATTCTCTCTCTCTCTCTCTCTCTCTCTCCCTCTCCCTTTGCTCCCTCCCCCCACTCGTGTGTGTGCTCTCTCTCTCAAATGAATAAATAAATAAAATCTTAAACAACAACAACAACAACAACTATAATCCACTTTAGAGATAATCTGGTGCACAAAGCACATTTTACTATTGAGATACCTGAGACCTTAAGAGGTTAAGAAAAATTTAATGAACAGCATTAGTAGTAGATTGGGAGAAGAAGCCAGTTTCATCCTCCAGGTTCCTGGTAGTTACACCAGAAAACAAAGTACACGCCGATAATGTCTTTTGTCAAGCAAACTCCTACCTTGTCTTCCTACCTATAGCCGATGCTGTTGTTATCCTTCCCACATTATTTGTTTGAAAGGACACCTTTCCCCGAGCTGTTGTGATTATTGATGCTAAGTGTCTCACAGAAGTACTTTTCTCTGGAGAATTGCCCTTCCTTGATGGGGGTCACTTTACACAGAGATACCTATGAGTTTATGCCCCTCCCCCCTGCTACCATGGAAGACAATAGTCAGTATATGACTGATAATCCCTGGCCCCCTTGTGTCAAGGTGGGCTAACTCTGTGATATTCCTCATGCTCCAGAGCTCCCTGTGGGATCAGGCTGAGGGTAGATTTTAGCCACATTTTGCTTGGCTTTTTTTCTCTTTTCTGCTCTTCTTACTTTCATGTGGGTTTGGGGTTGTTTTTTTCCAAGAGCACTCCCTCAATAAATCACCTGCACAAGCCTCCCTTATTCAAACTACTTCTCAGGAGTCCAGTCTAAGACAGGAACTAATACTGAGACTCACAGCATCGCTGATGGCTGTTGATTTCTAACATAGAACTGTTAGGTGATGTGATCTGTCCTGTTTTTGTTGGAGTCTGAATAGCTGATCTTGGAGTTTGTAGAGGCAATATGACTACATGTTGACCGAGAGCTTGGGTTCAGGAGTCACATAGTCTGGGTTTAAATCCCAATGTGGGAAAAGTTATGCAACTCTGTTTTTAAAATATTCTACTCACATAGAATTTGTCTGAAATAATAGGAAGAAAAAATTACAGTTTAGTCATAGTGACTTTGATGAATAATTAATAGTAATAAAAAGTAACATTTCTACCCATGTTATCTTAATCGCCAAATAACTGTAGTGTATTTACTTAACATTAAAAAATAGTTCAAATCAGTGATACAACCCTCTCAATACTGGTTGATAATTTTATTTTTAAACTATTACTCTGTTCTATGTGGGGCAGGGGTTTGGCAGAGTGGAGAACAACAGAAAAAAATCAGTTTTCTTTATTGCTTACCCCACAAAAACAGTTTTGCTTGTCTTTGCTGGGTGCGTACATTGGCATTTTCAAGAATGACTTAAGTATAAATTTTCTAAAAACAGCTCAATTGAGAACTGGAACATTTTTTATTTTGGAGGCCAGATTTTGTGAAGATTAATGTGTGCATAAGTTGCTTATTGTTTGATTTTTCTCAATCTACTGAGAAACTTTCATCCACAAGTAATGGATATTTTTGTGTGTAAGATTTAGAGATGAGAAAAGAAAATAATTGGCAGCAAATGACCTAAAGTGTTAATTTCCAATTTGTACATTGTACCATCGCACCTTTTAGAGTCATTAATAATTTTTCTAGCTTGGATTGAGATGAACAAAGAAAGAAAAAAAAAGAGAAAAACACTATCAATGAATATGATATAAGCACCCACCTGGTCAGAAGATTAAATCAGACATATTTAGATAATGTATCTTCTAATCAGTTCTCTTGGGTGATTTATTTTTAGTCATCCTATGCCTTTACTTCATGGTACCTGGTGCCTGATCAGTTATTAGTTTGAACATGGAGTGCCGCTTTTTAGAGAGCTATCAACCCCCTTGAAGTAAATTGTATCCTGTGGCTAAAATTTGACATGGTTCAGGAAACACATACATCGTATATTCTTCAGCAGTGGGTTGCTATTTCTCAGACCCCTCAGAGGCATTTACATCCTTAGTGTTTGAGCCAAACTTTCCAGGGCTTGGATTCTTTGAAAATTTCAAATGCTCTGTAGTGTTATCAGACCAGTGGTGAAACTGATCTCAAAGTCCACTATTAAAACTCCCCTCAAGGACATTTTCATTGGAACTTTGTACATGGGCAGTTCAAAAGATCCAGCTATTGATTTTTGTTCAGAAGTCCTGTCTCCACTTTCATATTACGCAACTTTTTTGACAGACTTTCAAAAACCACAAACTGTGGGCTGCCTGCGATTCCAGCCAGGATTTTATGCTGCTCATTTGATTTCCTCAGGCCACATCCTTCTCGTGTCCTTGTCAACACTGCAAGGAGAAGAGCCATCTTAGAAGATTTGCTAAAAAGCAGAAGCAATTTCACAGCAATGGAAGAAAAAAAAATCTGACCTTTCAATGCACACACAAAAAAATCTCACTTAAGTAAATAACCTTTTTAGCTGTAAAATTTTGCGGCGACATTCATTTATCAGACATATAGGTAATCAGAGTGTTTATTTCTTTTCGCCATTTAAAATTTCGTGAAAGGAGTTAGAAACCAATGTGTGTAAATTGCAGCAAAGAGCCTCTGGCATATGCGCTCCGCACATTTAAAGGAATTATCTATTGTAGACTAGGTGCAGAGGCAGCAGAGGAATTAATTATTGGGGTAGATATTTTATATCTATCTGCCAGTGCAATGTGAAGTAAGATTTGCCTCCATATTAATTCTGTCACTTGGTGTGGCCTTTCTAAAGTGACAGTTTCTAAAAAGAGAGAATTGAATCACGTATTTGGTCCTGATCCATAGTGTGAAACGTTTCATGGCCTACTAGTTCATTCTGAATAGAGCAAGTTTGGTGGAATGTGTAGAGTTCAATTGGAAGACAGCTAAGTGGAGGAAGTGAAAAGACAGTTTACACAGGTAGGGACCTCAATGGTTTCAAACTTGAAGATAACATACAAATGCAGCTTTGTATATCAGAATAAAAAGTAAACTCCATAGGGAACCCTATGGAGGTCTTTTTCCACACATGAGATTTCTATGAATATCACTGTTACTTATCATTAGAGCTAGCTTTTTGCTGAATGGTCACTACTGAAAGGCACTGTGCAATGGACTCCCCCTGCATCATCAAATTTTTTTCTCAAAACAACCCCTTGAAGTGAGTGGTATTAATATCCCCATATGGTGGATGAGGAAACAATGGCTGAGAGAAAATACGAAAAGCATTCAAAGTCTATAACTGGTAAATTTTGAAAGTGAAACAAGTTGAAAGTTCTACTTGTGTGCTTAAAAAGATTGAGCCATAGAATATGCAAGATCCAAAGACTGACCCAGCAAGAGTACTGGAATGCCATCTCCAAGATCATGGTTATAATATCACTCGCCACTAGGGGGCAACATAGACTCTCCATCTACCTGAGCCCATTTGTTCCCAAGATGTCTAAAAAAAGCATGGAACAAAGACCAGTGAAAGGACATAAACCAAACACTCCAATATTGCAAGCAGAAACAATACCTTATTAAAAGATTAAAATACATTGTCTCTTATGGATACAGAATGTTGCCTTATTTATCAAAGAAAAAATAGATTTTTCTTACTGATAATGAGTGTTTTAATTACATGCTGTATCTTTTTCTTTCCTGACCCCACTTCACCCCCAAACTCAACTTGCACTCTACCATATAGTGACAACCAGGCAGTGAAACATGGTCTCATTTGGGTTTTCTTGTCAACCTTTTCAAGGAAGTATTGGAGTGCAGTAGGTTTACCTCACACAAAGCACTGTATCCAAGGCCAATTTTAAAATGTCAGACAGTGAAGAGTTCCATGCTGCCACAATTCAGGATGCAAGTGGACACTGGTGAACAGTCAGATGTGTCTCTTTTAGATCAAATGTAGAAAATGTACTGTTCCTATAAAAAGCTGTTAGCAAGTTCGTGAACTTGACAGCACAGGGCAACAGCTTCCTATTGTAGGAAGAAATGAAAGCCTGCGATACTTGGTTTTCCTGATGCTTCTCTCTTATTTGATCCTTTTGAATTCATTTTCATACTCCCCCTGCTGGACTTAATCAGGCCTAAACAAATGAGTTTGGGTGGTTGCAGCCTGTTGACCTGTGGATGACACATTTCACATCAAGTTGCCCGGGAGTTCTGTTCTTTTGTGCCTTGTTGAGTAGAAATCAGTCATTTGAAGCCAACAACCATCTCACCCTTTTGGTATTGTGTGTTAAGACTTATAAAAAAAAAGTGGGGGGGCTAAATTCAGTACTGTCTGAATTACGCAGTTTCAGTTCTGATAAAGTATCAGAAACAAATGAGGTGCTCCTGTAAAATATTATAGTAAGGGTCAAATTTAAGGAATTTGTAAAACAATTAGTTTTGTTGAACTCTTGGGGACCAAAAATTTACACAGAGTAAGTATATGAGAGAGAGAAAATCATGTGGATTTTCAAGAGAAACAGTATCTAGCGTATTTATCTTTTTAACTACCTTAAAATAAACACATTATTTCAGTGTTCAAAATAAACACAGAAATAGAGATCACTTCATTATTGGATTACAACAATATTAGCTATTTCTTGAATACTCTCTGTGAATCAGGCTCTGAATCATGCTTTCTGAAAATAAATAACTGCAAATCCAACCATCATGAACACTCACTTGGGTCCTGGGTGATAAAAAAAAAAAAAGATCTTGGAAGATTTTATTGATGACATAGTTCTTGGAGGTCTCTTGCCATAGATCAATAATTGAATCGTGAACAAGTTACATGTAAATTACAGGAGATTCTTTTTCCATTGTGACATTACAGTCTTTCTAGATCCTATAGCTTCCGTGCAAGATAACAAGATCACTGGGAAAAGGAAAGTCATGACTTGCCACTTCTGTTTTCATTCCTTATTTGGAACTTTGCCCTTGGAAATCTCCTATCTTATCCTCCTGATCTGTGACACTATGTGTAATTTATACCTTCATAACATTATTGATGTTTTTAGTATGTTTCCTGGGCTCCCAGGTGTTTTGGAGGGTCTTAATTTAGCTTCAGTGGCTGTGACAAATGCCAAAATCCCATAGATCCTACACATCAACTAGCGAAAGGGACAACATAAAAGTTGTTCTGTTTAAAAATGTAGAAATACAGGGGCGCCTGGTGGCTCAGTCAGTTAAGCATCTGATTCTTGATTTTGGCTGAGGTCATGATCTCAGTGTCCGGGAATGGAGCCCCATATGGGGCTTCATGCTCAGTGGGGAGTCTGCTTGAAATTCACTCTCTCCCTCTGCCCCTCTCCCTGCACTCTCTTTCTCTCTCTAAAATAGGTAAATATATCTTTAAAATAAAATAAACATGTAGAAATACAGAAGGATAGAGTGCTCAATGTTTGGAAAGGAAGGAGAACGTGATATTAATAGGAAAAACTTAGATTTCATACCCCTGTACTTAAATAGAACTCCGTATTAGCTGCCTCTTCATTTTTTTTTTTTAAACTCAACATATGGCCTCATGTACCCTTCCAGATCATCCTATGGAATTCATATGCATCCCAGTATCAATCCCTATCCTCTTCAGAATGTGTCAGATACTTTCTGGCCATTGTATTGAAAGAGCATCACTTTTTTATATTTTTCAATTGTCTGATATGATTGAGGTTTTTTTTTTAATTGTTTACTTAAACAAGCCCTGAAATGAAGTGTTTTTTGTTTGTTACCTGCCCTTTTTTATTTTTTATTTTTTTGCTTTTTAAAATATTTTATTTATTTGAGAGTGAGAGAGTGAGCGAGAGCACAAAAGAAGGGGAGTGGCAGAGAGAGAGGGAGAAACAGGTTTCCCACCAAACAGGGAGCCTGATGTGGGGCTCAATCCCAGGACCCTGGGATCATGACCTGATCTAAAGACAGACACTTAACCAACTGAGCCACCCAGGAGCCCCTCTTTGCCTTCTTTTAAAAAAATCTTTCCTTGCATAAGTTCTGCCCATTTTGAAAATGTTCCCCAATTTTATTAAGATATAATTAACATATAACATTGTATTTGTTTAAACTAGACAACATAATGATTTGATATATATTGCAAAATGATTACAATAAGTTTAGTTAACATCAGTGACCTCACATAGCTGCAATTCTTTTTCCTGTGGTAAGAATTTTTAAGATTTACTCTCTTAGCGATGAACCATGAGAGACAATGGACTCTGAAAAACAAACTGAGGGTTCTAGAGAAGAGGGGGGTGGGAGGATGGGTTAGCCTGGTGATGGGTATTAAAGAGGGCACGTACTGCATGGAGCACTGGGTGTTATATGCAAACAATGAATCATGGAACACTGCATCAAAAACTAATGATGTAATGTATGGTGATTAACATAACAATAAAAAAGTAAAAACAAATTTACTCTCTTAGCAACTTTCAAATATACAGTGTTAGTAACTATAGGCACCATGCTGTACATCACACCTCTAGCATTTATTAATTTTATTAATATGAAAAACTGAAAGTTTGTACCTTTTGACCATCTTCACAATTTCCTTTATCCCACCTCCTACCTCTTTCAACAACCAATTTGTTCCTTGTTTCTTGAATTTTGTTTTTGTTTTAGAGTCCACATATAAGTGAGATCATATAGTATCTTTCTCGGTCTGACTTATTTAACTTAGCATATTGCCCTCAAGGTCCATTTCTCTCATTTGGCATGATTTCCTTCTTTATTGTGGACAATTAATACCCCATTGTATATTTATATCACATTTTCTTTTTCCATTCATTCATGGGGAGAGGTTGTTTCCATGTCTTTGTTGTTGTAAATAATGCTGCAGTGAACATGGGGTTACAGATATTTCTTTGACATAGTTATTTTGTTTCCTTCAAATATATACCCAAAAGTGGAATTCCTGGGTCAAACAGTAGTTCTATTTTTAATCTTTTCAAGAACCTCCTTATTATTTTCGATACTGGCTGTACCAATTTACATTCCCATCAACAGTGCACAAGGGCTTCCTTTTCTCCATATCCTCACCAACACTTCTTATGTCTTGTCTTTTGCTAATAACCATTTTAACAGGTGTGAAGTGATATTTCACTGTGGTTTTGATTTGCATTATCCTGATGATTAGTGATATTGACCATCTTTTCATATATCTGTTGGTCATCGAAATGTCTTTGGAAAAATGTCTCTTGAGATTCTCTGCCCATTTCTTAAATTCTACTCTATTAATGTCAGTGTCCTGAGCACCTGGAAGGGTACTAGGTATGTTTTGATACTGAATAAATATTTGTTAAATCCACTGTAATTCCATTAGTTGGGACAACAGAAAAACAGCAGATAAATCATTATACACAAATCTAGATATTCACATCTAATCCATCTGGGAAAGGTCAGCACTTTTACAAAAAGAATGGGAAATCTTATGACTTTACATTAAACATTAGCCTCTGAACCAATAATAGTAATAATAAAGATTTAATGGACACTTACAGTGTATCAAACATTTGCACATTATGAAACATTTGTATATTACTTGTTTGAATACTTAAAAACACACACACAAGTATTAATCAGAAGAGGATACTAAATCTTAGAAAGGTGAAGTGACTTGCCTAATATCACTTGGTCTGTCTCTGAGTTATTCTCTTTATCACCTCTCCATGACTCTTCAGGATCCCCTTTTAACTTAAAATATTTAAAGTCATTCTTATCTCATCTCTGCCACTCACATTCAGTCAGTCACAAACTTCATATAATCTGTCTCAGAAATAGCTCATAAATCTATTCTGTACTGTTTACCCTGCTTCTCTCCCTTTTGTCATCTAGGTTCTCTTTAACTTTCATCTCTATTATTTTGACAGTCCCACCCAGTCCTCTGACCTAAACTCTCCCGTTTCCCAGTTCAATGTTTGTTTTGTTTTGTTTTGTTTTACTTTCACAGTGTTCCCAGAACTTGCGCTTCTTCAAAATATGGCCCCAGACTACCTCTTCAAACTTATTTCTTCCAATACCACAGCAAAAATCCTACACTCCATCCACAAGGAACTTTTTATAATGTGTCTATGTTCTTCAGATGAACTGTTCATCTTATGCCATGTACTTCACATGAGTTGCCTTGTTCCCTTATAGTCCTCGTGTAACTTCTCTACTGTGAAATCCTCTATTAACCATCAAGCACATGTTCATATTATATGATATCATATTAATATGATATCATATAATATGTTCAAATATGAAGCTTTCATGGATCTTTAAGGCAGCAGTATGTCTTTATTCCCACATCACTAAGCACATAACACCTCTAATATACCTCTATCTTTCAGATTTACACATTTGTGTTATGTTTTGGATAGTCATGTTTTATTCATCATGTATTCACATTAAATATAGTGTTAGCCACATACTTTGTTAAATGTATTAGGAATGAACTAATGAGGTTACCTATTTAGTCAAATACTTAGGTAGCCTCAAAATCCCTTAGGGAAAAAAAAATGGGCCAGTGGCAGAAACTATTTATCAAAAAATTTTTATATTCAAATTTCAGTATTAAAAAACAGGTGAAAAAATACTGGGATGAATGGACAGGCCTGCTCACTTGGACTTCCTCTTACGTCCTACAAATAACACTAAGATTATATGCAAATTCATGTAAAAAACTGCAGGCACGTGATACCAAGAAACTTGTGTGAATGGTCATTTTTTATTGTGTTGTTTTGGCACCTTAAGTTCAAAACCCAGATCGCTCAAAAGAGCTATTCTTGTTCTCCCTAAAATACATTTGTGTGATATTCTTCTTAATTTGAATTTCTCTAAAACCTTTTCATTACTGATTTTATTATCTGCTTTTCTAGCAAGTATGTGAACACTTTATCATGGGACTTGCATGTAACCTACCTGAGAAAATACTAAAACAATGTTGAAATTCCTTCTCACATGTACTTGGATCCAACTAGGAAAACCAAAAGTAATTTGGGAAAGGTTCTGTGAAAGAAAGAAACCACCCCTAGTGAATTAAGAAAAAAATGGGTGTCTCTATTTTAGTAATTTAATGGTTTGAATGCCAACAGTCACTTACATGGAGACTGTGGCTGTTTTTATTAAACTGCTTTGAACTTGAAGTCTTTCACTTAAAAAGCAGCAGTTGGAGTTAAAAGATTTCAAGTAAAAAAAAAAATACTTCAAGAGAGTTATTTTGAATATGTAAAACTCTTCTTCACTTGTCAATGTGAACATGCTTTTCTTCTCTTATTAATCCTATTCTTGAATTAAAATTTATAACAATTTATTAAATACCTGCCAAGCACCAGGAATCCTCTGTTGCTGGTACTTGGGTTACTGTGATGAGCAAGAAAGGTGTCTTTTCTGTCTTCATAATGCTTAGAATCCATTATAGAAGACAGATACTAAACATGTAACATCCAGCAGCACTGAAAGGAAGTACTATGGAAATACATGATTGTCAAAGCCACCTATTCTGGAGAGAGGCTCAGGAATGGACTCCCTAAAGAAATGATATATTAGGCTGAGACTTAAAGAAAAATTGCAAGTTAGGCTAACTAAGGAAGGTTGCTGGGAGTGATCCAGGAAAAGGGGAGAGAAGGTGACAATTAGTGATGGTATAGACTTGTACCTACTTTAAATTAACGCAAAATTTCATTAGCTAGAAACACAAAGTCATTTTGAATGAAGAAAAAAAAGTTGTGTAAGTTTTTTTATTGAATCATCTTTTTAATAGTAAAAATTCTGTAAACCATTTGTATGTCCAACAGTATGAAATAGACTAGAAAATTTGGGTATATCCTCTCAATGGTTAGAACATTTTAAGCACTAAAATAATTGCATTGAGGACTGTGAAGCAAAATAGAAAATGTTTATTATATAACATTATGTGGAAACAGAATAATAAGTCCCTCATAAATATACACATATAAAATAAATATGAAAAAAACACTGGAAAATATATTGAAATTATGTTTATAAAAAATGTTGGTTCCTATGCCAAAAATGTATTTTTTAACTTTCTACAATGTAGTAATATATCTTTTTTTAAAGATTTTATTTATTTATTTATTTGAGAGAGAGCACGAGCAAGGGGAGGGGCAGAGGGAGAGAGAGAGGCGGGGGGGATAAGCAGACTCTCCCTGAGCAGGGAGCCCATAGGGCTCCATCCCAGGACCCTGGGATCATGACCTGAGCCAAAGGCAGAGGTTAAGGGACTGAGCCACCCAGGTGCCTCAGTAATGTATCTTTATAAAAATTAACAAAAGAAAAGTAAACACTGGATAAAAGAAGTTCTGCTTTAAAACAAACTACAACAAAGCAAAGCAAATCCCATTTTGAAATGAATATCATGAAGAAATCTTTCAGAAATCAGGAATTTCAGCTCCAATAAAAAGCGTAAAGAGAAGTGCATCATGTTCATTTTAATGAAGCCAAATGATAGCATTTATTTGATTTTACTGATTTGATAGAGTATTTCACAGAATGGTAGAACTGGAAAGTTCCTTCATGTTAATTTTACTTTATTCCTCTCTTTATAGCTGAGAAAACTGAGAAAGGTGATATACAGTATTTGAGGGGGCATTGTGAACCTATATATTGGGGTACCTATGAGCCAGAAATGTTAAACAAAAGGAAATGAAGCAGTAAAGTCCTTCTCTGGTTCTCTTTGAGATTATAATTTATAACAAGAGGGAAGATGTAACACTTTACTCCCAGCTCTAATTTCCCAGGCTCTTCTCACTTTTATTTCCATCATGGTTGTAAAAATGTGGAAGGGTTTTTAGAAAGCAAACCATGAATTTCCTATTTGTCTAACTCCCGTTTCCCCCATCATAGGACAAACTGACAATCTGTGCAGCATTACACATTCCTCACTGCCACCGTAACAAATGGCTCTAAAAATGCCATACGAGTCCTCTTCCTGCTCCCCTTGTTGGGAACAAAACTGATACAGAAGGTTTGGGCTGTGAGTCAAGAAAGTAGATAAACAAACCCAACTAACAGTTGGGAGTAGGATTAGAGAAAATGTTCTCCTGAGATTTCTATTGTTAGAAGAGTAGATAAGACTGCTAACAATGAAGGGAAATAAAGCAATACGCATACACAGGGAGACAAAGTCTAAACATGTTGCCAGCACAAAGGGCAAGAGACGAAATTGGGTTCAGTGGGAAAGGACTTTAGTGTTATTTCCCTTGAAAAGTATTGGCTCAGCTTTTATTTTTTATTCCCACCCTTTAAAATTATATGTTAATTTGATTTAGAAAGTGATTATTTATTCACGGCTTTCCCTACACATCTAGTTGTTGTTTAGGGAGTCATGTAGTATTCAGGCATTTTTTCCTTCTACCTTTGCCCACTTTGAGGCAGGTTAAATGAAGTGGGAAGTTGTCATTTACTGGTGAGACTGTTAAATCTGGGAGCCAAAAAAGATAATTTGAGCTCAATGCACATTTTCTGCAAGATCTCTTTTAGAGGGGAGAGTAATTGTTGACATGATTTTTTCCCAGTTCATCTGAATATTGACTACAAATTAGTCAATTCAAACAGGTAGTCAAATATAGAAAAATCTGTCAAATCAGATGTTTGAAATCTTACAAATATCAATACCAGCAACTGCTAGATCAACATGTAAACCATGCTTTGCAAAAGGTGAGGTTCTAACTCATTGAAGGCCTTTGTTTCCCATTCTCTAAAATGATGCATTTGGATTAAATTATCTACAAAATTTTTCTACCCCTAAACTTTGTAACTTTTTAGTTGAAATATGTTTTTGACTACTTACTGCTAGGATAAGAAAATGGTTTGAACAGCTAAACTGAATTTCTCACAGTACAATTTAACATCCTGCCTTGATGGTTGGCCTTATAGACTGGGCCATACTGCTAAATTTATAATTGATATTATGTTTCAGACTAAAATACTTTATTTTTAATTTAATCTTGTAGCTCACATACTGTTTTAAATTAACATTTGCATATACATATTCATAAGATATGTTATCTCCCCCCCCAAAAAAGAGCAACTCAGCCAAATATCAGTTGAAATATAATTTAAAACAACAATTGAGAAAAACATATATTCTGTTCTTTAGTGAAGTGCACTACAGAATCACTTTGACATAAATTTATGTCAAACTGCTTAGTCTTTTAAACAAATATAATTTTAGACATAGGAATAACACATTTCTATACAATTAGCAAGAAGTTAGAGAGGCCCTAGACCCTAATTTACAGGATGCCTCCCTGTTTCTATAAAACTCCTAGAACTGACTTAAGACCAACCAGAAAATTGTCCTAAGGGTTTTAACTTTCAGCCTAGTAAAGTCCAAAAAACATTTTTGCCTTCCATATCCTCTTATTTTCTAAAAGGAAAAAAGTTTTCCAGATTTCAAGGAATTGAAGAATACCAATAAAAGGGAAGTTGTTGGTTGTATTAAATCTAAGCAGGAAGCCAAATAATTACTCCTTTAGTGGGGCACTTTGTTACACGGCCTAAATAGATTAAATCAGGCATTAGGCTCTGAAAATTTTTTTTTTTTTATAGGTAGCCAGAAAACAAGTATGTTGGTAGAAAAATATATAAAATAATTAAGTAGCTTAATGGATTACGGGTTATGTGTATGTGTGTGCCTGTGACTTTTCTCAATATTGTGGCAACTTGTACTTTTGAGCTGAAAGAGAATCTCAAGTTAATTCCTTATGGAATATTTTATTTCCAAAACCAACAGAGGTAAGAGAGTTAAGGTCTAACCTGTGGCTTTTTCACGATTTTGAAGATTTTATCCAGATCCTTTTCCTTTCTACAGTGTAGCTTTCAGTGTATCAATATAATTAACACTTTTCTAAAATAATTTTCTTGCTGTTACTTAAATTATTATGTTTGCCACTAAAGTCTTAGACATAATTCATTGATCTTCTAGTTGTCTTACCTTTTACTGACTTTTTTTTTCACATCATGGAGGAGGTTAGTTTATTTTTATAGACTATTCCTTGCTTGTCAGAATGACATCTCATCAGCATTTCTTGATATATTTTCCTCAGTAAAATTGTTAAACATACTCATATTTTTTTTTACAGTGTACATCTATACCTGCTTTAATTTAACGAGATAAAATGTTCCTCTTTCTCACCTTTAAAAATATTATTTATTGGAGCACCTCAGTGGTTCGGTCAGTTAAGCGACCAACTTTTGGTTTTTAGTGTCCTAGGATCCAACCCCACATTGGGCTCTGCACTCAGTGGGGAGTCTGCTTCAGGATTCTCTCTCCCTCTACCCCTCTTTGAAACAGATAAGTAGGGTGACTGGGTAGCTCAGTCAGTTAAGTGCCTGCCTTTGGCTCAGGTCATGATCCCAGGGTCCTGGCATCGAGCCCACCCCTCCCCTGGGCTCCCTGCTCAGGGAAGAGCCTGCTTCTCCCTCTCCTGCTCACCCTGCTTGTGCGCTCTCTCTCTCTGTCAAATAAATAAATAAAATCTTTAAAAAATAAATACATTTTAAAAAATATATTATTTATCCAAGTCCAAGTACCTCACACATTTTTTTTTTTTAATCAGTGAGTGTGTGAGGCATGTTAATTCTAATGAGTTAAGGTGTATTTCTTTTGAAAATTAACATCTACTTAATAGCTAAAAATAAGGTAAGATATTCTATAACAAGCCCTTGAACAATCCAAAATTGATGGAATAGAACTCTCTGATACTACTCTGATAACCAGTTCTTCCAGTATGATCATTTTTTAGGTTACATTTATTTATAACAGGCTGGGAAGGTTTAAAGAGTTTTTTGTTTTGTTTTGTTTTGTTTTTCTCTCTTCTTCTGATATTTCCTGATAATATGCTTTGGCGTAAGTATTTTTCAACTCAATCTTGAAATGTATGTCTTTTGCTTTTGACAAATTATATTTTATTACCATTTGTTAACTTACTTCATTCCACTTCTAATAGGGATTTCTTTCAATTGGGCATTGGTTCTCCTTGTTAATCCTCTCATTTCATAGAGTTTTTTATGGGATTTTTTGTTCTCTTTTATTTTTTATCTCTTTGTCTTTCAGTTGTATTTTTGGGGAAACTTCCATTTTTCTTTTAAGCCTTTAATCTATTTTCATTGTATTTATGCTACTTTTGCACTTATATGAGCTCTTCCTTGTACTCAGAATGTTCTTTTTCATGTGTGCATTTGCTTTTGTTATTATCTATATGCAACATTTTGTGTGTGTGTTTCGCTGACTAAACTGAAAATAGTGATTTTAAAGTATTTAGTTTTCCCTACATTGTTTGTTTCCTCCAGGTTTCTTTGAATTAGTCCCTTTTTTTTTTCAGATATGAGGTTTTGAATTTTGATTATTAACTTTATTCACATTTAACAGCAAGAAACTATATAATATGTTGATTGTTCTACATGTAAGAGCACACCTTGTTTACTAGTATAGCTTCATAGGGTGGGGTGTGTGACCACTTTCTAGGGAATCATGGAATATCTGGTATCTGAAAATCATATATATGGGATTTTTAGCTTCCAAAAAAAGGAATGGTATAATAATTTTGCTTGAGGGTAAGGGAGATGTGAGTGCCAGTATTTTGAGAGGCCCGTGTGCTTTACAGTGCCTTCTTCAGCAGAAGTCTGCTCTCATGCCTTGGACTACCCAGGGCAAGAAGCACCCCTGAGGAAGGCTGTGGATGGGGAGAGTCCTGGTCCTGGACTCTGGATCTATACTCTATTTCTCTACTTTGGTTCACTTTTGTCACCCCACTCTTGTCAGGTCAACCAGATATTCTGAGGAAATCCAGAACTCAAGTCCCTGGGGTTATCCCAGCATCCCATGGCAGATCCCAATTCCAGAAAGGCAGTCTGGCAAGTGAATTGTTCCCACTGACCAGCAAGATACTTCTTTTGTATCTTCTGTGAGTTTGGGCCACTGGAATGGTGTTAACATACTAATTTGTAGTGATTCTTACTTATGTTAGACACAGAATGAGGTCAGATCTCTTGGTTACCAATGGTTTATCGCTAGCCTGTGAGTTTGAAACTGTGTGTGAGCCTATGTGTTGCCTGTTGTCTGTGTTTCTACCATAGTGCTTCCCCTGTTTTACAGCCCCCAATGGTGGTGGAGTGGTAGTAAGTGTTCTTTATTTAGTTAACACTTTGACAGTGCTATCAACATCCCTTCAGAACCTACACCACATGTTGTATGGTCTTCTAGTGCCTGTGACTATTGCCTCCTAATACTTCCAAGATCTTTGCTTTTTAATCCAGTGGGCCCTTCCAATTAATGTTTTCTCTTGCCTCTGTCTTAAATGGTAAAGTTGTACTCTCCTAATTTGGTTTCTAGCCATGTTGGACAAAGAATGGACATTCCTTATGTTAATAGAATGGCTCTTCTCACTCTGACCATAGGCCCTTCCCTATCCTCCTTGGTGGTGGTGATGTGGAACGTAGGAGTGCCAGCAACACTCTACGAATGCAGTGATTATAGCCTAAAGCACCCAAGAGAAGACCTAGTTGAAAATTGTGTTGTGTTATCTTTACATTAAAATTCTAAAATGGTAAACCTAACATGATAAAAAAAAATTATCATTCACATTTTCCTGTGTACTTTGGGTTAGACCTGCATTTGTGGTCATCATCAAAAAACATAGTTACACCCTTCGAGAAAATCAATAGACTCCACTATTACTGACCAGCATAATGGATGATACACTGTCATGAGAAATAGTTCAAACTTAATTAAATAAATGATAGTAACTGCAGAGGTAAAAAAAAAAAAAATTGTTTCAATACAAACAGGTTGTGAAGAACAATATTGCTACCTTTTTCCCTAATAAGAGATGTGAAATTATCCTGGAATGACATATTTGAAAATCTAGAACATGAATAGACTGTTTCTTTACTTGAAGATGAAAAAATATTACCTGAGCACTATGGAGAATCTTCATGTGCACTGATTAGTTAATAAACAAATATGTGTACACACATCTCTTGTGTCCCATTGTTCAAAATATCCATCAATAAATCGATGTAACTCATATGGACTCATACATTTTATAATATGTTTTTAAATCAAACATTTTTAATAGATGCACCTCCATTTAAAAAAAAGATATTTGCCCAGGTCACTCTAGTGGTAATTCCTTCAGTCGATGAATGACTCATATGAGGATATATAAACATGACTCCCTAACCTGAAGGGTAGAAATCTCTGTGATACCATTCATACTCTAGAGTCGCCATGGGATTGGGTTGAGGCTAGATATCAGCTGAAACAACATTTTGCTTAGCTTCTTCTGCTGCTCTCTCCTTCTTCCCTCATTTCCTTATAGGTTTTTCCTAAGGACACTCCTCAATGAATCACTTGCATAAGAATCCTCATCTGAGGCTATTTTTCTTAGAATCCATCCCTACCTAAGAGAGGGTCTAAATACTCCTTTATTCAGACTCTCAACCAATCCCTATATTTGTATCCCTAGTCCACATGTCCTTAAGCTTTAGTTTAAGTTTGTTATAGTTCTGCCACACATTTAGCTCACTTCTTATTAGTTACTTTTTTCAGGAAGTTCACTTTTAGCCTTCTTTACTAAGTCAGAAATCAATCCATTTCACATCTTCCAAAATTGGCCTAACCTCTATTAATCTGATTTTGTCTACTCTCACATTGTCTTTGTGTGATTTAAAAAAAAAAAATCCTTTACTGTAATTTAAGTTCTATTTTTTTAAAAGATTTATTTATTTATTTGACAGAGAGAGACACAGCGAGAGAGGGAACACAAGCAGGGGGAGTGGGAGAGGGAGAAGCAGGCTCCCCGCAGAGCAGGGAGCCCAATGCGGGACTCGATCCCAGGACCCTGGGATCATGACCTGAGCCGAAGGCAGTCGTCTAACCAACTGAGCCACCCAGGCGCCCCTAAGTTCTATTTTGAAAGGAGAAAAGAAAAGGCATTTTTTTTTTTTAATTTACTCAGTTAAAAAGAAGTCCTTGAGGGGATAGCAGATCATAGGTCCAGGTAGGCCAGGGAACTAAATTTGTCACAGTGTGTCTCATATCAGTATTAAACAGCTGCCCAGATTGTAATGATGAGGGAGGTATCAGTGTTACCATTAGAAAAACATGAGGTTTGCATACTAGGAATGGGATAATATGGATGACAATGGGGTTTTTGCAATTTTGATCTGGAAGTTTGTTACCTGAACTCTGAGTTGAAATTAACACAACTGCAGCAAGTAAGATAAATGACTAACAACATGACCAAATTTTAGTCACCAATTACTTAAACTCTATGTGGTGTGTTAGCTTTCCAGTCAAGGATAAAATAGGAGATTGGCAGCTGGAAACAGGAAATAGACAAGTACTCCTAAAAGCCAACTCTGATCTAGTTAAAATCAAAGCAAAGCAAATATCATCTGCCCCATAACCTGCCATGAAACAAAACTAAATAGTTCCTGGAGGAAGATATCCCAACTCTCAGCTTATTTCTATAGTATTTCTGACAATAAAACTTGAAGTTTGGAATTTTTATTTAATAATCTTTAGTAGTAAATGCACCCCTCTTCTAATCCCTGTCTCCATCATCCTTCCAACTTTCGAGGGAGGGTAAAATCCTTTCTGAGTACAATGGGGATATTGATGAAATGTGTGTGTGTTCATGCTCCTTACATTTTAGATTTTACTGTTTTCAGCGTTGTGTACCACACCTCTTATATTTCACCCTGATGCAGACACCCAAAATACAAATACTCTGTTCTGTCTTCTCTGTTTTAGTCTTTTAAAAGCCATTGATAACTGAATTTACATAAAGGAGTAGGTAACTGTTAAGAGATTAAATTTTTGTTCTCCAATGAGACATTTGATTTTGTAGTAAAAACAAATTTTAAAAATATGAGTGAAGATCTGATTTTGGATTTTTATTTATTAGTCCTCCAGTGAGAGAAATCTCTTCATTGCCCCTAAAATTAGCTATAGACCTTGTTTATTTAATATTAATATTCACAAAAGTAATATCATCATTCATGAAAATTTGCTTAAATACCTCGTAGTACCTAATAAAGAAAGATCTAACTTTACTTTTTATTTTTTTAAAGATTTTATTTATTTATTTGACAGAGAGAGAACAGCAAAGGGAGTAGCAGAGGGAGAGGGAGAAACAGGCCCCCTGATGAGCAAGGAGCCCAATGCGGGACTCAATTCCAGGACCTTGGGATCATGACCTGAGCTGAAGGCAGATGCTTAACTGACTGAGACCCCTAAGCACCCCAGGAAAGAGCTAACTTTAAACATAGGGTGTGACTCCAGATTGTTGATGAATTGCTACTGACAGCTTATATCCTCTTAACCTTTTTTTGCTGCCCTAGTTTCAGTTGTCTTTAGTTACTACTCATTATTGAGTTACTTTCTCAGATAAATATTTCCTGATTTGAGAGACTGGATCCAATCACATTCAATGCTCATAGCTTCTTGTATCTGTTTTCATAATTTTTATCAGAATCAGAATTTTAGGGGCACCTGGGTGGCTCAGTTTGTAAAGTGTCCAACTCTTGATCTCAGCGCAGGTCTTGATCTCAGAGTCAAGAGTTCAAGCCCTGTGTTGGGCTCCACTATGGAGTCTACATAAAAAAAAAAAAAAAGAATTGTAATTTTATATTCACTTGTGTGTTTTTTCTATACTGTTATTTTTATTCATGAGTTTTTGTTCCTTTAATATACAAATAATACATTTGTCCAAACCCATAGATATAGGACACTAAAAGTGTCCTCAAGGGTAGAGAATACACTGGGCCATAAAACAAGTTTCAGACACTAAAAGTTAACCATAATGAAAACCATGGACTTTGGGAGAATTACCTGCCAGTGTAAGTTCATAAATTGTAACAAAAGTAGCACTCTGTGAAGATGTTAACAATGGGAGAGGTTAAGTATATATAGGGAATGAGGGGATTTGAGAAATCATGGTACATTCTTCTCAATTTTGCTGTGAACTTAAAATTTTTCTTTAAAAAATAGTCTTAAAAATGGAGAAACATTTCTACAAAAATTTTGTACACAGATATTTATACCAGCTTTATTCATAATTGTCAAAACTTGGAAGCAACCAAGATGGGCCTGATTAGGTGAATGGATAAGTAAATTGTGGGTCATACAGATATTGGAATATTATTCAACACTAAAACAAAATGAGCTATCAAGCCATAAAAAGACGTGGATAAAACTTAAATACACATTGCTATGAAAAAAAAGCCAATCTGAAAAGGCTACATACTGTGATTCCAGCTACATGACAAACTAGAAAAGGCAAAACTAAGAGGACAATGACAAGATCAGTCGTTGGTTGGGCTCTGGTGAGAGAGATGAATAGGCAGAGCACAGAAGATTTTTAGGGTAATAAACCTGTTTGATACCATATGATGGATATATGTCAGTATACATTTTTCTGAACACATGAAATGTACAACACCAAGAATGAAGCTAAGGTAAACTATGGATTATGATGTGATAATGTAGGCTTATCCTTGGTTGAAAGAAAAAGAAAGAAGAAATAAAGAGAAAGAAAGAAGAAAGAAAGAAAGAAAGAAAGAAAGAAAGAAAGAAAGAAAGAAAG